>NW_024412401.1:52250246-52285982 GCF_014898765.1 Herpailurus yagouaroundi | reverse complement strand
GAGTAGCTACCTGTGGAGGGGGAGGAGCTACCCGTGGAGAGGAGTAGCCTCTGCCCCTGGTGGGGCAGGGGCCCTAGGAGCAGAGAAGGGTTTGGCAAACAGGCATCGGTGACACAAGGGTAGACAGTGGGACATGGTCTGGAGTTAAAGCGACTTCCCTTGGCCTTAATTCAGTGCAGCCGTCTTTATAAGTCCTTTCTTCTCTGCAGGTCTATTTCTGCTTCCCTAACAGGAGAGGATTTGATTTAACCCGTTTCGTTGTCTATCCATCCATCCCTCCATCTATCCACCCCACACCCAATCATCCATCCACCCAGACGGGCAGTCATTCATTTAATAAGCTTTCTTTTTTGAAGAAAGGTTAAACATTTTTTTTTATTTTGCTTTACATGCAGCTTTGAGTCACTGAAGTTGGTCCACAGTCTCTCCTACCTGCATTCCTGTGACCTCTTTCCTTGGAAACTTCCATTTCTCTATCTTGGCTTATTGATACTTCATCTGCTTTCAAAGCCTATTTGGCATACTAGCTCCTGTGTGGTGCCTTTTCAGAGTTTTAGCTGACTCTATATGATTTATATATCATTTAATAAGTATGTTTTGAGTCTTGATGATGGACCCTGCGTTCTGCGAGGGGCTGGGAACACCTTGGTGAGCGGGGAGCTCACAGGCTGGCAGGGGCACAGACCATCGGTTAAAACTCCCAGATGGGGCACCCGGGTGGCTCAGTCGGTTGAGCGACCGATTTCGGCTCAGGTCATGATCTCACAGTTTGTGAGTTCGAGCCCCGCGTCGGGCTCTGTGCTGACAGCTGGGAGCCCGGGGCCTGCTTCAGATTCTGTGTCTCCCTCTCTCTGACCCTCCCCCGTTCATGCTCTGTCTCAAACATAAATAAACATTAAAAAAAAAATTTTTTTTTTTAAATCCCAGGGATAATCATGAGTTACAGTTACAGAGCGGGCCCTGGGAAGAAGCCACACGAGCCTGTGGACAACTTGGTGGAGGGTCAGGAAGGCTGCCTAGGGGAAGAAGCCTTGCTGGGGGGACTGCTAGGGTCAGGGCGGGAAGGGAGGGGACAGGGACACTGAGCCTGGAAGGAAGCTGAGCCTCGGGGAGCAGAGAGGGGTGGAAAGGAGGCGTCTGGGTGCAGAGGGGCCAGTGAGAATGCGTTGGGGGCCTAGAACCCCGAGGGTGGAACGTGCCCAGCCAGAGCCACAGAGCCCTCATGATGCCGGGCACAGGGGTGACACCAGGAGGGGCCCCAGTCCTCCATGTAAACACTGGTAAACACTGGGAGTAACCGAAGCGGGGATGAAGGGAGATGCCAGGGGCAGTCCTTGCCCAGGAGCGAGAAGGAGCAGGAAGGACAGAGCAGGTCCTGGCGGAAAGGTGGCACCTCTTGTCATTCACCACCCTGGGCGTCGCTTCCATCAGGGGATGCTCTTCACCCCCTCGAGTAAAAGACACGTCTGCGCCCCCACCCTTTCTCATGATGATAGTACCACATGCTGGTTGTGAGAGAAAGCCCAGAATCTGAGAATCCAACAGGCCCAGAACCCTGGTTCCTCTGGACTCCTCCCTTCCTCCCACCTCTGCGTCCAGTCTGCGGTCATTCTCGGCGGCCCTACCTTCAGAATGGAGCCTGACCCTGACATTGGCCATCACCTCCACCCTACCCCAGCCCACGCCCCTACCATGGATCTTCTGGACCGGGCGGTGGCCGCTAATGGCCTCCAGACTGAACCTCCTACTCAGACTCCTCATTCAGCAGCCAGTGGGGACCATGTCATTGAGGGGGCAGGGAACCGGGACACATCTCTGCCCCAAAGGCTCCAGACACCTTTCCTCTCACTCAGAGCAAAAGACAAAGTCGTCCTCTGCCCACAAGGCGTGGCGTGAGTGATCGGCCTTCCTCCTCCTTCCCGCTTCCCTTCTCTCCTCTACCCACCCTCCCGCCAGCCGCCCCCTTGCTGCTCCTTGAACCCACGACCCCACTCTGGCCTCAGGGCCTTTGCATCTGCTGCTTTGAACGCCCTTCTCAACCATATCTGAGGGGCTAGCGCAGGTCACTCCCCAAATGTCACCCGTTCAGAAAGGCTCCCCTCGGGACCCTGTTTAAATAGTCCCTTCCTACGGGCTGGCGGGGCGGGGGGGGGGGGAGGGGGGAATGGGGAGCAACGTGCATGCCCTTAATGCCAGTGAATCGCACGCTTAAAAATGCCAAGACAGTAGATTGTGTGTGCATTTGCCGCAACTAAAAATAAAGAGAATTCCACCATGTACGCCAGTACAGCCGATGGAGCTCCTCTGGGCAGCACGCACTGCTCATCCAAACTCCAACCTACGCGCAGGTGCCTTCACTCTCTAGGACTCTGACGTGGAAGCGGGTGGATGGGTGGTGGATGGTTTAAACGCTCTTTCCAATGACTGAGTCACGCAGCGGCTCTCGGAGGGGAGGCTATCGCAGCATTCATTCACCACCACGGAGGCAATTCCAATACAGGAGGCCCCCACCCAACAGTCCCTTCCCATCGCTCTCTACCTCTTTGCGTCATGTTTCGTTCTAGCCTTCCTTGACTTTTTTTTTTTTTTCTTCAACGTTTTTATTTATTTTTGGGACAGAGAGAGACAGAGCATGAACGGGGGAGGGGCAGAGAGAGAGGAAGACACAGAATCGGAAACAGGCTCCAGGCTCCGAGCCATCAGCCCAGAGCCCGACGCGGGGCTCGAACTCATGGACCGTGAGATCGTGACCTGGCTGAAGTCGGACGCTTAACCGACTGCGCCACCCAGGCGCCCCAAACCTTCCTTGACTTTTTACAGGCTTGTTTCCGGTTCTATCATGTGCTCCCCTGCCCCCCCCCCCCCCCCCCACCCCCCCCCCCGCGCCTGGGTCCCATGGGCATAGAAACTCGGTTGGCTCACCGTGGCATCTGCCTCATCTGGTGGAGGGGAAGTTCACAGAATGGCCGAGGCTAGACCAAACACTGACCTTTTACCCCCCGTCTTTTCCTCCTTCTCCATCCCAGCATCAGGGCAGGGAAAGGGCTGGCTTCTCCAGCTTCATCCACCCATCCGTCCGTCCTTCCGTCCATCCAGAGCATATTCGTTAACACATACTCTGCACCCGCTGTTCTCTTCTTTAAGAGCAGGGCCAGATCTTATTTCTATTTAAAAAAAACTTTTTTTTAATGTTTATTTATTTATTTTTTTTATTTTTTTTCAACGTTTATTTATTTTTGGGACAGAGACAGAGCATGAACGGGGGAGGGGCAGAGAGAGAGGGAGACACAGAATCGGAAACAGGCTCCAGGCTCTGAGCCATCAGCCCAGAGCCCGATGTGGGGCTCGAACTCACGGACCGCGAGATCGTGACCTGGCTGAAGTCGGACGCTTAACCGACTGCGCCACCCAGGCGCCCCGTGTTTATTTATTTTTGAGACAGAGAGAGAGAGAGAGCACAAGAATGGGGGTGGGGGAGGGGAGAAGGGGAGAGAGAGAGAGGGAGACACAGAATCCGAAGCAGGCTCCAGGCTCCGAGCTGTCAGCACAGAGCCCGAGGCGGGGCTTGAACCCACAAACGATGAGATCATGACCTGAGCCAAAGTGGGATACTCAACCGACTGAGCCACCCAGGCGCCCCCCAGCTCTTATCTCTTTCTGTCCCTTCCAGTTCTCTCCCAGGGCTAGCCAACACTCGGCATATAACTCACAAGTGCCACAGTGTGGAGACTGGCCTGTGCCCCAACAGGTGAATTCTCCCATGGGGTCCCTTTCACCTTGGCTGCGGAGATGATCCCGACTGTGAAGGGGTCCAATTCCTGCCATCCTGTGTGACCGAGGTAAGGAAGTAGGGGCGGGAGGGAATGGACCCTTGCAGAGCTTATGGGTAAGTGGTTTCTATTTTCTAAGGGTAATTTGTCTAGCTGAATGAGGTATGATTTTATTTACCTTCTCCCTGGCCCTGGTGCACGGGAGAGATTCAGAATAACAACAAAACGGTTGAGCTTCATTTGAGGGCACCAGCTCCAAGCCACACTGAAGGAACAAGGTGTTAGGGAGATGGAGACCCTTGGGGGACCCTGCCTGGCCACCTCCTGGTGAAAGCCCAGTCTAGGGAGCTCAAAGTTGCCCTGTGTGTTGGATATTGACTGCCCTTTGCAGCCATACTAAAATAGTCTGAAGACTGGGGAATGGGCTGGGTTTGGGGGCTCCTTTTCCTCTTGGCCTCCCAGGGATGAATAAATAATTTTAGTAAGACAACAGTGAGACCTAGTAATTCTACTCTGAGAAATAACAGATGAAGGTCGTGTATAAGAATATTCAGAGGAGGGACGCCTGGGTGGCCAACTTCAGCTCAGGTCATGATCTCACAGTTCGTGGATTCGAGCCCTGCATTGGGCTCTGTGCTGATGGCTCAGAGCCTGGAGCCTGCTTCGGATTCTGTGTCTCCCTCTCTCTCCGCTCCTGTCTCACGCATGCTTTGTCTCTCTCTCTCTCTCAAAAATAAATATTAAAAGTATTTAAAAAAAATATTCAAAGGAGTTTTACTCCTGTGTTTCTAGTAATTTTTTACTATATTCTGGACATTTACATATTCTGGACATTACAATGACACAGTATAGAGGCTCTGGATTCCACTCTCTTCTTACAAGGTCTACTGATTCCTTTTGGAGTAGGCAGTTTAATTACTGGCTGATCACCTTGGACCTACCCATGCCTGGGTTTGTAACTTGTTAGAGAAGATCTGTGGGTAGACCAAGGTGTTTTTCAAACCCCTCTAACTTGGCAGGACCTAAACTCCGAATTTTGCTCTCTCTGTGGATCTCGTCAGGGCTTGGTTTTAGGAATTACTAGGGCACGAAGGCTTACTCTAGGGTATGGTGCTTATTCCTGTATTTTATTTTCTTTTATGATTTTTTTAAATGGGGTTACTAGCAATACCAACCTCACACACTTAAAAAAATTTTTTTAACATTTATTTATTTTTTAGAGACAGAGCATGATCAGGAAAGGGGCAGAGAGAGAGGGAGACACAGAATCTGAAACGGGCTCCAGGCTCTGAGCTGTCAGCACAGAGCCCGACCCGGGGCTCGAACCCATAGACTGCAAGATCATGACCTGAGCCGAAGTCAGACGCTTAACCAACTGAGCCACCCAGGTGCCCCCTTATTCCTTTATTTTTAAGTTTATTTGTTGATTTTGGGAGAGAGAAAGGAGAGAGAGGGAGAGAGAATCCCAAGTCGGTTACACACTGTCAGCATAGAGCCTGATACGAGGCTCAAACTCACGAACCGTGAGATTATGACCTGAGCCGAGACCAAGACTCGGATTCTTAACCAACTGAGCCACGCAGGTCCTTATTCCAAAGGGGAGACTCTTCTGATATCTGGATTCTCATGATGTTAATGCGGTCTCTCCTCTTGGGCTGGACTGGAACTCTAACATCCCCCAGCACTGCTTGACTTCCCGTATCTCTGTTCCACTCTCCACCCCATAGCAGCCGATCTCTGGGAAGACTCAGGTCATATCCCGGGCACATGCCATCCAGATCTGGACTAACCTAGAAACCCACCCCTGGGCAGCTCCCTCTTCTCTAGCCCCGCAGAGTCTAGCTGCCTCCGGCAGCTCCAAATCCTGCCTTTCAACTCCGCAGCTCAGTGGGATGCCTCTGTTCATCTGGGACCCGAGCTCTCTCATCTGTGGTTGGGAACCTGGCCCTAGGCAGAGAGCTAGGTGACCGTGGGCTCACCTCATGGGTTTCCCTTCTTGCTCATGCCGCCTGGAAACGGCTACATCATATATTTTCTCCAGTTTCATGGATGTTTATGGTGGGAGGGCTGGCTGTGTGCCCACTGTTCCACCACGGCCGGTAACAGGTGCTTACTAGCAGCTTATCTGTTTGTTTCTTTCTTTTTTTTTTTTTTTTTAACATTTATTTATTTATTTTTTTTTTTTTCAATGTTTATTTATTTTTGGGACAGAGAGAGACAGAGCATGAAAGGGCGAGGGGCAGAGAGAGAGGGAGACACAGAAACGGAAACAGGCTCCAGGCTCTGAGCCATCAGCCCAGAGCCTGACGTGGGGCTCGAACCCACGGACCGCGAGATCGTGACCTGGCTGAAGTCGGACGCTTAACCGACTGCGCCACCCAGGCGCCCCAACATTTATTTATTTTTGAGAGACACAGAGAGACAGAGCATGAGTAGGGGAGGGGCAGAGAGAGAGGGAGACACGGACTCCGAAGCAGGCTCCAGGCTCCGAGCTGTCAGCACAGAGCCCGACGTGGGGGCTCGAACCCACGAACGGTGAGATCATGACCGGAGCCGAAGTCGGCTGCTTGACCAATTGAGCCACCCAGGCGCCCCTATCCGTTTGTTTCTTAAATACAATTTTTATTTTGGAAGAGTTTCAGAGCTGCATAAAAGTTGCAAGGCCAAGGCCAAGGCCAAGAGCTTCTCTGGGCTCTTCATCCAGTTTCCCCTGAAGTTAACACCTTATCTATAGCCGTGGCACGTTTGTCAAACTGAGAACTTGCCCTTGGTGTGCTGTTACTAATGAGCCACAGACCTTCCTGTGATTTGTCTAGTTGTTTCCATTACCGTCCTTTCACTGTTCTAGAATGCAACCAGGAATCCCACAGGCTGGCGGCTCTGTTTTAATAGCCAGGAACTGGAAACAACCCGAATATCCGTCGATAGACGGATAGCAAACGGTGGTGCATTCGCGGACCGGAACACTACGCAGCCGTGGAAAGAGAAATTGCCAACACCGGCTCCGACGTGGGTAAATCCCACAGACACAATGAGGCCCGAGGGGAGCCTGAAGCAAAAGGCACTGTGTGCTTCCATTTCGGGGGGGTTCTAACTGACGATGAAAGAGGGCACAATAGTCATCACCCTTTGTGGCAACAGACCCTAGAGTGACCCCCCCCCCCCAAACACACACGCACCCTAAATCCTACCGGCTGGTGTTTACATCCGGTGTAATCCCTCCCCTTGACTGTGGGTGGGGCCAGTGAGCTGCTTTTCGCTCACCCAGCGTGACACAAAGGGGAAGGGAGTTTTTGCAGATGTTAACGGAGGTCCCGTATCAGTTTGATTTTCAGTTCCTCCGAAGGGGAGGCCAGACCTAATCAGGCAGAAGCCTTAAAAAGAGAGACTCTCCTGCTGGCTTGAAGGAGCAAGGTTCTGTCGTGTGAACTGCCCGGGAGAAGACCATGCGGCCAAAGCAGGCCCCGGCTGACCGCCGGCAAGAAAACTGGGACCTCAGTCCTCCAACTGCAAGGATCTGAATTCTGCCAACAGCCACGAGATCTGAGAAGACAGCCCCGAGCTCCAGAAAGGAACGCAGCCCAGCTGACGCCTTGGCTGCTGCCTCGGGGGACCCCCGAGCAGAAAACCCAGGAAGCCATGCCCAGCCTCCTGAGTCACGGAAACTGCCGGATCCTACACGGATGTTGTTCGAGGCTGCTAAGTTTGTGGTCATTTGTTACGCAGCGGGAGGTAACTAATGCACCACTGGAGGGAGAGCACCTGGGAGCGGGGAGAAGGGGGCTTCTGGGGTTCTGAAAATGTTCTAGATCTGGATTTGGGTGGTGGTCGTGCAGTACATGACACAGTAAAAATCCCTCAAGCTTCACACTTAAGATTTGTGCCGTTTACCGTATGTAACTTCTACCTAAATTGAAAAAAAAAAATTATTTTTTTTAATTAAAAATAATTTCCAGCGGTGAACTCTGTGGATCACCGGCCCTGGTTTTCTACCCCAGTCCCGTGAGGACTGAGGAACATTTGGACTCAGGGCCCTCCAAATGTGGTGTTCTTTCTGGGGGAGCGAGGGTATCTGAGCACACTGAGCCTTTTGCTCAATGCCCCAGGCTTCTGCTCTAGGCTGGATGTTACGACCGAACCAGAAGACCGTCCTAAAGGTCTGGTTTCTGCCGCACATCAGTCAGAGGCAGGGCGCTCTACCCTGGTGGCATGGTGGGTCCACTGTGGTCCAGCTGGAAGGCTCCGGGAGAGCCAAATTTGGCCTTTCCAGGCGCCAGTGACATGCCAAGTACCACGGCTGTTACAGTGCCCCACCGGGAAACCAAGAACCACCTTGAACTTGCTCTGTGACCTTGAGGACCTTGCTTGTGACCTCCCAGCCTCAGTTTCCCCATCTGAAACCAAGGCTGCTGGACCCCCCCCCCCCCAATCCCAACTCTCGCCTGAGACATTTCGGTGGAGCCGTGGACAAGTGCAGAGATGTCCCAAGCCCGCGTGTGCACACAGACCTCAACTCGGTGGCTGTCACAGTGGGGCTTCCGGGGAAGGGGATCCTTCTCTGCGGTCCTCACTGGCCCACATGGGGCTGTTTTTCACAGCACCATTGATCCAGCTAAACCAGGGAGATGCATTAGGTCTCCTCCTGAGGTCAGGGGTTGGGCAGCCCCAACGGTAAGTCGCCCAGGGGCAGTGCTTTAAAGCTCGGCTCTGTGTTTTGGCTCCTTGGGGCCGGGCTCCGGAGTGAGGCTGGGAGGGGGCTGTTGAAGCCTGATCCGGCTCTGGGGGCTGGCGGGCGGGGCAAAGGGCCGCAGCCCAGGGAGGGACAAAGAGATCGATGGGAAACTGTCATGACCCCGTGACCTCAGAGATGGCTTCAAACCACGGTCTTAACCTGCCCTAGGAAATCTGGGGATAAATCTGCCTCCCCAGGGGACAGCGGGGACAGAGGCAGGGGGGAGGCGAGGAGGGGGATGCCAGGGCTAGATGCCCAACGTCCCCGGCCAGGCTGGGTTTGTCCGCTCTCCTTCATCGTCGTATAATGACACCTCGGACTTGACAGTTTGCGTGGAACTCTGCGCATCATCCTTGCTGGGAGCAGCCTCTGGGCAGGGCTCAGGGCCCCATCTGACAGTGGGGAGAGTGGCTAGACTCAGCCCGGGTGGCCCAGCTCGCCGGTGGCAGAGCTTTAGAGGGGCTGCAAATGGGTCAGTCCGGCCGGCGGACAGAATCCAGGGGGGGGTCTGGACGGGTTGTGGGGCGGGGCCCACAGGTGGCAGGGAGCGACTCTGGAGGGTTTTGGCTCGTGGTGGGGGAGGGGCACGACACGATGCATCTCGAGTTCAGGAAATCAGGAAATCTCGAGCCGTCAAGGTCTCTGTGGGGCTGCTTGGGTGGAGCCAGAGGGGCGGTGGTGGCGTCTGTGACAGGGATGACCAGGCTTGAGTTTCCCTCCCAGCACTGCTCCCTGGCCCCCACCACCTCCCCAGGCATTCACCCCGCCATCCCTGGAGTCTGACAG
This sequence comes from Herpailurus yagouaroundi, assembly GCF_014898765.1. NCBI lineage: Eukaryota > Metazoa > Chordata > Mammalia > Carnivora > Felidae > Herpailurus > Herpailurus yagouaroundi. The sequence goes on along the minus strand of NW_024412401.1, from coordinate 52,276,694 downwards.
ACCCGGGTTCGAATCCCATCTCTGCGCCTGACTTGCTGTGCAGATGTGGTCGAGGGGACTCTGCCTCTCCGAGCCTCTATTTCCTCATCCTTACGCGTCTGAGTGTTCGGCCGGCAGCACCCGGGGTCAAGCAGGGAGAATGGGGCCGCTATTATTCCCTCTCCCCTCCCCGTGGCCCCAGCCTCCCCCCTCCTCAGGGTTCCCGTAGCTCTCACGACGCACCAGCCAGGTCCCTGGTGCCCAAACACAAGAGCCCGACGCGGGGCTCGAACCCATGAACCGCGAGATCGTGACCTGAGCCGAAGTCGGCCGCTTAACTGACTGAGCCACCTCAGCGCCCCAACAATATTGTCCTTCTGATTCTCTTCCATCCCTTCCCATTGTGCCGGGAAGCCTTGGGTTGGTGTTGATCTATCTTTAGCGAGTGCCACAAAGGGTCTCGTGGGCATTAGAAATAATCCCCGAGGAGGCGCTGCCCGGACTCCACGGTTGCCCTTATCAGAGCCAACCCCGGGCTTCGCAAGGGCGACAGGGACCAGGCTGGGAGGCAGCACCCCACACACCCAGGAAGAGTCTGCGCAGGAACATCCACCCTTCTGGAATCTCCTCTTGCTGATTCACATTCCCTCCAGTCTGCCCGGTGGTGGCTAAGGGCATAGATCTTTCTTGAAGTTCCTTTTCATGTGGAAAACTGCCTTCCTGGCCGGTTTGTTCCCACTCGCCGGTGCTTGCCAGGACCAGAGAAGAGGAGCGGGGAGCAAGCCCAGGAGATCCGGCTACGGGCGCCCCGGCCTTACCTGCCCCCTGCCTCCCACAGGATGGGGGGCCACACAAAGGGCCGTGTCACCGGCCACTGCAACCGAGGGACCAAATTGCAGGGGTGGTGAGGAGGGACAGGGATGCCTGTGTGGTCTTCTTGGCTTCCTCCGAGGCCAGGTTTCGACCCAGCTGCTCCCCTAGGGCACCCTTTTGTCCCCGGCCTCTCTCCGCATCTGCAGCCCCAGGACTCAGGGCGGCCACGGCTGCGTGGCTCCGTGTGTCAGCCCGGACCGCCCGCTTCCCAGCAATCTGGCCTGGGACACAGATAAAGCGGCCTTTCAGAGCTCCCCCTCGGGCCGCTGCAGGGGCCCTCGGAGGGTCCAGGAGGAGCACTGGGGTCCTCTGCGCCGCCTGACAAAGCCGCCTTGTTGGTTGGACTCAGAGGGAGCAGGGACCCCACTCCCTGGTGAGACCCTTCCCCTCAGGCGCTGTCCAGGGTACGTGGGGCCAGCTGTTCCCAGGGGCAGGGCCATCCACCTCACTGAGCCCCAGGCACACGAGGGTGGAATTGGGGGTGCCGAGGGGCCTGGATCCCTGGGAGCTGGACTCCTGGGTTTGGGAATGCCTTGGCAGCTTTTCACCGGGCTCTCCTTGGCCACATGAGACCCCCGTTGCTCCCAGTGCTCTTTTTTTTTAAATTTTTTTTTTTTTCTCAACGTTTATTTTTTATTTTTGGGACAGAGACAGACAGAGCATGAACGGGGGAGGGGCAGAGAGAGAGGGAGACACAGAATCGGAAACAGGCTCCAGGCTCTGAGCCATCAGCCCAGAGCCTGACGTGGGGCTCGAACTCACGGACCGCGAGATCGTGACCTGGCTGAAGTCGGACGCTTAACCGACTGCGCCACCCAGGCGCCCCGCTCCCAGTGCTCTTAAAGTAAAGCCAAAGCCCCTGAGACCTCAGCTGACCCGGCTGTGCCCACCTCCCCAGGCCTTCCGTGTCTCTCCCTCTCTCTTCCTGCGCCCACTCAACCCGTTTGGTTCCTCAAACCTCGGGTCTTAACTGTGCCGTTCCCTCTGCCTAGAACGCCGTTCCCTGCACTTTTCACATGGCTGCCGCTGCTCACCACCCTCGGAGGCCTCCCTGACAGCCCTAAGTGACCACCCCCCCCCCCCCCCCCAACGGGGGGGTGTTTTCTTTTTTTTTTTTTTCAACGTTTATTTATTTTTGGGACAGAGAGAGACAGAGCATGAACGGGGGAGGGGCAGAGAGAGAGGGAGACACAGAATCGGAAACAGGCTCCAGGCTCCGAGCCATCAGCCCAGAGCCCGACGCGGGGCTCGAACTCACGGACTGCGAGATCGTGACCTGGCTGAAGTCGGACGCTTAACCGACTGCGCCACCCAGGCGCCCTGGGTCTGTTTTCTAGTACACGGGGGAGCGTGTTTCCTTCACCTCTGTGTCCCCAGCACAGGGACACACAGGACACGTACGATGAGTAACCGTGGAACGAATAGGCATCTCTGTTTCCCTGGGGCGCGTTGCCCAGCAAGTGGAAGGAACTGTCAGATTCCCCTCCATAACTGTGGAGGGTCTCCCTTGGGCCACTCCTACCCCAAGAATGAGGGGGTCATACCCCTACCTCTGTCTTATCACACCCACCCCTTCCTCTGAGTGGTCCCAAAGGGCTGGGGGCTGCCTCCATCAGGGCTGTGGCCCTGGACATCTGTCTCCACGAACAGGCCTGGCAGGGACAGAGCTAGGCCCGGGGTGGGGGGGTGGGGGACCTGCGCACGGGTAACGCGGACACCAATAAATGATCGCACCAGGGATAAACAGCTGGGCTGTGGGAGGTGGGGTTGGGGGCAGAGTGCGCACAGGGATTTCTCGAACCTCAGGCAGGACTCGGGTCAGCCGGGGTCCCAGATGGAAAGGTCTCCTGTTTCCCAGCCGCTTCATTACCGTATTAACTGAGTGGCCGGCTGGGTCCCTGTTAGCCCCAGGGGGGGTGGCTAGTGTCGTGATTAGTCACAACTGGTGCCACCCCCCAACTCCCAGGGTCAGGGTGTGGGGGAGGGGCCGGGAGAGGGCGCCAATTGTGATAACCACTAACTACGTTCTCACTTGTTGAAGGGTTACCAGGTGCCTGGCCCATTTGAAGCTCTTTATGTGCATAATTCGTTCCGCAGGGCAGCCTCGTAAGATGAGTGCTCTATTGGGCCCATTTTATGGACCAGGAAACGGAGACTCAGAGAGATGACGCTACCTGCCTCCTGGGTTCTTGCCGCCTCTGTGCTCCCGGGTGTTACTGGCTGTGCAGGGAACCCTCAAAGGCCTTCCCTAAGGAGCCTGGCCAGCGGGGGCCAAGCCCGCACCATCCGGGTTCAACATACAGCACTCCACCCTGCCAGTCGGTTGAGCGTCCGGCTTCGGTTCGGGTCATGATCTCGTGGTTTGTGGGTTCGAGCCCCGCGTCGGGCTCTGTGCTGATGGCTCGGAGCCTGGGGCCTGCTTCGGATTGTGTGTCTCCCTCTCTTTCTCTGCCCCTCTCCCACTCACTCTGTCTCTGTCTCTCTCTCTCTCTCTCTAAAAAATAAATAAAAACATAAAAAAATTTTTTTTTTAAGTTCTGTGGCCTGGTACCAGTGAGCGCTCCCGGCCGTCACCAGCAGGGACCCCTGGAGCTTCGTGAGGGACTTTTGCAGCCTCACAAGCTGTAAAGAAGACATTTGGAAAGAAAGGGAACCTAGGAGTTGTGAGGACCCTGGCCCTTTGGTTTTACACTTGGGGAAACTAAAGCCCGGAAGGGCTCAGGGGCCTAAGGGTCACACAGCAAATGAGTGGTGGAGTCAGTTCCGCAAATTGCCATGACGTCAAGCTGCGTGGGGTAACAGGTGTCTACGATTCCACCACCTGAGGGTCAGTCCTTACTTCCAGGTTCCCGGGAGCGCACCGGGAGGCATTAATGTAAAGGGCTTTGTGTTAGCTGGGCTCATGTGCCCAGGGCCCGGCATATAGTAGCTACTCAGTTAATATTTTTGAAATGTGTGCTGAATGTCCTCCACAGCAGTGAATAAGAGAGATGCAACCCTTGCTGTCCCGGGGCCCACAGCCTGTCACCTCCATGGCTTGTGAGCCAGGATAAGGAAGGCTGAGTGTGTGTGTGTGTGTGTGTGTGTGTGCGCGGGGGGGGGGGGTCCACCTCTCCAGGGGACGGGGCTAATTCTCTTCCTCTTCATCCCACTGGGCTGACACCTCAGTTTTACTAGTCCAAGTTCAGACAGGTGATGAGATGCGTAAAAGCTTGCTGAGCGTGAGACGCTAAGGAACGGTAGTGACCGCGGCCAACGGCAACGGCATCTGGAATCTAGTTATTTTTCAAGAAGTGTCGAGGCAGCCAGTGAAAAACCCCACGTGCCCTCACGGCCAAGTGGGGTCTATGGCCATGAGTTTGCCCCAGCCAGCATTCAGTGTACTAGATGAGGAGTCTGGAGACCAGGATTTAGCTCTGGCTATCTTCTGAGTGTGTGACCTCGGACATAGGACCGATTCAGCCCGCCCCCCCGTCTACGCGCTGGAGGATGGGTCGGGGTCACCCCCGAGGTTTTGTGCCAGGAAGCTGCTGGGAAAGCAAGCAGGATGGCCACCGCCAGGCAGTGAGGCTGCTGTGGCTTTAAAAGGGCCCCAGCAGCAGCAGAGCGTGGCTGGCCACCTGCGGAGCCCCTCCACAGCTGGGAAGATTAGTCTCTTCCACAAGACAACACCCATTACCATGTTCCAATAGCCATCACTTCCGCTAGGAGAGCTACAGATGAGATATCGATTGTGTTGACCCCAGGCGAGCCCTTTCCCCAGCCTGAGAGGCGCGCCGAGCGGTTCTGTGCCTGGACCTTGGCCGCCAGGCCCTGAAGCCCCTCCCTGCAGCTGCCTGGGGCCTTGGGGTCCAGGTGAGGCTGGCAGTGGCCCCACCAGGTGGGCCTGTGGGCTGGCCAACGCCTGGGCTCTGGGCCTTTAATCCCCGTGAAGGGCGGCTGGGGAGAGGGGCGTTTCCGTGAACAAAGGCATGTGAGTGGGAAGGGACGGTCTGCCTAGGGCCTCAGAGGCAACGTCTGGCCAGGGAATGGGGACGAGGGGGAAGCGAGGCCGCCGTCGGGGCGGCCAATCTAATGCCACGTCTGGGCCAGCGGTGCGAGCCCTGGGGCAGGACGTGACGAGATCTCAACCTCACCTTTGTCACTCGAGACTTCGGCCTCCCGGTCCCAGGCAGCTCCTCAGGTCTGCTCTTTCTCCCTCTGAAATTCAGGCACCGGGCACTTGAAATGGAAAGGGAGGGGGGGGTACCCTCAGGCCGCCGCCCCCACCACGGCCCCGAGGCTGCGCACATAGGCCCCGCGGGAGCCAAATGTCTCCGTAGAAATCAGCTGGGAGCAAGAGAGCAGAGGCAGGTGCAAAAGCTCCTTCATTCACTCGTTCTCTCATGGACTCATTCAGGGAATCCCGCGGGGTAGGACCCAGCCACGGCCCAGAGCTCTCAACAGACGAGCCCTTGGTGATCCCTGCCACCGGCACTGAAATGGGGCGGCCTAGGTGCCTTTGAACTTTCTCCACTTTCTTATTTGCCCAGCCTGCCTCCGTAAATTTTTTAACAGAAGCAAGGTGTTCTCCTTCCCCGCGCCGCCCCCCCCCCCCCAGACCCTATGATTTCTAACAGTCTCACGGTGGCACTAGGGAGCCTTCTGGGCACTGGGGATGTTCCATATCTTCATCTCAGTGGTGTTAACACAGATGAATACACCTCATCGAGCTGTCCATCAAAGATTTATGCACTTTACTGTGAGTGTGTGCATGTGTGTGTGTGTATATGCATTAGCGTGCACGTATATGGTGCCTCAACTGAAGCCAACCCCGTCTTCTGCTTTTGAATAGAATGTTTGGCTTCTTCTAGGACCAGGGAGGCCTGGAAGGGGTGGGCCTGGCTGGCTGGCCTGGCTCCTTGGCCAGCAAGGAGATCCCTCCTTGTCTCCCCCCAGCCCCAGAAGGTGAAAGAGGTCTGGGGTCCCTGATCAGTCTGTCCTGCCCAGGCTCGGGACCCCAGCACAGACACGAGAGCCCCTCCTTCCCCCAGCCGGGAGCTGGAGGAGGGACAGGGGGTAGATTTGGAAACAATAAGATAATAACTGACGTGAGATGGGAGAATTCACCCATTCGACACAATCTCATCGGGAACTTCTTAGCTGCCGAACCCTGTGCCGAGCGCCCGGTGATCCGGCGATGGACACAGGACGCAGAGTCACTGCTCTCGGGGTGTCTGCAGCCTTGCAGGGTAGTTGGAACCCACCCTGGGAATGGCCAGGGCTGAGCATTTAGGGAAAGCTGGAGGATGCGCTCCTCAACCTTGAACGCCAAGAAAGTGGCACTCGTCAGGGCCCGGGGCTCGTCAGCTCCGAGGCCGTGTGGCTGCTGAGATGCAAAATGTCAGATTGTCGCAGGCCAAACCCACATTGAGGGGTGCCTGTTCCCTTGTAGGCATGCCACATGGGCTGACGTGGTTGGAAGCCGGGAGCCCGGAGACCTACGGTTGCTGCATAACAAATAAAGTGCCCCTACGAGGCGGCCGCGGTTATTATCCCGGTTTTATAGCTGAGGATGCGGAGGCCAATCAGAAGTACTGAAGAAGTCAGCCCGGGTCACTGGTTAGGAAGTGGCAGAGGCAGGATTTGAACCCAGGTCTGGGCAGCCTCACCTGTAAAATGAGGGTTCTCCTCCCCCCCCCCTTTTCTCACCATGATGATGGTCAAGCTCCCACGGTGTAAAGGAGAAGAAAAAGCCGTTTGAACTGCCCGCCCAGGGGGCACATAAGGGGCAGTTTTATTTGCAGTGACCAGCTTCTGTGACACTGGAGTGCCTCTCAGGTGGAGCAGTGATTGAGGCCAGGCTGTGTCCCGACGGCCCGTCGTGTGCCTCTGAGGGTCCCCTGAGATCCCTGGGAGGAAGGACCCATTATGGCCCCATCCTACGGATGGAGAAACCAAAGCTCAGGGGGACAGAGGAGTAGGCAGGATGTGGTGTGGGTAGCCTGTGTCTGGCCCCTGGACTGTCCCCCTGGCCCCGTCCCCCCCTGCCTTGCCTATAGCTGCTCTGTGAGAGCCCTTTGCTTCACTCTGACTGGACACCTTCCTCCCCCGCCAGAGGTTCCATCCAGCCCCACCTTCCCAGCCCATGCTCTTCCCCGTCCTTTTTGTTTTTTGTTTTTTAAAGTTTATTTATTTATTTTGAGAGAGACAGATCAAAGCTGGGGAGGTGCAGACACAGCGGGGGATCCCAAGCAGGCTCGGGGCGCTGACAGCAGAGAGCCCGATGCGGGGCTCGAACTCACCAACAGTGAGACCATGACCTGAGCCGAAGTCGGACGCTCAGCTGACTGAGCCACCCAGGCGCCCCACCCATCCTTCTTTAACACTGGCCGTCTTTCCTCCTCACATTGAAACGTGATTTACGCCTCAGACAAGATTTACCCATTTCGAGCATATAATGCAAGTTTGTTATGAAGCCCATATTAACACTGTGGAAAATTAATTATGCTATTATGTTAAGTGAAAAAAAAAAATGAAACGTGCGAGTACACAACGTAAACATATTACATCACACGCATGAGAGCAAATGTGCATATGCAAACATGACTAACAGGAAACATAAAAATATTCACCCAAATATTTTAGCTAACCTGTGGATGCAGAGGGGGCACCTGGGTGGTTCAGCTGGTTGAGCGGCCGACTCTTGATTTTGGCTCAGGTCATGCTCCCAGGGTCATGGGATCGAGCCCCACATTGGGCTCCATGCTGAGTGTGGAACCTGCTTGAGGTTCTCTCTCTCCCTCCTTCTGCCCCTCTCCCCCCCCCGCCAGGAAAATTAGGTACACGCCCGCACCGAGAAAAGAAAAACAAACCAAGAAACTAAAAGACCTCCAAAAAAAAAAAAAACAACAAAACACAAAAACCATGTGGATGCGGAAATGAATTTCTTCCCAACGATTTTCCAAAGTTTCTGTACTTTTCAGTATCACTCTGCTCGGTCACTGTGGCAGATCCCAGGTAAACAATGGATGTGAGGTACCAACAGCCCCATCTACAATCCAATATCTATTTGAATTTCCTGACTGACTTGAGAGCTGAGGACATGCCTGGAGAAAGATCTCCAATGTTGGGAATGACCCGATTCAGACATACCTGGACATCTGTGGTGGTCTGGGGGCCACGTCATGGAAGCCTATAGCCAGGGGGTGAGGGAGTCTAGGGTCTCCCAAGGATAAAATCTACCCCGAGAGAAGTAGGGTCAGTCCCGGTGAGCCAAGCCCTGCAACAAGGTCTGTGGCCGGAAGACAGGGCGGTCCTAGTGAGAGCTGGGGGCTGTCGGTAGAAACCACCAGCAACCCAGACCACTTGGCCACATCCGCGTGCTCAGATGGGGCAGCGCTGGGTGTGTGAACCGCTAGGAGTTCTAACATCTCAGTGTCCAAGCAACCCTACTCTGGATCCCCTAAGGTGGTGGTGTCCTACCCACTTCTCAGTGGAGTTGGGGGTCCCTGCTCTTGAGAGCAGGGGCGGAGGCATGTCAAGCTTGTAGGTAGTGGCTGGAGAGAAGTTACAGGAAAAACAGGAGGCGAGTGAAGGCAGGAACCTGGGCTGTGGCACGAGGATTGGGTTGGAACGGCTCCCGAGTGCCTAACCACCATTCCCTCCCTGTACTTCGAGATCAGGGATGGGCTCTGAACTGGGGGCAGAGGGAATGTGTGCTTCTAAAGTTCCTTGGATGTGGCTTCTGAGCTAATCAAGACTGGGTGGATATTCAACATCCAACAAAAATTTTCTGAGTACCTGTTATGGACCAGACACGGTTTCAGCACCAGGGACACGGCTGTCTGGGTCTGACCCGGACACCGGGTCTCTGCCCACATGGAGCTCCCTGTTCTGGTGGGAGAGACACTCAACAATGCCCAGAATCCAATAAAAAAATTATTAGACACACAAAGCAAAGCAACGCATAACGTGTCAGGTGGTGATAGGTAAAACGGAGCAGAGAAAGGCAGGGGAAAGGGTATAGTAGGTGCCAGTTTGGGGCTCTATAACAAGTGAGACTTGTGGCCGTCTCGGGCAGGTGGCTCCAGGCAGAGCGGGGCCCGTTTGGGGAACAGCAAGGAAGGCAGGGGGCTGGACAGAGTGAGGGGGGCAGTGAAGGAGGTGAGGGAGGGAGGCAGTAGGGAGCCACGAAGGGATTCACAGGCCCTAGTAAACGGATTGCTGATCTGTTTCTGCGTCATAAGCAACCCCAACTGAATGCAACAGAACACAACTGTATTCATTCTCAGGAGCCCAGAGGTTGCCCGTCTGGGTGATTCTTCTGCTGGTCTTATGTGGGATCATTCAGGCAACCGCTGTCATCTTGCGGCTCGACTGGAGCCGGAGTTCCCATGTGGCCTCACTTCTGTGTCCGGTAGTTGGTCCCGGCTGGAGGAAGGACTTGGGTTTTCGTGCCGAGCGAGATAGGAGACGTGGTGGAAACGGGAAGGATGGGAAATGATGCGACGTGTGTTAACTGAGAGGAGAAACGGCCAAAAGTGTTCCAAATTGGATAAAACCCCACAGATTCAAGCCCAATGAGCCCCAATAGAATAAGCATAAGAAAACAATAACAAAGCACGTCATAGTCAGGTTGCTGAAGACCAGCAATAGGGAGATAGTCTTAAAAGCAGGCAGAGAAGGGGTGCCTGGGTGGCTCAGTCACTCGAGCCACCGACTCTCCATTTCAGCTCAGGTCGTGATCTTCTGGTTCATGAGTTCGAGCCCCGCGTCCGGCTTTCTGGTGCTTGCACTGAGCGCCCTTCGGATTTTCTGCCCACTCTCTCTCTGCCTCTCCCCCCACCCCAAATAAATAAAAACATTAAAAAAAAAATAACAGCAGTGTGTCATCGAGGTTTGAGAAAAGTAATGCCTACAGCAGCACAAAGGGAAATGTCCTAAGATGGCTCTGTTGTGAGATTCTCGCTTTGCACATGAGGCAGGACGGTATTCGTTGAAGGTAGTCTGGGGTTAAGCTAAAGATAGATATTGTGACCCCTAGAGAAACCACCAGAAAGGCAAAAAGAAGTATAGCTAATAAACCAACTACCAAAAATACCCAATGAAATCCAACAAAGGGGAGGGAAACTATTTAGGAGTGGAAAAAAACTAAATCTATAAATCTGCAAGTGAGTAACTTGGGTTTTTTTTTTTTTTCAATGTAATGGAATGTTACGTAGCTCTTGGAAGTGTTCGAGAAGAGATTTAATGATGTGGGGAACCATTCGTGATATGGTTTTTTTTTTGTTTGTTTGTTTGTTTTAACATTTTTATTTATTTTTGAGACAGAGAGAGACAGAGCATGAATGGGGGAGGGGCAGAGAGAGAAGGAGACACAGAATCGGAAGCAGGCTCCAGGCTCTGAGCCATCAGCCCAGAGCCCGACACGGGGCTCGAACTCACGGACTGTGAGATCGTGACCTGAGCCGAAGTCGGGTGCTTAACCGACTGAGCCACCCAGGCGCCCCTGATATCATGTTAACATGTTAAAGTTTATTTATTTATTTTGAGAGAAAGAGCACGAGCAGAGGAGGAGCAAAGAGAGAGAATCCGAAGCAGGCTCTGCACGGTCAGCGTGGAGCCCGATGCGGGGCTCGAACTCATGCGAGATCATGACCAGAGCCAAAAGCAAGAGTCAGACGCTTAACCGGCTGACCCGTATAATGTTAACATTTTAAAGCAGAGCATACCATCTGCTTTTAAAATACTTTAGCCTCGGGGCATGTGGGTGGCTCAGTCGGTTGAGCGTCGGACTTCGGCTCAGGTCATGATCTCCACAGCTCGTGGGTTCAAGCCCTGCGTCGGGCTCTATGCTGACAGCTCAGAGCCTGGAGCCTGCTTCAGATTCCGTGTCTCCCTCTCGCTCTCTGCCCCTTTTGTGCTCGGTCTCTCTCAAAAATAAATAAAATAACACGTTAAAAAAAATTTTTTTGAAATATTTTAGCTTAAAGGACTCTGCAAAAATATTTATAAGCATAGGAAAGTACAACTGTAAGGAAATAAACTAAGTATAAGCAGTGTTTGTAACTGGGTGGCAAGCCGATGAGTGTTAATTCTTTCCATAAAATTTCAATTAATTTTAGTAAGACGCAGCCTATCACGACATAACACGGGAGCCTTTGCGGGGCAGCCAGGCCAGCGTTTGGTCCTTGGCTGTCGCTTGCAGCTGAGGGACCTTTGGCAAATCAATTTCTCTGCATCCGTTGCCTCCTCTGTAAAATGGAGGGGACAGTGTCAACCACACGGTGTTTTGAAGGTCCGGGGAGACCATGTGAATAAAGCGTATAGCCAAGTGTTTGGCAACGGTGGTATTGAGGAATTCACCGATAACTCCGATAAGCAGAGAAAAAGAAGTTTCAAAGACAAAACTTGTTTTGAAAGAAACCCTCATTGGCCAAGGCAGGAGAGGGGAGATCAGAACCAGGGCAGGGTCCAGAGTAATCCGCACTCGGCTTTTGGTTGCGAGTATCAGGCACTCCCTCCTCAAGCTTAGGCCCCACACGATACTGGGTTATGAGAACCCCAGGCTGTCTTAGAGAATCCGGATGAAGAAACGCCACCACCACCATGGTGCGCACCGGGATGGGAACTGGGATTCTAACCCTGAAGCCCACTCCTCCCATCCCCCTGCCTCTTGCTTTCTGCTCCCTCCGCGCTTTTCCGGGAACGAGGCATCCCAACCAGCCCAAGCGCACCTGGCCTCGCTTCTGCCTATTTGTGCCTGCTGGGTCCCTGGGAGCAAGATTCTGATTGGCCCGGCTTGGGTCGGGTGCCCAGGCCCGGCCCAATGAGATATGGCTGAGGGGGCGGAGTCACTGCACCGACATGGCCGCCTTGGGCCTTGTTTTGTGTTGGAAGGATGCGGGGACACTTGTAGGCCCAAGGGTTGACACTAAATTCTGTGGCTGTCCTTTTCTGTTCTCTGTTCAGGCTTTTCTTCTTAACTCAGGGTTCCTCCTCCTCCATAATTTGGGCCACATAAGGCCACCGTGCTGTTGGGGGGAGCCTCCTGTGGGCAGTCATGGCCGCCATTCCCGGCTGTTCTCTGTGGGCAGTGGGCGGGACAGCTCCCCAGGAGGTCACCCAAACTCTCCTTGGTTCCCTGTGACATGGCACGGGGCCACAGTCGGTGACAAAATGCCAGGCTGACCCAGGGGGCCAAATCTGGATTCTCTGGGGGGTTTTTGCGGGAGGAGAGACGGTCCGATCCTTCCAGATAAACAGGGTCCCCGGCAAAAGGTGGCTTTGGTAGCGCTTAAATCACAAAGGTTGGTCTAAGAAGGGCACCGCTGACTACACAGTCTCACACACCCCCTCTCTCTGCAGAAATAAAGAAACAAAAGACTAATGTATCTCTTTTTAATTGTCATTTTACATCTCCCCACTGCAGCACCCCCCCCTTCCCTTCCGTGCCCACTTCTGCAGGCTGCAGGGGAGCGGGGAACAAAGCTGGGGGCTGGCACCCCCACCAGGCTGCCAGCCCGGGAGAACAAGTCACAATTACAAATTATCACAACAATTAGCGCCTGTACTTGGGAGATGGGCAAAGGAGGCGGCCCAGCTCCTCATTGTCAACCGGTCTATTTGGCAGTGACCTTGCTCTGGAGGCGATGATATTCCTTCAGCCTGTAAACCAGATTCAAAACAAAGAAAAATGTAAATTAACAATAACAACATGCACTCGGTTCAATTAATTCGGGCCCAACCCGGGTGGCGGGGGGCAGCTGCTTGTTAAGATGTGTGTGTGTGTGAAGTTGTCTCCCCCCGCCCCCGTTCCCACTCCTGCCCCCGGCCCCTCCTGCCCTCCAATCAGGATAGTGTAATTAATTTATCTTTGGGGGAAAACATTGCTTGGCATTGTTGAAGACAAAGCATTTAACTGGCAATGGGAGAGATGAAGAGGCCATTATGAAAACCCGATGTGTTTGGAGCCATTGAAAAAGGGTTTATAATCATAAAATACAGAGGGCGAAGGAGGCGGGTTGGCGGAGGTGATTGTCGGAGCGGAGAGCGCCCGGGAAGGTCAGGCTGGATTCAGCGTCTCCCTCGGTCTCGGCACCCGGGACAAGAGCCTGGATTTGGGGGAAAGCGGTGGCTCTGTGCCCAGTGCATGTGTCAGGGAGACAAGAGAGACTCGTGCCTTCTACCCAACGCCAAGTCCCGGGAGAAGGAAGTTGGTGGCTAAGCACCCAGAGCTGGACAGACACACCATTTGGACTCAGCAATATGGCTTCCTAGCTGTGTGACTGTGGGCAGGTTACTTAACCGCTCTGGGCCTGTTTCTGGCGTCGCAGCTTTGTGTAAGAATTAAAGGAGACAAGTTAGGAGAGTGCCTTGGGAGTGGCTTAGTGTATGGTGACTGCTGGGAATAAACGACCCTGTTTGCCCTTGTACAGCCCGCCCCCCCTGGGCTGAGCACGTGGTACCAGTTTCTGGGCTCTTCCTGTAGGCCAGGGTCTGGGCTGCCACCCCGGTGAGGTGGCTATGGTCAATGACCCCACATGGTTCCCGGCGGTTCGGCAAGGGCTCTGAGACCGTACTGCAGAGCTCGGATTTGAACCCAGGTCTGAGTGGCTTCAGATGGTACTCGCTATCCCGCTAGGCCATGGGGATCCACGTGGCTAGGGTGGTTTCCAGTTAGACCCGCAGCTCGGCTGTGGCGACGGGTGCCTTCTGGCCCGGTGACTCTCTGAGGCTCCTTTCTACCTCTTGGCCATTTCCCTTTCTAACCCACCCAGGCAAGGGGCTCCTAGCGGAGTCCTTGCAGCTGGAGAAGGTGGGAGTAAGTGTCAGAGGCAAAGGGCAGGACCCGGAAACATGGAACCTAAGTATCCAGGACCCTCTGTGGCTCTTGGCTGTGCCTTCTGCCTCTTTGAGAATAGGAACAGGCTGGGTCCAAAGCAGGCACTGCAGACGCCATGGGCAGGGGGACAGAAAGGTGGGGCTTGTCTGGGAAAGGGCAGCTGAGGTCCCGTCACTGCCTGCTGCCCACACCTGGCGGGGGGGGGGGGGGGTGTTGAGGACCCATCAGGGCCCAGAGCCGCTCACCTGAGGGAGTTGATATTGATGAAGCCGGTGGCATCGATGGGCTCATAATCGCCCTGCACGTTCATGCTGCAAGGAGACAGTAGAAGCCTGTCAGCACAGCCCCCGGGCCTTGCTTTGCCATGTCAGAGGATCTCTGGGGCTGGGCACAGCTCAGGCTCCCAGATACCTGGGGTATTTCTGCCCTGCTGGCCCAAACGTTGGCTTCTCGTTGCATTTCCGTCCCAATTCAGGAGCCCTACTACGGGCCAGGCACCGTGTCCGGGGCTGGAGAGCGGGGAGCCTCATCCCCGCTACACGAAGGGGCAGGTAGGGTCCCGGCAAGACCCTGCCTAACCCATCCACGAACCTGGTGCCCGCCCCACGCCAGCTGGCCACCAGAAGCGCCTGGTCAACCACGGCTGTTACCAGTGTCTCCCTCCCTCCCCCCCCCCCAGCCCCCCCCTACCCCCCGCCACGGAGCTTAGGGCAAATATTCCTGTTCTTTGAACTTCAGGCTTTTACTTGCCAAACGGGGGCTCTCAATGTCATTACTTGGCTCCGCCCGAAATGGTGTCACTGCACCTCATGGCAAGCATTCACTGCTACTTGTATCATTCATTCACTCATTCATTTATTTGGGGATCTTCTAGGCACCCAGGACCCGCAGGTGCCGAGGAAACGAGGAAACCGAGAGGGAGACGAGAACAGGGCCCGCGGGGCGCGGGTGGCGCAGAGACGGGAGCACTCAAGCACCCACCTGCCTTCCTTAACTGTGACTGCGATAAGCTCTTTGAGGACAAGTTCAGGGGCGCTGCGGTCTCAGATCTGTCTCCACACGGCCACCCTCCGAGGCCCCCCCCGTGGGCAGAGGACCCTCCTCTGTTTCTCACGCATCCTGCTCTGAATCAGCCCCTTGTCTTCACGTCTCCAGAACTCCAGCCTCGGGACAAAGCAGTCTCAAGGTTCTCAATGACAAGGGGGGGCGGCCTGTCCCCTCAGGAGCCCTGCTCCCCAGGGGTGAGATCGGGGAGGAGGAGGGCAGAGGAGAATCTGCGGGTGTTTTCGCCCTAAGGCTGCGCCTCTGGCTGGCTCTTTGTGGATGTGGGCTTTTTCCAAGGACCAATGGGGTCTCTGGGCTCCGCTGTCCTGAAACTTGTTCAGGACGTGGGCTCTGTTGCCCGACCCACACCATGCCCTTGCCCTGACCTGCATGGGGCTGTGAAGCTGCCCACGAACTCCCACCCCTCCCTTCCTCCTCACCTCCGCTGGCCCCTCCAGGTCTCAGGTGGCTGAAGCCACCAGGAGCCGACCAGCAAGTTCCCCTGTAAGGGGGAAGATGACAGACTTGGGGGGGCTGCCTCTTGCCCCCCGCCCCTGACTGGGAGGAGAAAAAGCCAGACCGAACTAAGGCATCAGCCTCCACGGATCCCTTTTACGGACTTTGCCCTGGCTGATAAATGAAGCTTACCCCTCCCCCCACCAATTGTGGAACACGTTGCCACCGACCCCCTTCAGAAGGACCCCTGTGCTCGGCCCAGGGAGAAGCCAGGGCTCCGAGCTTCCAGCTCCCTTCCATGCACACCTGCCTTTGCGACACCATCTCGTTGCACGTGTCAAAACAGACTTTCCCACTCCCCTCTCCCCGTCGGCCCGTCCACCGGCCCCAGCAGCCCCTGCAAAGGGAGGCCCACGTCCAGGGACCCACTTGTCCCGCAAGGCTGCCGAAGAGTTTCCGAGAGGTGTTTCTCAGGAGCTGAAAAACCTCTTTTTAAAATCGTGGTTTGGGGTGGGTGGGGGGGGGGGGGGGGGGGGGGGGAAAAAAGAGTTTACAATTTTTTTTTTTTTTTTTTTTTTTACCTCCCCTGACGGTCTACAGAAAACCTCTGTGCTTTTATTTTTGTTCATTCGAGTGGCTCTGACCTGCTCTATAATTACGTTACTTTCTACCTACTGTGCCTCGGCATTTCCAGCCCTGCTACCTCTCACGGCTTCCTCGCTGGTCCCTGTGACGCTGTCATTCAAGGGCTTTCAAGTCAGCGATGTAGAAATCAAAAAGAAAGGGGAAATGGTCGGAGACACAGTGAGAATAAATGCGCCTGCTTTTCTCTCTTTTTTTCCCTTCCCCTTTTCACTTTCTTCATTTAATCTCCCTGAGTGAGGCTGTAAGGCTTAATGAAGGGTTGGGCAGATTATTAGAGGCTGTTGATTCGGAGGGGGAGGGAAGAAAGAGCCAGAGAGAGAAAGAGAGAAGATAATTTGACATTTACCCCGACTGATCTAAACTGATTCGGTTATATTTATGGCTTATAGAGTGTTTAGAAAAATGGAAGGGGGGAGACGCTCAACACGGCTAGGAGAAGGGAAGGAGAAAAATAATATTGGCTGCCAAACAAAACTCACACACTAATTCCCAACGGGCCTCCCCCCGCCCCGGGGGCTGACCTAGGCCTGGGACTTGAGTCGGGGGAGTGGGGGGGCTGTCTGTCCCCACCTCTGGTTTCGCCAGATGACCTCCAAAAGGGATGCCTTGATCATCGGCGAAGGCCATGCTCTCCTACACAAGTGGAGGTGCAGCTCAAAGGCAAAGGCTGCCTTTGACCCGGCCCACCTGGGCTCCGCAGCCTGTCCCCCGGGGCCTTGCCAGCACCCTCGGGCTTGGCCTCAAGATCCCTCCTTGGCTCCCTTGCCCTCTCAGTCTGATCCTAGCCCTCAGCCAGTTTCCTCCTGGCTTCAGAAAACATCCAGCTGTCCACCATTCTCCACTGTCTTCAACCCAATTTCTCCTCCCCTCTAGACCCGTGTGTCCAAGGGTTGACCAGGCACTCTCCTGGTCAGTCTCAAAGATGACTCACCCTCAGGGTGTCTGAATCCAAATGCACGCCCTTTCGTCAAGAATTCCCTCAACCCAGGACTTGCCACCAAAGCGCGCCCAGCTGTTCGTGCTGGGTGATTCATACCTCCTCCTCATCTTCTTCCACGCCCAAGCCCTTTCGATTCTACCTCTTTAAATTTTTTAAGGTTTATTTATTTATTCTGAGAGATAAAGAGTGCGTGCGGGAGGGGAAGAGACAGAGAGAGAGACAGAGAGAGAGAGAGAGAGAGAGAGAGAGAGAATCCCAAGCAGGCTCTGCACCATCAACACAGAGCCCGACACGGGGCTCGATCTCATGAACCTGGAGATCAGAACCTGAGCTGAAATCAAGAGTCGGATGCTCAACCGGCTGAGCCACCCAGGTGTCCCTCAATTCTCCCTCTTAACCATTTGTCACATCCTTCTGCTTCCCTCGGTCTCCAGGACCATCAGCCGGGTCCCAGCCACCGGCATGTCCCATGGGGTGCTTTATGTGCTCTACCCTTGCTCATTCCCTCCTCGCCCGAATCCATTCTCCAGGGCAGCCAGAAAGGGACCCTTGGGAAACAAAAGATCTGATGGGTCCTTCCCTTTAAGATCTGGCTCCGGGAA
This sequence comes from Herpailurus yagouaroundi, assembly GCF_014898765.1. Classification (NCBI taxonomy): domain Eukaryota; kingdom Metazoa; phylum Chordata; class Mammalia; order Carnivora; family Felidae; genus Herpailurus; species Herpailurus yagouaroundi. The sequence continues at coordinate 52,259,329 of NW_024412401.1, read as the reverse complement.
CCCCATGCTCTGGTCCCTGGCCCCCATGCTCTGGTCCCTACCAGGCTTCTGGTAGTTCCTAGAATGTTCTAGGCTCTTCCCAGGCCCAGAACCTCCCTGGAAACTTGCCTGCTGCCTCTCCACCTGGTTAGCTCCTATCTTTTGGAGGCCAGCTCAAAGGTGACTTCCTCAGGGAAGCTTCTCCACACTCTACCCAGAGTACCCTGCACCTCGCCACAGCCTAACACCCCCTTTCCTCATTCAATCGATCATTGGATTGGTGCCTTTCTCCCCATCTAGCCTGTAAGGGCCCCGAGGGCAGAGGCAGCATGTCTGTTCTCTTCGTGACCGTCTCCTCCATGCCCTGCTCGTGCTCATCTTTGTTGAGAAAGCCCGTCAGAAGAGACACTGGCTGTGGGGGTCTGTTCCCCAGCTGGGACAAGTGTAGGGCGCCTACCTCACCAGCTCCTCGTTGTAGAGGGACAGTGGGGACTCCCGGCTGAGGATGTACACTTGGCCCTTGAAGACAGACACCTGCACTCTCCCTTCCACGCGCTCCTGGGACTTGGCGATGCAGTGGCGGACGAATTCACACTCAGGGCTATGCCAGAAACCTGCAGCGGGGACAAAGTGAGGGTGCTAGGGTGGCCCACGGCGCTGGGGTACCGCACGCCTCAGCCCATCATGGTGGACCTCGGGGGTGGGTCGGCCCTGTTCACTGCCGAGTCTCGGCATGACGCACACTTGTGCATAAGCCCGCAGGCCGGGCCTGTGGCCCTGCAGGTCTCTTGTGGGTAAGGAGGTACCCTTGCCACGATCAGGAGGAGGGGAGCTATAACCCTCTGCCTCATGCCAGACATTCAGGGAGCACAACGGGCCAGGCACTGGGGACACGGCGGTGAAGGGATGCTTGCCCACTGGGAGCTCAGTCTCATGAGGACAGCGGACCCTCCTGAGACTCAGGCATGTGTGTGACCCCAGCCTGAGCAATGGAAGCACCCAGCACGGGCAGCTGGATGGTGGCTCGGGTGCAGAAAGGCCACATGTGCGTGGCCTTCACCTCTCTGCCTCTGTTTCCCCATGTCTGGAGTTGGGGTGACACAAGATCACCCTCCCAGGACTAGTGGGCTTCTTGGGTGTGGAAGTCCTGGGCATCCACACACTGGCGTCCTGGCCAAGAGCCAGTACGCATCCCCTGCCCCCCCCCTCCCTGGATGTCAGTAACCTGTCAACATACTGCTAATATTTGCATATGCAAATATTTTTATGAATGAAGCACAGGTATCCAGGACTGGCTCTTCGAATGGGCATAAACAGCCCTAGGATAAAAACTCTTAGCCTCTCTCTTCTCTGGGTGAGCAAGTAAGGCTCGGGGAAGTCGAGGCTTCTCCAAGGTCACACCCAAGCAGACCCTGAGGGGCCTGGGTCTGCCCTTAGTTCCCAAGTTCATGATAATCTTGGAATTTTCGTGTCCCGGGATGGAACATCCATCAGCACACAAGGTGCCTGAGAAATGTGCCGCCTCCCCCGCCCCCAAGCTCTGACCCCCGGAGCCCTAAGGCCAGCGAAGGCCATGTGCTCAGTCCCCAGGCTGCCCCAGGGCTTGTATCTCAGCCCCAACAGGCTCAGACCTGCAGACAGCTATCTCCTCTCTGGTCCCTGTGGAGGGCGGGTGGCCGCGCAGGCAGGATTGGGGGAGGGACAGCTCAGGCGGTAGGGTTTCTTTGAAACGGAGCCGGGAAGGTGACCCCACCTGGGCAGCTGTGGGGCCAGATGGTGCTCGATCTCCTGCCCTGATAAAGGGCCAGGTCAGCTCCGGGTCTGCAGCTATTGTTGGAGCCCGGGCCTTCGGGGTGGGGGGGGGGGGGGGCACCTGCTGAGGCTCTCCGTGGGAAAGCGGAGCAGGCCTTCTCCAGGATGGGGTCCGGTGGCTTGCAGGAGTGGGGGAGGGGCCAGGCAGGGAGAGAAGAGACTGGGTCCTCGCTCTCCAGCCACCTGTCACTTGGGTTCACCTCCACGCTGACACGCTGACAAGCAATGCAACTTCTCTGTCCCTCGGTTTCCTCGTTTGAACAGTGAGAGAGTACTAACCATTCTCTGGGGGAGTTGTGTGGTTTCAATGACAAGATGCGGGCGAACACTAAGCATTTTAAATCCCAGATTTGAACTTGGCCTCCGCCAGCCCTCACTGCATACAGGGAGACAGAAACCCAGAGAGGAAGAGGCTGTCCCAAGCCACAGTCAGATCCTGAAGAGTGCTCCCAACTCTGGCCCAGACCCCCGTGGGAGGGGACACTGATGTCCCCCGCACCCCTTCCCTGCCATGCCCCAGGGGCTTGGCCATCTTTCTAAGTCAGGATGATTAGACCTTTACGCTCTCAGGCTGGAAGACAGCCAGAGATAGGGGGCTGAAACCCACGCGGGAAGACCCGGCCCGGGCTTTATCTCGGGACCTCCCCACCTCTACTACGTGGCAGTCTTGCACTCAGATTTCTTTTCCCAGCGGACCCAGACTGGGGAGAGGGGCAGTGAACTTGGTGCGTTGCACGGGCATCTCAGCTCTGGGCTGGGCCAGGCACTGTGCCAATCGGGATAACGGCCCTCTGTACGAGGGGTGCGTTATACCCATTTTTCTCCTGAAGTAACTGAGGCGAGGGGAGAGGAGGTGAGCTTATGTGCCCTAAAGGAGATGGGTCCTGAAGCCGGGATCCTGCCAGGATGACCCTGTGGGTCGGGACCAGGGTCTGCGCCTGGAGGGAGGGGATCTGTACAAGCCCATAGGGAGATTTGGGGATGGGGTGAGGAGACGGAAATGAACAGTGGTCAGTCACCAGGGCATCTAGGGGTGGGGCTGAGGCAGAAGGGCTCCCTCGTGCCTCAGTCTCCCTGTCTGTGGCTATATGACTGAGCTGTTAGAATTAGGAACCGTGAAGAGTCCTGGCCTGGTGCCCTGAGTTTTACAGGAGGGGAAATTGAGGCTTGGGGTAGACAGACCTACTCAAGGTCATCAAACCAGCCAGAGGCATGGCCCTGGTCCCTGCCTCTGTGTCTATCCTGGGAAACATGCCAGGCATTTGTAGTTTTCAATACACTTTGCAGTAGCAACCCCCCCCCCCCCCGCCTCCCCACATGCCAGGCCCTGTTCTAGATGCTTTACAAATGTGCATGCATTTAGTCCTATTTATGTATTATCCCCACTCTTCAGATGAGGAGACTGAGGCACGGGGAGGTTCAGTAACTTGCTGAAACCCGGGGCACCTGGGGCATCCGGGTGGCCCAGTCGGTCAAGCCTACGACTTCACTCGGGTCATGATCTCGTGGTCTGTGAGTTCGAGCCCCGCCTCCAGCTCTGTGCTGACAGCTCAGAGCCTGGAGCCTGCTTTGGATTCTGTGTCTCCGTCTCTCTCTGCCCCTCTCCCGCCTCCCCCCTACCCCCGTGCATGCTCCGTCCACCCCACCCTTGATCTCCCTTTCCTAAGGGCCCCAGCCCACTTTCCCTGCCCCCCACACCCCTCCTGCCTCCTGGGATCTACTGGAGCGGCTGAGCACTTGCCCTCCGAAGCTGGCCTGTCCCGGGCTCAAAGCCACCACTCGTCAGCCGTGAAACCGTTCAAGTGTCTTCACCTCTGTGCAGCCAAGATGAGGTGATACCCGTGAGGGCCCAGCTCGGGGCCCCTCGGCAAGAGGTAGCAGCCCTTCTGTGATGAGAAGGGAGGTGGCTGGCGACTGGTGGCTTGCCCCCGCTCGGCCTCCCCGCAGCAGCCGGCGCCTCGGAGCTAGCAGCCCGCCGCCCAGGCCAGGTGCTCTCCCCCACTGGCCTGCCATGCTTCACGACTCTCCTCCTTTGTAACCAGAAGCCACCTTCCAGCTGAAACCCTGCTGAGCAAGAGAGCCCGCAGGAGACAATGGTATTTAAACACCTGTCTCTACCTGGGAAGGAGGGGGACCCGGCTTCAAAGCTGCCGGATACAATGGGAGGGAGAGATCACCCAGCCAATAACCACCGAGTCCCCTTGAAGCCCCAAGATGAGTTACAGTGGTTAGGAGCTTTCAAAGGAAATAAAAGCTCCGGGCGGAGGAGGAGGGGGTGAGTAGGAGCCACGGAGTCTTATCCCAGGTAGGGATTATTAATGTTCACTCTCCAGGGTCCCCCTGACGTCCAGGACCCCATAGGTGTCAGCAGCAGCCGATCCCCTGCCACAGCTCAGAGGGGCTGTTTGATGTGATGTGGTTTCTCACGTTAAGGAGCCGGTGAATGTCATAGAGCGGGGTCGGCGAACATCTTCCGGAAAGGGCCCTCAAGACAGTAACTATTCCAGGCTCTGCGGGTCGTGCGGTCTCTCTCACAACTACTCAGCGCTGCCATTATCTCTCAGAGGCGGCCAGAGACAACATGGGAGCCAATGAGCACGGCCGTGCCCCCAAAACTATTTATGGGCACTGAAATCCGAATTACCTGTCATTTTCCTGTGACGTGGAAGAGTGTCATTAACTTTTCCCCCAACTATTTAAGAAGTATAATAAAAAAAAAAAAACAAAAACAAAAACTAGGTTCCCCTCAGGGGCTGAACAGGTATGGAAGATGGGCCGGACCTGGGGACCAGTGTTTTACAATGTGGATTCCAACTCTGGGACGACAGATAAGGCACGGAAACCCGAGCCTCAGCTGTAAATCGGGGGCCCACCCGTACTGCGTGCTAATGTCATTCCGAGCGTGGGTTAGTGACATCTGGCTCGTGCGATGCCCGGACCTGGGGCCGAGTTCTTGGTCAAGGCAGCCTTTCCCTCGCTTGAGGTGGTTCCAGGTTCTGCCTGGAGACAGCCTGACCTGGGGCCAGACCCAACTAGGCCACCTCCGGTTGTGTCATTGTGTACAAGGTCCTTTTCCTCTGAGCCTCAGTTTCCTCGTCTGTAACAAGAGCTGGCCGGAGCCCTCCTAGGAACGTTGGGAGGGACTCCCTGGGATGGCTGGTGTCCCCACGCAGTGCCTGGCACGCGTGCCGCGTAAGAGTCGGCCACCCCAGGGATGATGTGTGACGCTTCCCTGGCCCCCGCTTCCCAGGACCCCCCTGGTCTTGCAAATCGCAGGTGGCGGAGCGGCCGGACATCCTGGGGGGACCGACACGTTCCCCTCAACACCCTGCGAGGAGGGCAGGTTCTGGTGCCCCCGCCCCCCTCGCTCCTTGTCCCCTGCCCTCGCCTGACCCCCTTCAGCCTGCATCCTTCGGGCTCTCGCGAGGATGGCGGTGGGTGGAGCGGGACCGGAGGAGGGTGCTGTTCGCTTAGGGAGGGGAGGGCAGCAGGGTCTACGCACCCGTATATACCAGCTCGGCGAATTTCAGGCCCAGGCCCTGTTTGATTTTGCGCACTTCCCGATCCATGGTGAAGGCCTCGATGTCTAAATGAGCGTGGTAAAGGACCGTCCCTGCTGGGGTCTCGTAGATACCTAGCCATTTTTCCAGGCAGGGGGAAAAGGAGAAAAAAAGAGAGAAACGCATGAAACCCAAACTGTCAGCAAATGACAAAAAAATGGAAAAAAAAAAAATAATGACTCGTCTGACAGGAGACAAGCCGGTCGGACCCATTCACTCCCAGCTTGCCGCAAAACGCTCCTGTCATTATGCTCATGCTGGGGCCACGACAGTCCACTCTGCGGCTTGCGGAGAAAATGTCTGGATCCCCCCTTTGAAGAGGCCCTCAGACGTTGGAAAATGACAGGGTTTCGGAGCTGTTCCCCCCTCCCTCCCAACGCGTGCCCACCGGCCCGCGGCTGAAAACCTATAATTAAACCAACCACAGTGGAGCCCAGGGCCCCAAATATCCCTTCCTCCCTTCCACTGGGGGAGCCAGGGGAGGGGACAGCTGTGCACACACATGCCACCTTCAGCCAGAGGCTCCCTTAAAAGTCACGTCTCTGCAGAGAAGCCCTCACCTCTGGGGTAGCCGCAGAGGGCTCGGCGGTATCCCGTGCTGGCCCCATGCACAGATGGGGAAACTGAGCCTGGGAGGAGAAAGGACGTGCCCAACGTGGGGCCACGTCCCTGACCAGTGCTGTCGGCTGCCCTGTGGCTCAGCTGGCGGTGGGGGCCCAAACCCAGAAGGTCGTGGGGAGGCTGGTCTTGCTCAGGGCACCCCCCCCCCCCCCGTCCCTATTACGTCAGGCCCAGCCCCTCCGTTTCCTAAACAGCCTGCTTGGACCAGACGGTCTCCGAAGTGACACTGAGGCGCCTGGCCCCGAGCTGAGCACGGTCCCGGGAGGAAGGTGTGATTCACAGATTCCTCCCTAGAGGGGAGGACACCGCGGTGCCCAGAGGCAGGACCGCCCGCATGCGTGCACGGTCAGACCCCCTCTTGCGGCGAGCAGTACGGCCTCTCGGGTGAAGTTCAGGGCAGCGCCTTGAGCTGACCACAGAGTCTGCTGTCCTGAACGCGGGGCCGTAACCATCCCCCTTCCGCAGATGCCACTCCAAAAGGCTCCCCTCCTCCCACCGTATAACGTTCCGGTTATGTGTGACGCTTCCCTGGTAATTTTGGTTATCCCGAAAACGTACCGCGGTCTCGCCACACTGGCTGCTCTAAAAACCAGAAAGGACCTGCATGGCCGTGTTCACCACGGCCAGAAGGCGGGAGCAGCGCGAATGCCCACCGACGGCCGAACGGCTCAACAAAATGTGGCAAACACACTCAACAGAATTATTATCCGGCCTGAAAGAGGGAGGGGGTTCTGACGCGGGATCTGGCGGGGATGCGCCCGGGGAACAGGGCACGAGGAGCGCCAGCCGGTCGCGGGAAGACAGATCCTGCACGGATCCACTTTACGTTAGGCCCCCCAGAGTCGTCAAGTTCATAGGCACAGAACGCAGAAGGGAGGGCGCCAGGGGCTGGGAAGGAGGAGGGGCTGCGGGGGGCGCTGGTTTACAGGGTGAGGACGCTCCGGTTCGGGAAGGCGAAAACGAGGCTAGAGGTAGCCGGTGGGCCGGCTGCACAGCAGTGTGAATGTATTTGGACTGGACTGTACGTTTGAAAATGGTTCAAATACACCTGTTAAGTGTATCGTACCATGGTTTCCAAAAAAAGGTTTCAAAAAGCCTCCCCTGCCCCGAGCCCAAATCAGAAAGGAGGTTGTTTTCAACCCTGGAACCCAAGGGGCCGAGGACACGGCTGAGTGCGCTGTCCCTGGCCAGAAACGCCCTCCTCCGAGAACCTGCCCGCCTTGGATCTTTCCGTCTGGGAGTCGCAGAAATGCCGGGGCGAGGACAGGCCCTTTCGGATCGCCGGTGCCCTGTTGTCCTAACTTTGAGCCGCAAACCTATTATTCAGATAGGCTTTGGCAGAAGCCCGGCCTTTAGAACACGCGGCCCAGGCCCCGCTGCGGGGAGCGGAGGCCCCTCTGAAAACGCTGGGCTCCACCAAGAAGTCCTTTAAATGCCAACGGGGTCCAACACCGCTTTTACAGAGGGGCAGGCTGAAGCCGGGGAGGGAGGGGACCTGCCCAAGGCGAGTGGGACCGGCGCTGGACCTCCCTTCTCTGCCCCAGGCTGCTTCTCAGGGCCTCTGGCAAAGCAATCCCGTGCTTACCAGGGCGTGAAAGGGAACAAATCTGAGGAGTGGCTTAGGAGGAAAAGCCTGGGCTCTCACCCTGGCTCCGAGGTGTTCCCCGGTAGAAAAAAAGGGCCTCTCTGGGGTGTGTGTGGGGCGGGTGGTGAGTCTCTTATCTGCAAACCTCTGATATCCTGGTCTTGGGGGGTGGGCACATCCATGTCAAAGCGCCACCTAGAGGCCGGGTGCTGATATGATCACAGTGTGCCACGAAGGAGCCTGTCCCATTCCACTTGTGTGGCCCTCAGGGCAAGGTCTGCTGTCCTGCTCCAACTGTGACCTTTCAGGGGGGCAGGGGAAACGGCCTCCCCAGCAGGAAGACCCCACCATCCCAAGTTCACGCACCGGCCCCAAGCCCTGGAGTCCTGGGGAGTTGTTCAGGCCCTCACTGAGCTTCCGGCAAACGCGGTTCAAATGGGCTCGGAGCGGCCCCCAGCCACCAGCCAGAAAGGGCAGAAAGGCTGGCGGCGGACGGATGGCTGAGAAAAGCCAAGAGCATGAGAACGGGGAGCCACAGAAAACCTACGAGAGCTTAGCACAGAAGCTGGGGCAGTAAGGCACCACACACGCGTGGCTCCCGGTGGCCCCCGGGGCCACGGAGAAAGACCCGACAGGTTCAGCCGTCTGTTTACGAAGACAGACATGTCGGGAACACTGAGAAACGCCTGCCTCCAGGGGCACCCGTGTGGCTCGGTCGGCTAAGGGTCCCAGCTCTTAATTTCGGCTCAGGTCGTGATCTCATGGTCATGGAATCAATCAAGTCCCATCCCACATCGGGCTCCTCGATGAGCGTGGAGCCTGCTTGGGACTCTCTCTCTGCCCCTCCCCCCTCTCAAAATAAATAAATCAACAACCACAACAACAAAGTCGGCCTCCGGAATGGCAGAGAGGAGCACAATATTCAAGTGGCAGGTTTTCAACTATCCTAGAGACTTTAGCATCGGGAACATAGTAATTTTCCAAGAGCCACCTAAAGCAAGACACCGACAGAGGCTTTTACTGGCCTTTCGTCCATCTTAGGCACAAGCTAAGAACTCGGTATTTATTGAATTGCAAACAGGCCTTCTAAGGATTAGTTTTGCCACGTCTTGGAAAAACCCGGATACTTTCAAAGCCTATCCGTATATTGGCACGGTCAGTCTCCATAGTGCCAGCCGGGGCGGGCCAATAGAGCCCTCTTCCTTTCCGGCTCCCGGGGAACCTGACTCCTCCTTGCTTTTCTGTCTGGCTGGGCCAGGCATGGGGCGCAGTCCAAGCCGTATTTGCAAAGGGCTGAGGCTGGGGACCAGAAGTCCCACGGACAGGATATCTTCGCAGAGCTCCCAGCTCGGCTTTGCCATGTGACCTTGGCCCACGTCAGTTGCCTCTCTGAGCCCCAAGCAAACTGCTCCTCCTTCCAACTTTCACGGGAGGCCTGCCTGGAAGGTGAGTGCCCAGGCACACCCACATCGCAGGTGCGCACCCTGCTGGCTTTGTCTCTAGAACACGGGGGGGGGGGGGGGGGG
>NW_024412401.1:52208638-52250146 GCF_014898765.1 Herpailurus yagouaroundi | reverse complement strand
CCTACCCGACGCTCTTCCGCTCTAACTTTCAGGACCCCACAGTATCACCTGAACAGCAGTCACGTGCGACGCTAGGAGGACACCTAGACTGTCCAGCCAGGAAGACCTGTGACCTGCCCCAGGGCCACCTGCTGCTGGCCCAGGATAGCTGTTTCCCAGGAAAGGAGCAGAGGATGTGCCCGACGGCTGCGGGAAGCATCCGGGCAAAAAGAAAAGCCATAGCCCCTGACACACAGCAGCACAATTAATACTCCTGCTCCCTTTCTTAGGTGTTAAAGTTAACCGTGACTGATCAAAAAGCTGTTTTCAGGTCGCTGCTGTCGTGTGTGCGTGTGTGCGTGCGCGTGTGTGTGCGTGTATGGTGTGTGATAGAGACAGAGAGAGAGCGTTTGAAAGATCTCCCCTCTCCTCTCCACAGGAGTAGGGGGTACAGATGATTTCTGTGTATTCCTTCTGGAAAAAAAAAAAAATGACTTCAAAAAAAAAAAAAACAGTGACAGAAACCTGATGCTAAAAGACTATGGATTTGGGGCTTTTGACAGTCGGCATACAAACCACTGCGCAAAAAGGAGGAGGAAATGACAGGTGAGTCGCTGTCGCGGTGGAAGAGACAACAGACATCTTCGCAGTGACATGCACAGCGGCTCCAAGTGTCTATTTTCATCTCCTCGTGTTTACAGGAAAAAGACAGGGGTGTCAACGGCTCTCTGCGGAGCAGCCTCAATCACACCGTAATTACTGCTGGGGCGGGGGGGGGGAGGGGAGGGGGAAAAGGGCAGGGAACTAGGGGAGGTTGGCGGGGGTGGGAGCGAGAGTGGACCGAGGAGAAAGTGGTGGGGACCAAAACACTTCTGCTGCTGCTTCTCTGTTCCCGAGGCTGCCAGGTTAACTGGACCCGCACAGCTTGGCAGAACTGAGTGAGATCCACCAGTGAGCTGGGGTCCGGGGCAGCGGGTGGGGATAGGGGTGAGGGCGCCTGGACCAGAGGTGGTCTGCTTTGGGAAAGCAGGATCCAGAGGGAGAGATTTGCAAAGACCCGGGGAAGGGAGGCTGGCTGGAGCCCAAGGGCTCCCCTCTTAGGTACCAGGGCCAAGGATGGAGGCGGTTGCCATGGTAATGGGGAGGCAAATCATGGTGGGTCTCCAGCCGTCCTCTGTGCTCCTGGTGCCCTGCGAACCCCAGCCTGGTGAGCAGTGTGGGCCTCTGAGGGTACAGACATCTTTGTTGCATAACTCTCTCTCTCTCTCTCTCTCTCCTCCCCATCTGGAACATTCCATCTGAGCGGAGCCTCTGGGAGGCCTGGACAGGTGGGCAGGCAGGTGGGTAAGTGGGCGGGCAGCCCTTGGGTTTTCTTAGCCAGAAAGTGGAGGAATCGGGAGGAAGTGAGACAGGAGGGGAGAGTGGGAGAGAGATGGAAAGGGTGGAGGAGAGAGGGACAGGGGAGGGAAGAGGAGAAGCAGGCAATGAGGAGGAGAGGGAGGGAGTCCGCAGGGGGAAGAGGCAGCAGCAGGCAGAAGTGAGCCGGGGAGGGACAGGGCTGGGGGCGAAGAAGGGAGCCGAGGTGGCTGGAGAAGGAGAAGGTGAGCGGAAGGACAGGAGCTGGCTGGCGCCTTCCCCTTCCCCGCTCCCCTCCTGCCTGCCCTGCCCCCCTTCTCCTCCCCACTGATTTCATTTACTTCACTTAATTAGCCCCCCTCCAGAGTTAAAAAGATAATGTGATAATGACAACGTGAACAGCCACAATACAGCAAAAGCACTTCCGTCTGCAGCCTCCCCAGTCCCCCCGCCCCTCTGACCCCATGACCACCCCAGGCTCAGGGCAGTGGCAATGCCCAGCTCCCTACCCAACTCCCACCCCCCCCACCCCCCAAAAAAGAAACCAAGCCCTTTAACGAATTTCAATTATGAGCTTTGTAAAATCAATACAAACGACATTTTCCCCCTGTACACGGAGCGACGGACAATAGCGTCTTCCTGTTCTGCCCTCAATATCGTTGACAATTAACAGCTTCTCCCATTACGGTAGACTTAATAAAGACCTTGTCGTGTGGACATCCCCAGCACCCTCATTTACTCCCCCCCTGCTCGCTCATCCTCCCGACGAATTACTCAGAGTGGAGACGTAAAGACAGAACACCGCCCGAGAAATCGCGAAGCAGCTGTCTTCCCTCACCCCCTCTGATCCAAGTAAGAAAACAGGCAAATTACAACTTCCAGGGGGTAAGATCACCCAGGCCGGCCCCACCTTCGACAGCTGGGGCCACAGAGAGGGAAAGCCACTTGCTAAGGTCACACAGCAAGCTCTTGGGAGCCGAATGTCGACCGTCTGCTCCAACGGCCCTACAGCTCTCGGGCTCAATTCTGTGCCTTTCGGGACGGCTCCCCACAGGTACACGCAGAGTACCCGGAGAGGCCAAGTCGCTTTCCCAGTGGTGATGGAGCTGAGACAGGGACTCACGTCTTCTATCGAAGCCCAGCCCTCCAATGTGCCTCCGTCAGGTTCCAGGGGCTCCGCTCCCCCTCAGACCTAACAGGCCACCTGGGGTGCCCCCTAACTTCTTCACTAACCCCCCCAGAATGTTCCACTCCACCCTCTCTCTTCCACACCTACCCGCTGAGGCCCATTCTCCTGCCACCGTCTCCAGGGTGTCATTTCAGCACAGCCCCGTCCAGGCCTTTGTTACTACCCCCTTCAAGTTTACTCGACTGTCCCTACTTTGCGGGATGCCATTTCACAGAGTGACCTCAGGCCAGTCCCTACCCGGAAGGTGATTCGTTTTCACCACAAGTGCCAGTCCTGGTCGGTTGGTGTCACTCTCCAAAGCACCGAGACACGTCCACAATCCACGAATGATGGCTCGGGAAGGTCATGACGGCAGGTGCCATAGAGGATGCCTCTGAGCCACACTGAGCTCCCCGAGGGCACAGGCCACCTTTGACCTTCCAGCATGCCTCTGTGGCTGCTGTCATTTGTGGGGCACCTGATCCCACTATGCAACACGGCCGGAACCTGGGTGCGCCCCACCCCCGAGTTTCAGCTCTTGGCCTCAGCCCCACGCCTCTCTGGGTCTGGGCATCCGTCCTGGCCTTGGTTTCCCCTTCTGTCCAATGAAGGTTGCGGATCTGTGGCTCCCCAAGGTCCGCCTAGATCTGCCTCGCACGATTTTACATTGTGCTGTCTCCCAAGGGCAGACGGAGACAAAGGGACATTTAATTAGACGTTAATACAGGTAAGAGACAAAGGTAAGTGAGGATAAAAGGTAGCAGCTAATTAGTAATATTGTTCTGACAAGGCCTTCCCTGAGAGTTTCAATTAGGTTGCTTCTGGAAGATAGTAGCTGCGTCCAGGAGGGGGAAAAAAAAAAAATCATGGGAAAGAGGCTAAGCAGTCACTTTGCCTCCCTCCTCCCCGCACCTTTGGAGACACATCCAAACAGGTCATAGGCAAAAATATCCGACCTCCACCCCCGTGCCTACCACGTCACACGTGGGCCAACCGGGGCCCCGAGCTGACAAGTCAGAGGTCACCGGGCAAGCCTGGGCGAGCCCGAGTGACAGCTCCCACACCCTGCCTCCCGGCCCAGCACGCTGTTCTGACAGCTGAAATCTGGCCATCAGCTCTCTGCATCTGAGAATCTTAGTAAAAATGTCCTAAAGGACAAAGCGCCGTGACTATCCCTTGGCCTGGCTGCCTTTGGCTTGTGTTATCTTTTTAAATTGGCCCGAAGAAGGGGCGCCTGGGTGACTCAGTCGGTTAAGCATCTGACTCTTGGTTTCTGCTCAGGGCATGCATGATCTCATGGTTTGTGGGTTCGAGCCCCACGTCCCCCCCTGCGATAGCAGTGTGGGGCCTGCTTGGGATTTTCTCTCTCTCCCCCTCTGTCTGCCCCTCCCATCTCGCACGCGTGTTCTTGCTCGTGCTCCCTCTCTCCAAATAAGTAAATGAGCTTTTAAAAATAACATAAAATACGGGGCGCCTGCGTGGCTCAGTCGGTTGAGCGTCCGACCGGCTCAGGTCATGATCTTACAGTTTGTGAGTTCGAGCCCCGCGTCCAGCTCTGTGCTGACAGCTCGGAGCCTGGAGCCTGCTTCACATTCTGTGTCCCCCTCTCTCTCTGCCCCTCCCCTGCTCACACTCTGTCTCTCAAAGATAAAGATTAAAAAAAATTGTTTTTAATAAAAAATAACATAAAATAAATCGAACCTAAGCAAAGCAAGCTGAACATCTGTCAAAACAGGGGACCCCCCCCCCCAAGCTCACCACCAGTATTTAAAAAATCAGGGGCTCGATTTGGGGGCTCTCACTGCTGCAAGATTTCCCTCTCCCTCTTAAAGTTCCCTAAGGAGGCAGCATTGCTTTATATCATATGCTGACAGACCCAGACCTGCGAGGATTTGACATCCCCTTGTATGGGGAAACTGAGTCCCGGAGGGGAGGGTGTGGCCTGGGGACTGATTGTTCTGATGCCCCTGTGAGCGATGGCCGGAAGATCACAGGGCTCTGCTTACTAAAGAGAAGATACAGGCACCTGCTTGGTTGGGACCAACCTCTCTCCACTCCTGGGCCAGCCAAAGGCAGCCACGGCCACCTAGCCGACGAGTCAGCTGCCCCAAACCCAGGCGCAGGCCCCCCTCGCATGACCAGCGCAGCCCATAGCGCCCACCCCTGGCAGGATTCCTGCCCTGCTGGGCTGGCGGCCTCCTCAAAGAAGCCTTAATGACTGTGAAATCGGCCCTGCATGGTCTGCCTCCAGACCTGGCCGACCCACCCAGGGCACAGGACAGCCTGGCTTCCAGGCCTGTCCCTGGCCTCCCCTCGCCTCTGAGCCCCTCCTGGACCCCCAGCTTCCTCCTCACTCTTGGGACAGTGCCTCTCATGATGCCCTTGGGAGTCAGGGACACACGGCCCGCTATCCCCGCTTCACAGGGGAGAAACGGAGTCCGGCTGGGGGAGGGAACCTGCCCCGACGCCCCGAAGGGATGGCGATTTGGGGGGGCTTCTGGAGTCTCTGGGAGCTGAGACGTGCCCCCGAGGGCGGAGAGCAGACTCACCTCGGGACTTCATCCCGATGAAGCGGTTCTCCACGATGTCGATGCGGCCCACGCCGTGCTTGCCCCTGTGGGGAGAGCGGGTTCTTGAAAACCAGATGCCGCCGCGAGGATGCGAGTCGGAGGCCGCCCTCTTGGCTGGGCTCTCAGCTGCGGGGCGCCGGAGCCACAGAGCCACACGGGGGGGTGCCCGGCACCATCGCAGGATCCAAGACTCAAAGGACATCTGAGCCAAGTCACCTGCTTCAACCGCCCATTGCACAGGTGGGGAAACTGAGACCCCGAGGGTGGAAAGGATCGCCCGGGTCACGCAGTTGAGTTTGCCACCTGTTACCTCCGTCCTGAGGCCTTGCTTGGCACCAGCCCTACCCCCTGCTCATCTTTTCTTCTGTCCCGGTCTCGGGTCGGACGGAGGGCTCAGAAGCTCAAACCAGGAGACCCCCCTGCCTACGGGCTGTGCCAACGGCCGCCGGCAGGACCCAGGCGCATCCCCCTTGGCCCCGAAGCCCCAGGCCGTGACCATCAGCCACAACGGCCTGTGCCAGGGCTTGCCCGAGATGGTGGTCTCCCAGGAGGCCGGGAAAGGCTGCGGGCACTCACGCGACTTCATTCAGGTACGTGAAGAGCTCCAGGGACGTGCGGTGGGTGGTGCCGTCTTTGACGTTGGTCACCTTCACGGGGACCCCTAGGGCAGGAGGAGAGGGCGGTGGGCCTGCGGGGCCGGCGCTCGGAGGAGCCAGTGCCTGGCACCCCGCCCTCTCCCTCCACCCGCAACGCCTTAAATGGATGTGACAGATATAGACTCCAAATGACTCCTTGAAAAGCCCTGTGCAGGTTGGGGCCTGCTGGAGGGAGAGAAGGGGTGAGAACGCCCCCCAGAATGAAAGGGAAAATGCAATAAAAACGCGCCCCCCACCCTTGCCATTCTCTCTGTCCCTTTTGCATTTAGGGGCTGTGAAATTGGAACCAGCCCTGAACTAATTGAATTTCACGCTCCACCATTGTCTTACGCCCGGGCACCTTCTGTCCCACCAGCTACCCAGGCCGCCTGGCCGAGATGCGGAGGGGCTCGGGCTCGTGCACGCACATGCGCGCGCACACACACACACACACACACACACACACACACACTCACAGCCCCCTGCCACGTTTGTCGGGTGGACCCCCCGGACCCCGCACCCCAGACCTCCACAGCCACAGCCATCCGATCGCCGGGGTAAAGGGGTGCCCGCTCCAGCAGGCGAGGTGTCGGGAGGTGTCTGTGAATTCTGAGAAGTCGGGGCTGGGGTGGCAGGAGGGCAGGAGGGAGGTGGCCGCTGCTCGGGGAGGGGAGGGCAGGGCCGAGTCAAGGGGGGGCAGTGGGTGGGTTCAGGGTTGACTTTGAATAGCAAGGGGGCACTTTTCTGGAGCGGTGTGAAATGAGCAATGAATGTATCAGGGGGCTAACAAGAGAGCTGTAACAGTGACAAAGAAAAGCTGTTCAAAGTTGGCGGATAATCCCCCACCCATCTGCCCAGCTCATTACCATGTAGCCAGCGACCGGGGGCCAATCAGCCTCTATAGCGGCTTTCCAGTCTTTATTAGCCGGGCGCCGCTTGGAGGGGCTTCCCTCAAGGCGCTGTCACCTCGCCATTCTTCACCCCCATTTCCAGGGGTTTTATAACTTGGTTGTAAATTGCTATTAAATGTAAGTCTGCCCAATAATGAACCTTAAGCCCCTCTCGCCACTGCCCGCCTCTCCCCTCTCCCTTTCTCTCCCTCCCGGTCCTATTATGGCCTTCGCAGGGGCCTTGGATGGGGGCCTGCCCCAGAGAGGAGCTAACATTGTCGATGCTGCTGCCGGAGAAAGCCTCTTAGCCTTTAAAATAGTTAATAATTAGATTAAAACTTCAAATAAATTAACTAGAGAGTGAATGGGAGTAGTCGGGGACAGCTCCTCCCGTCTGTTTTTTTGTTGTTTTTTTTTTTTTTTTTTTTTTTTTCCAGACGGTTCCCCAAATCATTAAAATGGATCACGTTTCTTCTCCAGCTCAGCCCTTGGGGCTGCCCTATTTCTGGAAGAAAGGCTGCCAGAGCCTTGTGTCCGGGACCCCGCTGCCGCCTGCCCGCCCGCCTCCCACCCTCTCCCAGGCTCCCCGGCGGAACCTGCCGGAGGTGTTGCCTGGGTCCCCTCCTGCCACCTTCTTCGAGATGGTGCCCGGAGATGCCCCATGCCTGCGGACCAGACCTGGGTCAGACAGAATGGGCACTTAGGGCTTCAGCTACCTGCGGGGGCGTCAGACCATGGGCCCTTTGGTTCCCAAGTGGCATGAAATTCAAGCGTTTGAATGGATGCGGGGGGGGCAGTGAAGACGCCCGCTGGCTTGGCCAGGTTCCTGGGAAAGGCCAGGAGAGGCGGATGATCCGCGTACTAACAGCCTCTATTTCCCACTGTCTCGCTCCACACACCATACTCCGCACCTACGAGCATCATTTCATGGCCTGTTTTATAGGAAAGTGAGCCCGAGGCCCAGAGGGGTGAAGTTGGCTGTCAAGGTCACACCAGCGTGAGTGAGGCACAGATCTGAACTCCCACCTCCCCTTCCCCATCCTAGGTCTCTGAGGTGCCCTGGGAGGGACCATATCCCTCTCCCTCCGCTCTGTTCTAGCCCAGGGAGTGGCCTTGTGGATGGACTGCCCAGCCTCCTTGTCCAGACTCAGGATGCCCCCCCCCCCACCCCCACCTTGCTGGATCCTCTAGCTCCTGCCTAGCACCACCTCCAGGAAGCCTCCCCGATTTCTACAGCTGCCTGGGCAGGTCCTCTCCTTGGGTGCCCTGAGCCCTCACTCTGAGCCTGGTCCCGCCCTTCTCATTACCAGGCTCACCTTGCCTTCCCGTCTGTCCTCTGTGGCAAGAGGTGTGCCTGGTGCCAGGCTCGAGACTGGGCACTCAGGCCGGGCCAGCAAACATGCCTTGCTGCTAGCAGTGAAGCTAGGGAGATCAGGACACCCACCCACGGCCAAAGCGAACAAGAGTGGTGGCAGCTTTGAGTCTGGGGTAGGGGGTGTGGACAGCATCGAGCCTAGGACTAGCTGAGGCTTTAGCTGTGGGGTCAGAGGGGCCCCCCGAGGCTGGCTCTCTAAGACCCACCATTTACTGAGCACCTCCTTGGTGCCGGAACCCTGTAGCAGACACGTCCCTTTCAGACCTCATTCCATGCCATGAAAATGCCAGGCGGCGGATGCTTTTATCGCCGGTTTACAGAAGGGGACACTGAGGCCCAGGATAGCTGAATGACTGCCCCAAGTCCCAAAGCAGCTGGCAAATGACTGCCTGGGGACTGGAATGCTGTCACGTCAGAGCTGGTGCCCGTGAGCCCATGTGATGGGCCACTGAGGGTGCTTTTCTCTGAAGCCTGGGGGGCTTCCGTGGCCCATGCCATCTGGGGAAGCGGGGGTTGGGAAACCTGAATTCTGGCTTCCGGGAACCCAGGAGGGATGGAGAGGGCTCGTGCCCAGGCCTGGGCACAGGGGAAAGGAGCCAGGACCCCAGGGCCCCAAGAGCTCACCCCCTCGGGTCCCAACAGGCGGGCACCTACCTTTCTTGAACTCGATCTCAAGGATGTCAGGGCTGTTGGGGGCTTTGGCGGGGTCCTGGGTCTTTGTGTAGAGGCCTGGAGGCGCTTGGTTCTGATAAAAGACAGAAAGAGGTTGGAGGCCGGGGTGCCCAGAGCCAAGCTGTGCCCTGCCAGTCCCTGCACCCACCTCCCGCAGAGATCTGCACCCCTTCTCCGGAACTAGGGGGCTACGGCCCTTGCCACCGCCTGGCACGGACCCATGGTCCTCCCAGCCCCCCAGCCAGGAGCCGGCCTCCCCCCTGCACACCCCCCCCCCCACTTGCCAGGGGCCTGGGAAACAAAGGGCTCAAGAAATCAGACAATTTTTTCCCCTCAACTTGATCTCATCTTTTTCTTCGACGCCCCCACAGCTGGAGGTAGAATAGAATAGAATAGCAGCAGAGGAACAAGTCAGGCAAGAAAAGTGTGACTTTGGAGGAGCGAGGCGGGCGGGCGGGCGGGCGGCAGCGGGCTTCCCGGGAGCGGGCGCTCGCTCTCGCAGGCGCCGGGAACTGGGGTTTATTCTGCACTGACCGCAAAGCTAATGACTACGCGTGACCCCAGCAGGTGCTCCGGCAGGCCGAGCCGTCCCCGGGGTCCCCGAGGTTAATACTCACAGGGAGAAAAGAGAAGAGTAAAGCAAAAACCCATTTGAAAGCACATCAACCTTTATGTATATTTTTCCTTGGGCGTGTTGGAAAATGGGCCTCTCGTCTTGATCCAGCGGCAGAGGGACCGTTGACTGCCTGGGGCTCCCGAGGCCCTGGCTACCCGCCCCCCCCCCCCCCCCACACACACACACATACTCCCCGCCGGCCCAGGATCCTTGCCACTGAGGGGAGGGGGGCCTGCCTCTCAGCTTGACTGCTCTAGTTTCTTCTGTGGGCACCCCGGACCTAGCAGTTTCCACCTGGGACACCTTGGGACACATAGTTCCTTAAATCTTTGCTTTCAGAACCCTGCAGACATTCACGGGTCTCTTTCCACCTGCAGTTTCTTTCAGGTTCCCAGCAGCCCCCTTTGGTAAGGTCAAGTGCTATCATCCTATCTACAGATGAAGAAATAGAGGCTGAGCGGGGGGCGGGGGGTGGACCATGGCTGCAACCAGGTTCTGTGCAAGCCTGAACCCTGCCCGGGACAGGGAACCCTGAGACCGGCCACAGACACGAGCTGGGTTTTAGACTGGTGGGAAATACCCTCAGCCAGGGGTCAGGATCTCCAGCCCGGGGCGGGGGAGGCTTGGGCAAGTTGTTTTGCTTCCTTGGGCCTGTTTCCCTCACCTGCAAAATGGAGAAATGATCCCTGCCCTTGACCATCTTCCACCATAAGCACACAGGGTGGTTTTTGTAATGTTTACTGGGCGTGCACATCACCCAAGAAAATGGCAGGGAGGTCGGCTGCAAATTGCGACCTGCCCTGCCGGGGGGGGTATGGCAGCTGGAACAGACCCCCGGTGGCGTCTGCCTCCGGGAAGAGCCTGTCCAGGAGAGGTGGGCCGGCAGAGGTGCCTTGGGCCCCCTCACCTGTGGTCGCTTTGCTTCTTGGCTGTATGCCCAAGTGACCAGTCATCCTGGCTCCTGCCCGCCTAGGCACCCCTCAGTCCTGGGCAAGGGGGATGCTTGGGCTTCCAGCTCCACCTCTGAGCTCACACAGGGGTCTGCGGTGGACCCCTCACCTCCAGATTGCTGCACGACCTGGGCCCCGCTGTATCCCTTCATCTGTTTCCATCTGTAAGGTGGGAATAAGCCTCCAGAGCTGACCTCAAAGACAGACTCAGGGCAGAAGAGGGTCCTTCAGGACCTGAGGACTCCACGGCAGAGATGGAAAACCAAGGCCAAAGAAGTGGCTTGACCCAATCATATTGCCTGCCTCTCCCCCCCCCCCCCGGTGTAGACTCTAGACCCCCTGTTCAGTGCTCTTCCCATCACCCCCTGCCGTTCCCCAGCTGGTTTCGAAACCAAAGGGCTGAGGAACAGCGCGAGGGATTGGGCCAGAGACAGCCACCATCGTGCATGGTGGGGACAGGCTTCGCGTGGTTTCAGAGAAATGCCCAGCTCCCCAGGCACCGCTGGGTCCTGCCGACCACCGCATTCCTTGGGCACAGGCAGGCCCGATGACAAACCGTCCTTGGCCAAAAGGCAAAGTGGAGAGCAGGGCTTGGACCTCTGGGTGTCCCCCCTGACTCCGCAGCCCCTTTCCCCACAGCCCAGGATGAACTCAAAGCGGGGTGCCAGCGCTGAGGGTCCCCGGTCCCGCACCCACGGCTCCTTCCTCCCACCTCACCCCCCCCCCCCACCCCAGCGCTGCCTGACCTCCAGCCACGCTTCTCTGCGAAGCTGGGAACGGAGGACGAGATGGCCTGTACTTGGGAGGACAGAGGAGGCGGGCAGAGCCGCTCGGCCAGCGACCCACACTCCGCGGTGGACGTCGGATGCAGCTGTCCTGCCGGTTTCCGACACCCTGACAGCACCGATTAAATAAAATAACTAAATAGAAATCAAGTGACATTTGCTTTGCATTCCGAGGTGGCTGGGCGCCTGCCTTCTTTTTTACTCTCCCTCCTAAAAGCCCAGTTCAAATGACAAATAGTTTGTTGCCGAGTATCAATACCATCTATTTATCCCTCCCAGCGGGAGGGCTCACTTCCAATGTCATCTGGGGGGGGGGGGGGGGGGGGGGGGGGAAGAGGGGGAAGAAAAAAAAAGAGAGAGAGTGGGGGGTGGGGTGGGGGGAGAGGCCGAAAGAAAGCATGAAACAGGGCCGAGAAGGAGAAATTGGAAGCAAATGGCCCATGAACTAAACCATGATGTAGAGGCATGATCGATGCTGAAAATGGTTTATTCATCCATCAGATATGGCGGGCCGGCGACTGAATGAACTCTTTCACTGTGTGCCGTATGAAGTTAAAGCAAGTAAATTTCTATCTTTCTTCACATTACCTGCCTCATTGCCCTTCAATCAGCCCTCACGGAGGCAGAAAATGGCTCCGCCATCTGCCTTCAGACCCTCCCTTCGGCAGGTCTTGGGGCTTTTTTTGGAGAGGGGGCGGGGGGCCCCGTTCCCTTGAGCTCTCTCCCCATCTCCTCCCAAGGGGGCCAGGGCTGCCGGTGGGGCGGGGGGGTTGGGGGTGGGTGGCGCCGGGCCCCCCCCCCCGGCCCTCTAGAGATGCAAGGGGGGGGGGTGTCCTGGGGTTTAGGCTGGGGGAGCCCCCCCACCCCTGCCACCAAGCTGGGCAGGCCCCGGAGAGCCGGACCGTGGGGTCCTCAGCCTTACCCCACACTGCTCAGCGGGAATGATGTTTCCTCTCACTCATACCCAGCCCAGCCTTCCCTGCCCGATGAGAGGGGTCCTGCGAGGATCTCGGCCCCTTTATCCCCCAAAGAATCTTTGTGTAAGGGGGGGGGGGGGCGGGGAGCTTGGCTCTAAGATCGAGGTGTCGTAGCCCTGTGCTAGGGACAGGCCAAGAGCCACAGAAGGGAAGGGCTGGCTGGGGCCTCCCACGGTGCGCATGAGGAATCAAAGGCTCAGAGAGGTTGGGTCACTTGCCCGAGGCGGCACAGCACCAAGTGGCAGAGCCAGGATTCAGAGCCCGGTTTCTTAGCTCCGGGCCTGAGGCCCCAGCCTCCCCAACTTGAGCGGGTGGCAGAATTCGTACAAAGACACTCTTTGGCCCTTACGCATCCATCCACCGTCCCCGTTAGACAGGAGGCCTGAGGGGGAGGGTCTGCCCAGGGTCACACAGCCATCTGCACCCCCAGCACTGCCCAAGGGGCACTTTCCCCTCTGGCCTTGGCTCTGCTCCCCGCGCCCCCCAGCCGCCCCTTGGTGGGTGAGAGCGCCACAGGATGTTTGGAAAGGGGTCGGGGTCACAGCCTGCCTCTGCACAGCTCTGCCTCTGCCAGGCTCAGCCTCCCCCGCCCCCCTTGGCGCTGACTGACTGGCTAATTAGGGGTGGCTGGCCTGAGTGTCACGGGGTCAGCAGAGCATGAACTGGAAAAACCTGTGGCCAGCAGGCAGCAGCCCCGTGGGGCCATCAGCCCCCAGGGGGCAAGGGTGCGGGCTCTCTTGAGTGACACATTGGGCAGAGCCGAGTGTGGGTGGGGGCGGGTAATGGGGGAACCACGGAGGCAGGAGGGCCAGCTCCTGAGATGGGGTGCCCTAGCAAGGCAGTGGGGTGGGGGGAGCCACTTAACTTTGGGCCTTGGTTTCTCCCTTTCCTCTCCCGTAAGATGAGGACTGGCTTATGGCTAGGAGCCAAGGAAAGGAATCTGAGAAGAAGCTAAACCCGGGCCTGGCCCCAGAAATGGTCACTGGGAGCTGTTACAGTATCACCCACACTGCCGGAGAGGCCTGGTCCCCCCCAGGACTCCCGGCAGGGGCTCCAGCTCCCCGACCCTCACCGGCACCACCAGGGCACCCCCACCCCTCCAGCTGGCCTTCTTGGATCCCCCAGACCCCGCTGCCCAAGCACCCCCACCCCACACAGCACACTTCTCCCCTAACGTCAGCCACCCAGCAGCTCACCCCACCCCCAAACCAGCCGCCCTGGTGTGGGGCTGGGCCAGGGAATGGAGACACATTCCCTCAGGGACAAAGAGATTTTTCTCTTCCCAGGATAGATTTCGTCCGGGTCCCCCCCCCCCCTCCCCCCCCGCCCCCCCCGCGCCCCAGCCCCCATCTCCCACGGTGGCAGGGGGAGATACAAAGGGAAACCCCCCAGGGAGAGAAATCCTAAACTTCAAACAGGGCTGAGGCCCAGCCTGGCCAGCCTGGGAGGCTGGGGACCCGGGATCAGGGCGGCCTGCCTCAGGCTGCCGTGGAAGCAGAAAACGCAGACAAATGGGTCCTGAGGCTCTAATCTGTACCACCCCCCACCCCACTGCAGCACTAGCGGCCTGAGAGCTGGTGGGCACAGCCTGGGCCCTCCTACAAGTGTCTCATCTGCCTAATTGCTTCTTTATTGTCTTACAATCACACACTCTCTCCATGCTGTCCTGAAATATTTCCTTCCCCTATTCATCTCGGGCGGCAATTAGAAAAAGAGAGGCAGGGAGTGGGGGGGGGGGGGGTGTCACAAACCGCAGCAGCATGGAGGGGGGAGGCGGCGAGGGGAGGTGGGGGGCGGTGGGGAGGATCTGGACGCAGGCAGGGCTCGGCCCCAGGCCCACACCCGGCCCCCGTGAAATTTCAAATTAGGCTACAATCACATCAGACAGCATCGGGCCGAGCAGGCAGCCCGTTCACAGGAAACGGGGTGGGGGGGGGATTACCTTGGGGTTCTCCAGGATTCCAGCCTCGTAGCTGCAGGGGGAGAGGGAAGACAGGGGATCAGGTGGGGAGGGGCAGGGAGACGCCCCCCGCCCCCACCATGCCCAACACAAGTCTGCCCCGCCTTTCTTTCTCTGCCAAAGCAACCGCTGCCAGCCCCGCCTGGAACATTCTGAGCCCACCATAGTTGGCTGTGGGAACTGCAGGTTGCAGGAAAGACCCTGGGACATTTCCCTCAATCTTCTGGGGGGGGCACGGCCCCCCGGGTCCCCCCCCCGGGGGGGGGGGACGCTTCAGACATGCTATTCTCTCTGCTTGAAACACTGCGTGCACCTCGGCCGGTCCAGTCCGTTCTCATCCTTGAAGCTTGAATGTCAAATGTCACTTCCTCCGAGAAGCCTTCCGGATACCCCAGCGGAGGCCGGGTGCCTATCATCCATCTACCCCCCAGAGGGCCGTGCTATGAGCTACAAGTGGGTCGGTCCACGCATGCGGTCACCGTGACATCTGCCCTGCGCAGGCAGGTGCTCCCTGACACGGGGCGGGGCAGCGGACAGGCGGGGGACGTCTTCCTTACCTGATGTGCATAAGGTTCTCGTCCATGCTCCACGGGTTCTTGGGGGTGACCGGGATGGGGATTCCGTGTTGCTGCAGGTAAGAAGTGACACGGGGGTGGGAGTGAGGCAGCGTGAAGGAGGCCTGAGGGGCAGGTCCGGCTGCCTTGGTTTTCTTTCCAGGCTTCAGACACACTGGTCACCACGCAGTCAAGGCCAGGGCCCCGCTCTAGTGTCCCTCCCCTCCTCCAGGCTGCACGGAGAGTGAGGGCCCTGTGGCTGGACGCGCCCGTGCAGAAACCACAAGATGGTGTCTGCGACGTCGTGGAGTGGATACTGACCTTGGAGGTTCCTTCCAGAAGATTCTGAGCATTAGAATGGGTCCCCGACCCTCTGGCGGGAGTGGGGGGGCTGGAAGGGTCCAAACTTCCACCGCGGAAGCCATCTGTGCCCGCGTGGTACTTTCTGTGCCCCAAGCAAAGGGCTTCTAGCCCACGGCACTTGTTTACGATATGGGCCTGGCACTTTCTGGGAGGCACCCCTCTCCCCCTGCCTGGCGCAACGGCCACACCCATCACTCTGCAATCCTGAAAAGGACATCCTGGGCCGATCCGCACCTTCTCCATCCTCCTCTCTTGATTCCAATCGTGTTTTGCTTCCCAAATGGTTCCATCCGTCGTGCAAGGAGGAAACTCATCCCACCCGAGACCCTGGGTCTGAAAGGCTGTTGGTGATCTCACTGTGAAGGCCCTTTCCGAATAAGGAGGAGGCTGACCCCCTTAGCTACCCCACGCTGCCCTGGGTGGATACTCGGCCAGAATCCAGCACACACACGTTACTGGGCAGAGGCAGCTGAGGGGCCCAGCCAGGCCCCTTTAAGGCAGTGACACCTGATGCTTTGCCTCCGAGCCCCCTTTCGGCACCTTGCCCTCTGTGGTCCTAGACCTAGCCCCGGAGCCCCCACCAGCACCACTCTGCCTCTCCTGGTCGGGCCACCCTGAGCCACACTGATTCCCACGACTGTAAGATTCCAGCCTCCTCCAGGGAGCCCCTGGGTTTCCTTCAGCCCCACCTTAAAATTTCAAGGTAAATGAAGCTAAAAGCCCTCTAAGTTGTTTTTCTCAAGCTTTACCAGGGGAACATTTCTGTAAGTCCGTATCTACTCAAGAATTTGTGGGCAAACAGAACACCCCATTTAGAGGGCTGCTCAGCGTTGGGGGGCCGCCTGTCTCCCCGCCAGGTTGCCAAGAGTCAAATGCACGTGCTGGCCTTACGCTCCCTCCAGGTAGAGTGGGCCAGCTGTGGGGACCGGGACCCTGTGCGGGCGCTGGCATCCCCGGGCTGGGGATGGAGAAAGCCAGCAGATGGGTTCCCTGCAGCCCGTTTGGGGGGATGGTTTGGAAACACTTTTGCCTTCTTTCCCACTGGGGCTCCTTGGTCGTGGTCGGAGCAAGGAGACAAGAGAGGGAAGACAGGACGGGCAGCCCCTCCAAAGAGATTTTTGTCTCCCCTCCCCTCTCTGTCCTGAGGCTCCCCCCCCCACCCCGCCCGCAAAGAAATTCTCACTGCAACTGAGACAAAAAAAACCCTCGTCAACATGTATTGCAGCAACTGCCCTGCTTTGTAGCCCCCCCTGGCTTGTCCGCTGGCTTTTTAAAAGAAACTAATTAGGGTGACAATGCTGAGGACGGGTGGTTCTGAGTGTTTTCCCCCTTGGACGATGGCTTGGGGGAGCTGGATGGAAAATGCAGGCAACACATGTTTGCGGGTCTCCTACCCCACCTTTTGGCCTTGGTAACTTACGGGTCTTGAAAGCAGGGGTTTTCAAAGCCCCATTGATTTTTTGTCTCAGCTGAATCAGCTGCCTGGCTCTGAATTTTGGACAAAGCCTGGTTGCTGTTCAGTGATTCTGGTCATTTCCTGGGTGCAGAAACACGACCTCCCTCCCAGAATGCTCTCAGACTCCCTGGAGCTCAATGCAGATACTGGCCGCCCGTGGAGGGGCGGGGGGGGGAGGAGAACCCAAGGCCTGGGGCCCCAGACTCGCCTGTTCCTCCCCCCCCCCCCCGCCATGCTCTCCTGTCCAAAGGTTATTGGGGACAGAAGCTCAGTGAAGTGACTTCTCCCCCAAAACCTGGGAAGGAAATTCATCTTTGCTGGGAAAACCAGGAGCCGGTTTTGTGTGGGGCTTAACGGAAACGAAGGGCCACGCGTGGGGTCGCCCCGGCCCTCTCTTGAACCAGGACGGCAGTCGTGAGAATGTAGTTCGGGGTGGGGGTTCCAATTCATTATTCTTAAAGATGAAACGTGTTCCATATTCAGGATCAAGGAGACGAAGGGCTGGGGTGGGGGGGGCGCCCGGGGAGGCCCTGTCAACCCGGTTCTCTTAATAGCTCTGCTATTTGACAATTTGTTTGGCAACATATGGGCTTCCTCTCGTAAACTCCCCTCTTAATAATAAAACAACAGATGGCCCAGGAGATCTTTCCTCCAAGCCCTCCAGGTCTTAATGGGATGCTGGCGGCAGGGGCAGGGCCGCGTCCCCGCCGGGTCCCCTACCACGCGGCACCCTGGCTGCGGTGAGGGCTCACAGCCAGCCCTGGTGACTGCTATTTAAAACCTGAGCAATTTTCTGGCGTGTGCAACGAGTCGCTTTTCCCCCCGTCTGATTGATTGAGGCTGTTTGTCAAGAGCTGCCATTGAGTCGCTAAAAAGAAAGGTGCCCTGGGGAGCGGCTAAGGATCTTGATGCAAAACTTCTAATATGTTTTATTGTAACTTGTACTTCAAAAGGGTTGGCTCGACACAAGCCTTTGTCTGCCACTGCCCCTCAGCGTGCCTACCTGTTCCCTGCA
The DNA here is from genome assembly GCF_014898765.1 of Herpailurus yagouaroundi. Classification (NCBI taxonomy): domain Eukaryota; kingdom Metazoa; phylum Chordata; class Mammalia; order Carnivora; family Felidae; genus Herpailurus; species Herpailurus yagouaroundi. Next base: position 52,232,825 of record NW_024412401.1, on the reverse strand, counting down.
AAGCGCCGGGGACCATTAGCAGCCAGGTAACGGAGGGCCAAAGAACACCTCACTCACACCTCCCACGGAGGGGGAGGCACGGGGTGCCTGTCACCCTCTGACCTGGCGGACTGGAGACTCTCTGTGGAGATGCCCAGCCCAGGTAGTGACCACAGCGCCCGCCGTGGGGCCGGCCCAGGGGACAGGTGCCACGGGGGGGAGGCAGCTGGGACAGAGATTCGGTACCCCCCCCCCCCCGACACCCCCCCCTCCCCCGGATAAGGATCAGCCTTAGCCTTGTACTGCTGGTCCAGCCCCTTGGAAGGGATATGCCCGGAGGGCCAGGGCTGGGGGTGATGGGGCGGGGGGACTCAGCCATACCTTCGCATACTCCATCAGGTCATTGCGGCCCTGGAACCGGTTGTAGAACTCAGGCATCCGCCAGGGAGCGATGACCTGGGCATGGGGACAAGGAGTCAGATGTGGGAGAGCCCAGATGCTGGCTTCTTCGGGCCCTGGGGCCACAGAGCTGGCCTCTCTGTTAAGGGGCCCAAGACTCCAACGGTCACCTGGGTGGGGAGTCCCCCACTGCATCCTCCCCGGAGAGAATACAGTCTGTGTGGGGTGGCCAGTGGTACCCCATCAGGCACGGGGAGGACAGGACCTGCTATACTGGAGGGGGGGGGGGCGTGCTTTGTAGAGGCCCGAGCTCCACGGCAGGATGGCCCTGTGGCCCCCAGCTGGGTTCCCTGGCTTTCTGGGCATCCGTCTCTCCGAGACTTGAGGGTTTGAACCAGACAGGCCTCGGGTTTCCTACTAGGACCCCCGGTCAGAGGGCTAGCAACCCCCGACCCCTGCCCGGGGTGGGGGTGGGGGGCGGTCCACACCACTGCAGAAGCCCTGCAGGGCTCAGAGACAAGGCATGGTGCTCTCAACCCATTTCTCTTGTTCTCCTGCCTTCTGCATGCCGGAGCTGCGCTGGGTGGGGAAGGGAGACGAGTCACAGCCTGACTGAGGGGACTGAGCTCATTTCACGGGGGGGCCCCATCAGCCTGGGGGTGTAAGGGTCAGGTCCCCAAGAAGAGCCCCCCACCCAGCCCTGGAGCCAGCCAGGCCCCTGCCTCTGATGGCAAGCTGCCCCTGGTACAGGCTCGGCCATGGGGGGCACCCTCTGGTCTCATCTCATCTCAGCTTTGGCCCCTGCCCTCAGCCCCATCCCAGCCCCTCGGCTCAGCCTCTGCAGACAGAGATCCAGAAACCAGACACCTTGCCCTCCTCCCCCAAACTGCTGTGGGAACCCAGGGAGGGGGGGTCAAGAGAAAGCCCCCATGGCCACCGGCCTGCGACAAGCTAGCGAGCAGCCACTGCTGAGGGCTTCTTAGCTGCCCAGTGTTTGGGGACCGTTAGAGCTTACCTCCAGGTCACTCCCACCCAGCAAGCAGCTGCTGGCTGGTTAAAGGGACAGAGAAAGATGTTCTACTTAAAAAAAAATTTTTTTTTTTTTCAACGTTTTTATTTATTTGTGGGACAGAGAGAGACAGAGCATGAACGGGGGAGGGGCAGAGAGAGAGGGAGACACAGAATCGGAAACAGGCTCCAGGCTCTGAGCCATCAGCCCAGAGACCGACGCGGGGCTCGAACCCACGGACCGCGAGATCGTGACCTGGCTGAAGTCGGACGCTTAACCGACTGCGCCACCCAGGCGCCCCAAGATGTTCTACTTTAAAAAAGGGACACCTGGGTGGCTCAGTCGGTTACGTGTCCGACTTCGCCTCAGGTCATGATCTTGCGACTCGTGAGTTCGAGCCTCACGTCAGGTTTCGTGCTGGCAGCTCGGAGCCCGGAGCCTGCTTTGGATTCTGTGTGTGTCTCTCTCTCTGCCCCTCCCCCACTCATGTTCTCTCTATCAAAAATAAGCATTAAAAAAAATTTTTTTTAAATAAACAAATAAGGAAACGTCGTAGGGCTCCTTCAGAGCTCAGGAGGAGAGACATCTTCTGCAGCTTTAGCCTGAAGGGACCTCGAAGGAGCTCAGACCTAGGCCTGTCCTGCCCAGTCCGGCAGCCAGGAGCCACGTGTGGCCACCGAGACCCGAAACGTGGCCGGTCCTGACTGGGATGTGCTGCCACCGCAAAGCACAAGGAGCTTGAAGACTCAGAACGGAAAACATCTCATGAGTAATGTGTTCACATCGATGGCAGGTTAAATGACACCACTGGGGTACACAGGGTTCAGGACATACGTGCAGTACATATTATTACAATGAGGTCACCCGTCGCTTTTTATCTTGTGTTTTTTTATCGGTTTGTTTTGATGCGGCTGCTAGAAAAACGTAAATTACCCATAGGGCTCCCATTGGTGGCACATTACAGCTCTGTGGCCCAGCCTTGTCTACTCATTGTATGCCTGGAGCCTGGCCCAGGGTCTGATCTGAGTAAATACAGAAGGAAGGAAGGAAGGAAGGAAAGAAGGGAGGAAGGAAGGAAGGAAAGAAAGAAGGAAGGAAGGAAGGAAGGAAGGAAGGAGGGAGGGAGGGAGGAAGGAAGGAAGGGAACAGATAAGATAGATGGACACAGGCCCAGGCCCCAGGCCAGCCTGGGGGGGGGGGGGGGGACAGAGGCAGCGGTGGCCGACACACAGCCCTGATGTGTGCTCTCATGCCTGGGTGACAGGCCACGGGCAGGGGCAGTTGATTCCCCAGATCCTGGTGATTTCCAACCAGGAAAGGATCCAGGATGCAGGGGGTCAGGGCTCAGGCAGCCGGAGCAGAGCCAGAGCCTTAGCTGGGTGGCCCCGACCCTGGGTGTGCTATGAGCTCCTAGAAACAGGCCAACATTGTCCCAGAACTGTTCCAACCTGGAACCGAGAAGCCGGACCCGGGAGCACCAAGGACCCTGGCCAAAGGGCGGCTATGTCTTTCTGTCCAGTGCTCTGACCTACCCAGGCCCCTGGGCAGCGCCTTCCAGGAGGACTAATGGTCAGAGAGGGTGCCGTGGCCTCTCAGCTGGCGTGAGCACAGCGTCTCTCCCGAGCAAGAAGGGAACCACCCACCTGGAGACTCAGGGGCACTCTGTCCCTGTCCGTGGAACCTCCCAGAACTCCACACCCTGCCCTCCCCCGCCGGTGACATTAGCCCCCAGCACCCACCTTCGGGGGAGGAACAACATCTTACCTTAATCTGAGGGGCCAGTGAGTAGCAGGTGAGCTCAAACCGGACCTGGTCATTTCCCTGAAACACGGAACGGGGGGGGGGGGGGGGATCACCGGGAGCCACAGGACAGGGGCTGGGGGCAGGGATGGCACCGTGTGATGGCCGACAACCTGCCTGAGGGCTGCTCAGGGCAGGCCCACCTCCAACCCCGAGATCTTCTGAGGTGGGGACTGTTATGAGCCTCCTTCCTGGAGAGGAAGCCCCGGCCCCTGCCCTTTAGGTGGAGTCAAGATTAGAATCCAGCGGTGTGGGTGTGGGGCGTGTGGCCCGACGGGGATACACCTGTCTGGGGACACGGTAGGGCGAGCACACGTATCATCATGTCTGTGCACACTTCAGGGGGTGCACACATGTGTGAGGCGGGGGGTCTAGCCCCGCCGAGATCCCCGTCCTCCTCTAGGGAGCCCCCAGCTGTCCACACCTCAGCCTTCTTCCCCCCACCTGGCCCCATCTAACCCCCACCCAGAGATCCAGCCCAGGGCTGGGGCTCCGTGGTCCTTTGACGACTCACATCCATCCAGTTGGGAATCCCGTCTCCTCTCTGAGCCTCAGTTTCCCCATCTATAAATTGCCGGGGGGGGGGGCAGGGAATGGGGGCAACCAGGTGACCCGAGGCCTCTTTGCTCCTCGGTTCCTCTCTGAACGGACAGGGAACGGAGGTCCAAAGAGAAGGAACTAGTTCAAGGGCACTGAGCCCACCTCCCTGGGAGGGTTGCCCTGCCTCTCCGCGCCTGCGTAAAATAAAGACTCATCTGACACCCCAGGGCGCTGACGACGGGGAGGAGGGAGAGAAGGCCGCAGACACAACGGTTGCCAGCGTCCTGCCTGCTTCCCGTCAGCTCGGCGCCCACAGGGGGACTTAAGCTGTGGAAATAACAGAGGGGCCTTTCGCCTACTGTGAAAACTGCACGGGCCCAGCCAGGCAGCGGCGGGAATAACATGTTATTTTCCAGAGAGTTGTCAGGCGGCGTGGAAATACAGGCTGCAGCCCCTCTCTGCGGAGCCAGGAGCCGAGGGGCCGAGGCCGTCCCTCTCTGATGCCTCCCAGGCCCATCCGGCTCCCCGCCTGCCAGCCAAGCCCCGTAGTGAGCACCTACTATGTGCTCGCGGCCACAGGGGAAAGCCGCCTGGGGCCAGGGGGATAGTTAACCCAGCTTTGCTGACAAGGCTCAGAGAAGTGATGCCACTTGCCCAGGGCCGCGCAGCCGACAGACAATGTTTCTGTCCCAACAGCTCACACGCCAGCGACCGGTCCGAGCTCTGGACTTAAACCCTTAAATCCTTAAATCCTTATAGCTGAGATAGGTTCCGGTATCGTCCCTGCCTGACAGATGGGGAAACCGAGGCACAGGTGGCACGCCTGCCCAAGGACCCGTGGCGGGCACAGCTCCCGGGGCAAAGGCAGGCGATGAAGAAGCAGGCTCGGTTCAGATCTGTGAAGCCCACGAAGCCCACGGTATTGCGTCTCCTGGTGATTTCCCCACCCCCCCCACCGTGGCTTCACGTTTCCCCAGTACAATGGCCACTTGTGCCTCCTCGGACAGGCACACCCGGGCTGGTGTCTGCCTGTCCAGACCCACATGGGGACACCCATCTGTTCCACAGTCGGAGACCCTCGCAGAAGCCAGACGGGCCCCCTTGCTTCAAACTCTGTCCCAGGTTAAGACTCCAGTTGGTCTAAGTCCTTCCTCCCCCTGGAACCCCAGGACCCTCGGCACCAGGGCGGCCCCGAGGGCGGGGGGGGGGGGGGGGTGTAGCCATGTGCGTCCACGCGCTGATACACGTGCAGGTGTGCGTTAAGTGTGGGTGCAGCGCCCACGGGGCCCGGAGGGGCTGGGGGAGGGGGGTCCGCCCATCTGTTCCTCAGCTAACCATACAGATGGCGCCATTTACAGACCTGCTCCCCGTACCCCTGCCTGGGTCTGGCTCATATTTCCAGGCCCTTCTTCCAAAACTGGGGGGGTGAGGGGGGTGCCGGAAGGGCCACCCCAGCTTCTGTGCAGCTCTCTGCTAGCGAGGGATCAGGGCAGGGCGTGGAGGGGGGACCCCCAGGTCCAGCTCAGTACCAGGTGCCGCCCAGCTGCCTCCCTCCCGCCTCCAGGCCTTCGCAAGGGCTGTTCCAGCCTGGGATGCCCTTCCCCACCGTGTCCCTGGCTAACTCTTGCTCCCGCCCCGTTCCAGCCCCTGCTGGGTTAGGGCTCCTAAGTCCCGAGCGCCTCCTGTACCAGCGTCCCCGTGCGTGGAGGAGGGCCCGTGCTGGATCAGTATTCGGGGAGTGAACAGACACACGCGGGAAGGTGACATCTATCCGGGAGGCTGGAACGAGTTTCCTCCATCCGCGACTCAGGAGCCAACAGCTGGGAGAGGCCAGCGGCTGGGTGTTCCAAATGGCCACAGCCTCAGGACTGGCCACGCTGGGGTCTCCCCTACATCTGCAGGGGGGGCAGGGCTGCAGCTTATACCCCAGCTCTCTCTTTACCGTGAACCCCTGCAGAAAACTCCGCCGAGCATCCTTCTGGCACCTGTCTTTGGGGTGGCCGGCCACACCCCACGGGGCCCAGGTGCCTCCATCTGGGGCCACAAGCCTCCCTCGCTTGCCCGCAAAGCCCACCTCCTGATCGCTGGTGCCCACTGCAGGCCGCCGGCCCCTGTCCCCGCTCCTTCTTGCCTCAAAAACTTGGCATTTCTCTGGACCCGGCCCCAAGCCTTCCTGGCTGGCTCTCTCTACTCACACCTCTCGGGGCTAGGAAATCGTCTTCAGAGACTTTGGGGGGCTTCCTCGGGTTCTGCAGATAAGGGGAAACTAAGGCACAGGAGTACGCCTCGCCCATCAACCCCCAGAAGGGACAGCAGACCCGGGGTAGCACTGCACACACCTTCGCACCCGAAGGCCTCAAATCCAAGCCTCTGGTGTCCTCTTGTGGCCAAACGGAGGGTGCGCACGGCTGCAGGTGGCTGCTCGCCGCCTTGTGGGGTTAGTTGCCCCGGGGGGGGGGGGGGGGGTCAGGGAGGGTCTCTCCCTGGACCCTCGAGTCTCCCACACCAGGGCCAGACCCACCATTCACTCCGCCAGCCCTGAACGCCACCCATCCTCAGTCCTGGGGGGATCTTCTCCAGGGAGGAGCCCTTCCAGAATCCTGATCTGGTCTCAGCTTAAATGCCTCGTAGAACGGGGAGCTCACTGCTCAGCTCAGCTCATCCGGGACGGATGATACGGCTCCGAAACTTCTTTATTCCGCACGGACATGTGTTCTCACTGACCTTCCTCTGCCTGCAGGAGCCCCCAGTACAGCTCTGAGAGCCGTACGACCCGAACCTCCGGGTTCTCGTGCACTCTGTCCTACCGCCCTCAAGGCGGAAGGGGACGCGCACATCCCCGTGCAAACAGCCCAGCTCTGTCACCCTGCTCACCATGTGCTCACGACTAGGCTCTAGGGTCACAGGTCTGCATGAGAGACACCAGTCCCCTTCCTCCGTAGAAGGAACTCCCACCATCTCAGTCCAGAACCATCCCCAACACACCAGTGGGGGACTCGCTGGCCACCCCCCGCCCAGCCTGGGGCCCTCTCGTGCCTCCTGATGAAGTGCTCTCAGAAGTCAACCCCTCAGCATGGCCGCGGCCCGGCCCCGAGCCTGCTGCCTCCCACAGCGACAGTTCTGGCTAGATGCTCCCAGACGGGCTGTTGTTCGGGGCTCCGTGCCCCCAAGCCTTGGCACAGGCGGATCCCTCTGCCGGGCACACTCTTCCCATACCCCATTACTCACTCACCCACACTCCTCCTGCAGGGCCATGCTCTGGAGATCAGCCTCCCTCCCCTGCCTGTTGCCCCCACGGCCGAGAGGCCCCACCCCTACAGCCACCTTATCGTGTCTGTCTGTCTGTCTGTCCACTCTCCTCTCCCTTGCTAGGACACACAGGCTCCCTGAGGGCGGGAGGAGCCCCAGAAGTTCAATACTGTTGCCAGACCCGGCTTGTGTCCAACCCTTTCCACAGGCCCCCGTATAAGCTTGCTGACCTCGTGCCCAAGCGCCTGAACGAACGCATCAGCTCTCGAAGACCGGAACCAGGGCCACCCTGGCTTGCAAGGCCACCCTCAAGTCACGTCTGCTCTGTCATAACCTAGGCTACAAGTGTCCCTGTGTCACAGCGAGCCAGAGTCTGCTTCCCCTCCCACTGCCCCGACCAGCCTGGGCAGGGGCGGGGCCTGGGTCAGGTTAGCAGGAGCACACTCGGGGAAGGAAGTGAGCTCCCTGTCGCGGGGAGGGGCAGGGTCTGCTGACTGTGGGGTTGTCAGGGAACCAAGCCCTGTACCGGGGGGGGGGGGGGCCACTGGCTTGGCGTCCAGTGACGTTGAGAGCCCGTAACCACACAGCCTTGCTGACACCATCGCCCAAGACTTGTCTGCCTTGCAATCTTGTGTCTTGAGCACGGCCACCTGTGGGACAGCGTGCGGAGGGCTCTCCTGCCTTGTCCCCCACCGGGCCCCCTCCCTCAGTCTGCACTGGCCACGCAGGGGCCGGAAGGCGGGGGTGTGTCACGGGTTGACTGGTGTCCCCCACAAGAGCCAGGTTGAAGCCCCAGCTCTCAGTACCTTATTCAGTGACCTTATTCGGAAACAGGTCTTTGTAGAAGTGATGGGGTTAGGATGGGATCAGAAGGGTGGGCCCTAATCTGATAGGACTGGTGTGGTATAAAAGGGAGGAATTTGGACACAGAGAGGGCAGATGAGGGCCCCATAGAAACCTGGAGAGGCCTGGATGGACGCCTTCCTCGCCGCCCCCCCCACCGGGGGAGCCCGGCCCCGCCCGCACCTCGGCCCTGGAATCGTGATACGACACACTTCTATGGCTGGAGCCACCAGGCCTGTGGCGCTGTGGGGCAGCGGTCCTGGCCAACGAAGACCCACAGGGGCCACCCAGGTGGGATCCACCCCGCTTTGCTAATGCGGGGTTTCCAGCCCTTTCCACCGCATTGCACGGTGACCTGTGCTCTGTGACCCGGGCCAGGGGTGATTGCCCTGAGCCTCACGGTCAAGTCCGCCAAACTGCTCCCCCTGTAGACAGAAGACACACACGGACCCAAAGCACCCAGCTGCCTACGCCCTGGTACCCGCTCCTGTGAATACCATTCGTCCTACTCAGACTGGACAGGCAGTGTGGACAGTGAGTGTGTCCGCTGCTCGCCTGCCTCTCCTGGGGGCGAGGCCTGCAACCACCCTGGTTTCCCAAGTCCCCTTTGCAGGTTCCCCCCGCCTCTGCCCAGCCCTCCCCAGCACCGTCCACCCATTGGCTCACCTTTCCTGTGGCGCCGTGAGACACATACTTGGCTCCCTCCCGCTGGGCGATCTCCACTTGTTTCCGGGCAATGCAGGGCCTGGCGAGAGAGGTGCCCAGGAGGTAGCGGTCCTCGTACAGCGCGCTCGACTGGATGGCAGGCCAGATGAACTCCTCCACAAACTCCTTGCTGACGTCCTCGATGAACACCTACGGGGAGAGGAGCCCATGGAGTGAGGCTCGGCAAGGAGAGGGCCCAGCCAGACGACAGAGAGCCCTGTGTCTACGGCAGACTCTACTAATGGATCCTGGCCAGAGGCACCTCCACTTTACCTTCTGTTTATCTGTAGCAGACATCATTAATCAACCCTAGCACACAGTATTCTTACTCCCTTCCTGCACTCATGGCAGACATTGCTAATCAATCCTGATAGGCCATCTAGCTGAAACCTATGCGGACTTTACGTCCCTCCCAGCCCAACCTTCTGGGCCTGAGATAAAACTTGTTGTCACCTAAGATCTAAAGCAGTAGATAGGAGATAGTAATCCACAAAAGCTCTCAACTAGGGATAACTTTGCCCTCCAGGAGCAGTGACAATAGCTGGAGATATTTTTGGTTCTCACACCGGTGGGCTGGGGGGGAGGGTTTCTGATATCTCACGGGCAAAGGCCAGGGATGCTGCTAGACATCCCAGAAACCTCAGGGCAGCCAGCTCCGTCCCAAGAGTGCCAAGGTTGAGAGGTCCCAATCTAAAGGAATGGTTCTCAGAGCATAGACCTCTGGACACCCTCAGGACCCTTTCAAGGAGACTGAGTGAGTGAAAAGATTTTTTTTTTTTTTATTTGAGAGAGAGAGAGAGAGAGAGAGAGAGAGAGAGCATGAGTTGGGGTGAGGGGGCAGAAGGAGAAAGAGAGAGAATCCTTAACAGGTGTTCTCCCAACTTGGGGCTTGATGCCACGACCCTGGATCATGACCGGAGCTGAAATCAAGAGTCAGATGTTCAACTGACTGAGCCACCCAGCGCCCCCGAAAGATTTTTTATGATGATGCTAAGCTGTCATTTGCCTTTTTCACTAGGGTTGGCGTTCACACTGGCACCTCAGCCCAAATCAAGGCAGAGACACCGCCACTGTGTTCCTAACGTCTTGTTTCCACCGTGATGATTTCACTTTAAGAACGGTCTCAAAGCTGCAGCAAGGATGACTTCTGTTGAATCTCAAGCACAAAAGGTGAAATGCACATGAAGTCCTTCTGGTGCCTTCCAAAGCGAGTTACAAGCTGAAGTAGCCATTTTTTTTTTTTCATGAAACATCGTTTTTACTTGAAAGCATGACAGACAAAACATGGTCTTTCAGACTGGAGTGTTTGACATTTTCACAAAAATGAAGTGACCTTGTTGTCACTTCAGGGAACACTTGAGTATTTGTTACCAATGAGAAAACTCAGGTTTTCCGGTAAAAGTTAGAATTATGGACAACGTCCAACTGAGAGCTTCCTAATATTTCCGTGGGTAGTGGTGAGATGACAAATGCGATGTTTTGATATCTTATGATGAAATGTACCAACATTTGGAAGATCTGCATAACTCAATGAAATAATGGTTTTCACATGATCAGTGGATGCATGATGTGACACAATCTTGCACAGACAAAAAAAATCCATCCAAAGTGCAAGATGGACAGGGTTTTTAAAAATGTATTTGTATTTTATTTATTTATTTATTTGAGAGAGAGGGAGAGAGCGAGCGAGAGAGCACACAAGCCAGAGTGAGGGGCAGAGGGAGAAGAAGAGAGAGAATCTTAAGCAGACTCCATGCACAGTGAGAAGACCCATGCAGGGCTCGATCCCATGACCCTGGGATCAGATGCTCAACTGACTGGACCACCAAGGCACTCCTGCACCAGTGGATTCTGATGCATGAAAAACTCATTGCTACAGGGTCAAGTTCCCCATCACACTAATCTTTAAGAAACCACCCCTTGCTGAGTTTAGGTGCAGTATCAGAAAATATCCCCAACTCTCTGAAAAGGCTATTAAAATATTCCTCTCTCCAACACCCAAAAAACAAATAATCCAGTGAAGAAATGGGCAAAAGACATGAACAGACACTTCTCCAAAGAAGACATCCAGGTGACCGACCGACACATGAAAAAATACGCAACATCACTCATCCTCAGGGAAATACAAATCAAAACCACACTGAGATACCCCCTCACACCTGTCAGAATGGCCAACATGAATAACTCAGGCAACAACAGATGTTGGCGAGGATGCGGAGAAAGAGGGTCTCTTTCGCATTGTTGGTGGCAATGCAAGCTGGGGCAGCCACTCTGGAAAACAGTATGGAGGTTGCTCAAAAAACTAAAAATAGAAGTGCCCTATGACCCAGCAATTATACTACTAGGCATTTATCCAAGGGATACAGGTGTGCTGTTTCGAAGGGACGCATGCACCCCCATGTTTATAGCAGCACTCTCGACAACAGCCAAAGGACGGAAAGAGCCCAAATGGCCATCGATGGATGAATGGATAAAGAAGATGTGGTATATATAGACAATGGAGTATTACTCGGCAATCAAAAAGAATGAAGTCTTGCCATTTACAACTACGTGGTGGAACTGAAGGGTATTATGCTAAGCGAAATTAGTCCGAGAAAGACAAATATCATATGACTTCACTCATATGAGGCCTTTAAGAGACAAAACAGTTGAACATAAGGGAAGGGAAGCAAAAATAATATAAAAACAGGGAGGGGGACAAAACAGAAGAGACTCATAAATACGGAGAACAAACTGAGGGTTACTGAAAGGGGTGTGGGGGGGGGATGGGCGAAATGGGTCGAGGGCACTAAGGAATCTACTCCTGAAATCATTGTTGCGCTAGATGCTAACTAATTTGGACGTAAATTTTAAAAAATAAAAAATAAAATAAAATAAAATATTCCTCTCTCTTCCAGGGCTACATTCATGAGGCCGTATTTTCTTCACAATGTCAACCAAAACAACACATCGCAAAATGAATGGAGACACAGCTGCAAGAATCCACCTGTCTTCTGCTAAACCAGACATGAAAGAGATTTATAAAAACGCAACATCCACAATGCTGCTTTCACCAAACGTTTTTGTTTTGGAAATAGTTATTTTTCTGAGGTAAAAATGTCACTGATGTTAGCATAGGATGTGTTTAACATTGGTCTTCTAAAGTGGGTTACTGTGTTTAATTTCAGCTTTTATTTATAACGCCGTATCAGGAGATGTAATCCACAAAACTATGGGGCACTCAAGTATTTTCAAGAGTGGAAAATGGTCATGGGGTTCTTTATATTATATTTGCAACTTCCTGTGAGCCTATATTTAGCTTAAAATGAAACCATTTCGTGGGGGGAAGCGCCTGGGTGGCTCGGTCAGGTAAGCACCCGACTTTGGCTCAGGTCATGATCTCACAATTCGCGAGTTCGAGCCCCGCGTCGGGCCCTGTGCCGACAGCTCAGAGCCCGGAGCCCGCTTCCGAGTCTGTGTCTCCCTCTCTCTCTGCCCCTCCCCTGCTCGTGCTCTGTCTGTCTCTCTCTCAAAAATAAATAAGCATTAAAAAATAATTAAAAAAAAAAGAAACTATTTTTTTTTTTTTAATGACTCAAAGAATGAAGGAAAATGAAAATTAAAAGAAAAGCGATGAGACTATACCCTGATGGTATGGGCAAGAAATCCCCACTCCAATTCCAAGTACATAAAAATAGTTGGGATCCTCAGAGCACAAGGTTAAGAATGATCTAGAGTAACGAATTGAGGACAGATCTTTACACAAAAGCCCAACTCATGTGAAGGCCCCGCTCATCTTCAACACTCAAGTGTTCTTATCCTACCTTCTGGGTTCCTGCTCAGACAACCCCTCTCCTCTCTGAGACATGAGGGAGATCCAGTTTTAGGCCTGAGGCCAGTGATGGGATATGGGGCTCCTGCATTATTTTAATGTGCAAACTGAGCTCTTTGTACGTGCCAGGCTCCTTTTTAGGTTCTGAGAACCCCAAGGAAGTGCCCTGCAGAGGGGACCAGTTCCGACCAAGCAGGTGAGCTGATGGCTTTTCACACCACCCCTGCTGTGTCCCCTGCCCACTTGCCCAAGTGAAGGGGTGAGGGTACCAGGGACGGCCCCGGGGAGCAGCTCAGACTTTACACTGTGAGCCTGTGTGAGCAGGGACCATGTTGGCCCTGTTTACTACACGGGCTCCACACCCAACAGAGGGCCTGCCTGCCACGTGATTAGATGCTCAATCAGGGCACCGAACTCAACTGGAATTTTCTGATTCTGTTGAATGGATGGAATGATGGACAGAGATAGAAGAGGAATGGACAGGTAGATGGATGAAAGAATGGGTAGATAGATGGACAGATGAATGGATGGATCGTTGATGGGTGGATGGATGAATGGATGGATGGAAGAAGGTTGGCTGGATGGGGCGATACATGAGTGAATGGATGGCCGGCTGGCTGGATGATGGTTGGCTGGCTGGATGATTGTTGGATGGATGGATAGATGAGTGAATCATGGGTGGAGGGACAGAGGCATAAAGGAGGGATGGGCAGGCAGACCGACGGATGGAGAAGAGGAAGACAGGAGGGCAGGGGGGATGAGGACGTGGTGGGAAAGTGGGTAGGGGAGGCAGGGAGATGATGGCATCCACACACCTGAAAACAGAAGGAATCGAGCCCATACTCTTGGAAGCGAGAGGACCCAACTGAAAAGGATGCAGGGGACAAGGAACCCTGAGGCAGCCATGCCCACTGCTGCCTCCACCAGGTCAAAACCCCACTTCCAACCCCAAATCCTGCCGCCACTTGGTACCTTTTTGGCCCCGAGCTTCAGCGCCTTCTTCCTGGCTTCTTCAAAGTCTTCCTTCTGGCCGATGTTGGCCTGAGAAACAGCAGCAGAGAGGCCTAATCAGCCCGGGGGCACGAAGGAGAGCTGGAGAAGAATTTCAGCCCCTTCTCCCCCTGCCAAAGCTGTCTACAACACCCCTCAAATGGAGGTGGCTCTCACTTACCAGGTGACTGTGAGCGAGACGCTTCTCTCCCTGGGCCTCACCCTCCCCTACCTGAATGACAAGGGGACCGGGCGCTCTTAGGTATCTTGACTTCAACTGCAAACCAATCACTCCTGGCAACGGCTGAACTTTTGTCTATGTGGAGCACTGTCCTCGCTTCCTCTGGGACCAGAAACTTCTTTTCGGGGGCCTCTTTCCATGGGAATGGAGGGGAGCAAATCACGTCCCCTGCTCAAGGTAGGGATACGCCCATGATCCAAGCCTAGTCAGTCAGAACCCTTCAGCCACTGCAGGAGTCTATGATCTTTGCAGACTTCCTGGGTGCTGACAAGGGGCTTCCGGAAACAGGAAGACGGTGTGCCTTCCATGGTCCCCGCTGCAGGCCAGAGCCCACGGCCCCTTGCAGGCAGGCTGGCCAGGTCACACCGCCAAGCTCATGTCTGGCGTCCCCCGCTCCGGTCAGCCGCATACAGCTGGCCTCCTCGGTGCCCTGTGGGGCACCCAAGACCTGGGGACACCACGGATGTTCATTTTACCGGGGAAGAAAGGGAGGCAGAACAGCAAGAAGTATTTGCCTACAGTTGACAGGCTTAGGGAGGGGAAGCTGGGCTCGGCGGCAGTGAGAGCGAGCTCACGGGCAGCAGGACAAACGGGTAGAAAGACGGACACACTGCGAGCCTCCTTACCAGGTAGGCGATGACGTCATAGCCTTGTTCCTTCAGCCACACGAGAATGCAGGAGGTGTCCAGGCCGCCACTGTAGGCCAGTACCACGGAGCCTTTGCTGGACATCTCGTCTGGGGGAGGGGGAGGTTGTCATGGAGGAAGGAGAGTGACTCAGAACCAGCCCATCCCAACCGGCCAGCAGCCCCCCACTTTGGCCTTGGGCAGCCTCAGCGCTCCCTCACCAGGTAGACGAGGTGCCTGAGGCTGAGCTGTCGGGACAGGGCCAGGAGGCTCTGGAGACTTGGGCGGGGCTTTGGCCCCAAGCCTTGGGCAGCTCAGAGACTGCCAGGCATGGCCCGGGGGGCCTCACGTGGCTCACCCCCCACCCCTACCGTGACCCGCTGTTGTGTCCGTTGGGGCGGCGGACCCTGGGGCTCAGACAGGTGAGCAGCTGGCTCAAGGTCACAGAGCTCGTCCCAGCATGCAATGCTGCCTCCCAGCAGAACAGGATGCTAGGGTGCAGAGTCCCTGCCTCCACGTACCCCGTCCCCCCCCACCTGGTGCCCCAGCGAGCCCTCGCACATTGGGAGTTTAGACTCTTTTCAAACGCGCCTCAGTGATCAGCTGCTCCAGGATACAGACGGAGACACTGAGGTCCAGAGAAGGAAGGGGACGGGCGGAGGGAGTTCCTTCCCGGAGGTAAAAAAGATAGATCTGTCCCTCTGCTGCAGGGACAGATGCGTCCCGCCTTATCTGTCTCCTCAGCTACACTGAGGCACCAGAGACCCCCGTGTCCTTGTCTTTGCAGCCACTGTTTCTTCCATCCGGGAGGCTCTCCCTAAGCCTTTGGGCCATTAGGACCTGCCCTGTGTCCCCTGGCACTCTCCACGAGGTCCCGAGAGTAAATGCTGTTATCATGCCCGCTTTGCTAATGAGGAGGCTGAGGGTCGCGGAGGTGGGGTCATTTGCTGGAGGTCATACGGTCAGCAGGCAGCAGGCCCAGATTTGGACCCAAACCATCTGGTCCCAGCCTCCCTGGACGTGGCCCCGGCATCCTGCATTTGAAGGGGGGATTCTTGTGTCTGGTGAGAGGCGTTCCCACTGGAGTCTGACCAAAGTCAGGGCCTTTATTAGGCACTGTTGGGAAAAGCCGTGGACGCCCCTCCGCAGGAGGGAGCCCACAAGGGGCACCCCATCATCACGACCACGAAGATGCAGGCTCCCGTGTACTGAAAACTTCCCCTGTGCCTGTGCCTGGAAGTCCAGGGAGGAGATGTGCTGGCCCAGTCACCCAGCCCTGCGCAGCAGAGCCTGGACAGGGCCCGACTGTGACACTAGAACACGCATCCTGTGTGCAGACCCCTGGCCAGCCCCAGGGCTCGCACACCTGCGGCCCTGGCACGCGGAAGGGAGAACACCTCATGGACAAGTGCGGTTGGGGGGGTTTCTGACAGATGCAGACGACTTCTGCCTCCACTGGGCATTCGACCGCCTGCCAGGCGCTGTCCCCAGCCCGGCTTGCTGGTGACTCAGCAGACCCTGACCCTGGGGCCCAGGGACGGTGCTCATGGCAAGAGCAGACCATCAAAACCAGAGGGAAGGAGGGGCGCCTCGGTGGCTCAGTCGGTTGAGCATCTGACTTCGGCTCAGGTCAGGATCCCGCGGTTCATGGGTTTGAGCCCCGCGTCGGGCTCTGTGCTGCCGGCTCGGAGCCTGGAGCCCGCTTCGGATTCTGGGTCTCCCTCTCTCTCTGCCCCTCCCCCGCTCGCGCTCTGTCTCTCTCAAAAAATAAACATGAAAAAAAAAATATTTCTTTTTTAATGGAGGGAAGGAGGCAGGAAGGACTCAGAAAGTACCTTGGATGGGACGTGCGGCTTCCCGGCTTCTGGAACCCGACTTCACGGCTCGGCGAACCACTCTGCAAAAGCGAAAGCTATTTCAGCCGTCTGGAACGGCAGTCCGGGTGAAGCCAGAGACCCTGAACCTGGCCTCTCCGGCTGGTCCCCACAATCCACATAAATGAACACGCCCGTCACGTGCGGAGCCCTTCCCTTTGTGTTGTCTCCATTTTCGAGACGGGGAAACTGAGGCTCAGGTTAAGGAGCTTGCTCAAGGCCTTGCTTGGCTGGTTAAGTGGCAGAGCCGGGACTCAACTCCAGAGCAGCTGGGCCCCAGAAGCCCCCTGCTGGAAGGCACAAGGCCCAGGGAAGGGAACCGCTGGGGCCAGGTGTGGTCTGGGAAGCCACAGGTGGCTCAGACACCCTGGCGTGGCTGGGGTGGGCTCAAGACAGGGACAGGTGATGCAAGGCCAAGACGGTGGGCGCCAGGGTAAGGGAGAGGGAGCCCCACGGAGACAGACAGACTGTGCCCGCCCCCCTCTGCCCCGTGGTCCCATCACGGCACAGGCACGCTGCATTCTTTTTTTTTTTTATTTTTTTTTCAACATTTATTTATTTTTGGGACAGAGAGAGACAGAGCATGAACGGGGGAGGGGCAGAGAGAGAGGGAGACACAGAATCGGAAACAGGCTCCAGGCTCTGAGCTGTCAGCCCAGAGCCCGACGCGGGGCTCGAACTCCCGGACCGCGAGATTGTGACCTGGCTGAAGTCGGATGCTGAACCGACTGCGCCACCCAGGCGCCCCGGCACGCTGCGTTCTAATTGTACCCCCACTCCCATAACTGTGAGCTTCGCGAGGACAGGCACCATCTCACGGACAGTGCCTGGCACCTGGCGGGCACTCAGAACGACGCTTCTGTTCTACTGTCCAGAGGCCAGTTCCTTGCCCGTAAGAGGCGGGTTAAGTCCCCCCCAAAGCCTAGAATTCCATGCACGCGCTCATCCAGAAACTGGCGCGCCCCTCCTGCCTGCCAGGCTGTGTGCCTGCATGCCCACCGAGGACCTTGGCCCCGAGGTCTGAGCTGTGTGAGTTGGGGGCGGGAGATGGGCAGAGGAGCAGGAAGGGGGGGTACAGTCCAGTGAGTACCCACTATGGGTGAAGCACAGGGGCTGGGTCCTCCAGACCTGGGCTCAGGCTGCTTCAGCTGCTCGTCTGCTAAATGGGGGTGAGAAGAGCCCACCAGTCCACAGGGCGACAGTGAGGATTCAGTGAGATGCTGGGGCGGGGGGTGGGGGGGGGGTAGGTGGGGAGGAGCCAGAGTTGGGCACCAAGCTAGACTCCCCTTACCACGGCCACGGCTAACCTCAGGCCAGTCCCTCACTCTCCAGGGCTCAGTCTAGCCATCGGCACTACCTGGAAGCTGTTCTGGTTCTGATACCCCAGGACCCCGGGATGCCTGCCTGGGGGGGGTTGTCTAGCAAACCCTCGTCCCCACCCCACCCTCCATGAAGGGCCCAGGGCAGTCTCCTGCCCCCCCTCCCCAGCTCCCAGGCACGTGCCCATTGCCAAGAAGATCCGTGTTTCCCCACTCCCACGCCAGACCTGACACCCTTCCCCGGAAGACAGACACCTTGGGAGGAGGGAAGAAGGTGGCCTCATGCCAAGATGCCTACCAGCCTGGTCTGCGTTGCCCAGGCAGGTGGCATTCTCCGTGGCCCCAGCCCGGGCCACCCCACCAGCTTCCCATGCACCTGCTAGGCCAGCCTTGGATACTTCCTCAATTCTAAAGAAACCCGTGGGCTCCTAAACGTCAAAGCTAGAAGGATGACAAGAGCAGATACTCCGTTCGGTGCCACACAGGTGCCATTTCAAGGTGGAGACTATTCCTAAAAATTAATTATACCAGCTATCACTACCACGTGGGGCTCAGAAAAGGTCAACTACTTGCCCGGGTCTCAGGTTGCCAGGTGCCAGAACTGGGACTGAGGCCTAGGCTGAATGCAGACCACAGATCGCCTCCCCCTCTCTTTTGTCTTCCAGAAACCAAAACCCCCAGTGAAGCATCACCAACCAGTAGTATATTTCTCTGTGAGTCAGGGATACAGCCTGGCGAATGTTCTTCTGGAACCCCTCCCTCACATTCTAACTCTGCTGATCTGGGTTCGTTAGAGTTTTTTTAAAAACCCTAGTTCCGCCTGAGCCGGAAGGATTCTCTCTGACTTTGGGGTTTCCTCATTCTTGGGTTTGGAGGTCCTATCACTTTGGGGCCCTCTTTTGTGTCTGACAGAGCTAGGCTGCAATTCCACACTTTGACCAGGAGGTGCCGCTGTCGGGTTTCAGCCCGACCATCCACTTGATGGGCTCGGCTCATCTGTCTGCGCATCCTTGGTAAGACAGTGAGTGATTTTCTTCCCAGTTGACAGAGGGAGAAGCTGAGGTCAAGGGGCTTGTCCTAGGCTAGACAATGAGCTGGCTCTCAGCAGCGGGATTCCTGGGGCCTGAGAATCAAATCGGGAACACTGGCTTTCTCGGGGACAGTGGCACTCCAGCAAACATCTTCCACCCAGGGTTAGGGGTCACTGGGGAGTCTGCCGTGGCTGGGAAGGTTGAGTCTCTACTTCTGGTGAAAAGCCCCTGAGACAGGTGGTAGGGAGACTAAGCAGATCTCACCAGACTCTGGTAAAAGACAGGCAAACTTCTAAGAGCATTTGGAGCACACGGAGGAGAGTGCATTCATTCATTCGTTGATCCTACCAATAATATTACAAAGCCTGTTGGGTACATGGCCTACCCCCAAGTCTGGGGAGGGCGCCTCCCCAAGTCTGGGCTGGCGAGCGGGGGGGGGGGGGGGGAACGCACCAGGGCCTGGAAGATCAACCCTTCCCAAAGTGTTACAGCAGAGCTCAGAGGCTTAGACTGTGAATTCCAATGAGTTTCTTTCCACATGGGCGCCCACAGGCAAGGCACTCTCTTCAGGGGCTCTGTGCTCCAATAAAGGCATCTGGCTGTCCTGGCTCGCCTCCCAGGACCCATGAGGCTAAGAAGAAATGGGACCTGGGAAAGTGCTTGCACAGCAGGTAAGTCTGGGCCTGGCTCCCCTCCGTGAGTCAGACTCCTGGGGCCCCAGGCCAGGGGAAATGGCTACCATCACAGCCAAGCGACCACAAAGCCCAGAGCAGGCAGCCAGTTGATGCGGCCCATGTGAGTCCTCGGGGGAACTTGGACTATACAGAGTGGGGGCCTCCCTGCTCTGCCCCACCCGGTGCCTGGCCCAGGGTCTAGGTGCTCAGTGGGCAGCCTGCATCACTCAACTTGTACTGAGCGGAAGGAGAAGTGCTTCTCAGCACAGCGCACAGATGGCTCCAACTGGGACAGGTCCCCACCCCGCCCCCTGGCTCCCCTGCTTGGGCTCTGAGAGGGGGCATGGAAGGAGGGAAGGGTTTGTAGGATGAAGATTCCTCCCGCCCTACCCATCCATTCCTCTTGTGGCTCTTTCTGTCTACGGTCTCCTCACTAGAAGCTTCTGTAGGAGGGCAGAGATCTGGTCTCCGGTCTCATGTCCCCTGTATGGCACGTGGTGAGGCATGCCCCAGACAGTTGCTGAGTGAATGGACCCAGCCACAGTTCTCAACAGTCTACAGAGATTGCCCCACCGTCTTACTGCTTCCTGAGCGCTGAGCCTGTGCCAGCTCTGACAGACGGAGAAACTGAGGCTTGGGAAGCTGGCAGCTGACCCAAGGTCTCACCCGGTCGTGCCTGCCTTCAGGGCTTGGGTCTGCTGGCTCCAGAATCTGCCCTGTTACCAGCCGTGGGCTGGGAATGAAAGATCAAAGCCCAGGGCCTATTTGATCCGACCCTGGGGAAAGAACAGGTTTGTTCCTGCCTGACTCTGTGCAAGCTCCGGGCCGCGATGCCCCGGAGGAGACGCCCCCACTGCGCAGAAAGGAACACTGAGGTGGCGGGTCACGGGACCTCCTCAGGAAGAGCCCTGGCGGGATGGGAGAGGAGTTTCCTCCATTTCACAATGACCCTCCCCCTCCGGAGGGCGCAGCCGCCCAAGGGGCCAAAGGCAACAGCAACCCGGACGGCGGACATTTCCTGCAGAGCGGCCCCTCCCAGAGCCCCGGAGTCCAGTGCCAGCCAGAAACAGGGCACCGTGACCCGGCGCGGCCACCGCCCCCAACCCTCGGTCGGAGAAGGCTAATAGGTTTCAGGAGGCAGAGACTGACGCCCCCTGCGGGGGAAGGAGCGCAGTCACAACCAAGACTCCGCGTCCCGCTGCCCTTCTGCCCGCGGTAAACTGAGGCTCGGGGCTGTGGGAGGGGCCCATGCGCCCAAGGCCCGGGGAGAGGGGCAGAGGTCGGGCGGGAACTCAGGTTTCACGCAGAGAAAGGGAGGCGGAGACAGAGACCGGGGCAGGAGGGGGAGGTCAGAGAAGGGGTGAGAGAATTCGGACCCCACCCCACCCTCTGGACTCCCAAGGTCTCCATCTGGGGGGTCCGGCATAGAGGAAGCTGGGCTAGACACCGGGAATCTAGAAAAGACCTCGGCCCGCAAAGGGGACACATAACCTGACCTGCCGCCCCCCCCCCCCCCCCCCGGGCGGGGGAGGCGCCCCCCCCCCCCCCCCCCCCAACGGGGAAACCCCCCCCGCCCCCCCCCCCCCCCCCCCCCCCGCATTGTCCGAGACACGCGCCCCGGCCCCACCCTCGAAGGACGGAAGCCCCGGCGTCGCTCTCCTGCCCTCCCGTCCAGGTGCGAGCGCAGGGCGCTTGGCCACTCGGGGCCGACTTCTGCTCCCGCCTGCACGGGCGACCGGAGCGCGGGCCCCTCGGCCTCCTCGGCTCGCTGTCGGCGGGACCCCGGGGGCAGGGTGTCCTAGGCCAGGGGGTGGGAGCGGAGTCTCGGGCCGGGGGCTCCTTACCGTGGCCCGGGCGGCGGTGGCGGGCGGCGGAGCAGGGCCGGCTGCGTGGCGCATCCCGGGTTATAAACACCCGGCCCGGGGGCAGGGCCCGGGACCAGGGACACGTGGGGGGGCAGGGGAACGCGCGCGACAGGCCCCGCCCCCGGGCCCGGCCCCCACGCAGAGCCGCTCGGCGGCCGCGGCCACCTGCAGGTGGGCGGGGCCCGGTCCCACCCTCCCTCCTTCCTTGTCCGCCCCCGCCCCGCCCCCCGGGGCGGCACGTTCTCCCGAGGGCGCACGCGCCCAGGGTCCTCTCGCCCTGACCCTCGGGCAGGCGGCCCCTCGGGGCGCGGCAGTGGCTGGAACGCGGGCAACTGGCAGGGTGACGACGGCCGGCGGTCCTGCCAGAGGCTTGCCACCGCCCGGGGGTGGGAGTGGGAACAGAAGTCCCTTAGGCGCGGTGCATCTCGTGCCCGCTTTTATCCCGCGGTGGCCTCCCTGCAGACCTCCCTTCCCCCACAGTGGCCCCCGGGAGCCGGAGCCCAGGTGAAGGTGGCCCCAGAAGGCCGCGGTTTCAGCCCTCCCGTCCAGGGCTGGTTCTTGGCTGTCTCCCCAGAGCCTGGCACCGGGCCACCCCCCTCCAGGGCACCCCATAAACAGTGAAGAGAAGACTGGCCAACTGCTAAGCCGGCGGGCAGCAGGGGTTCACAGCTGAGGTTCACAGAGGCGAGGCTTCTTGCTTGCAAAAAAGAAACGGGGACTTGCCACCCCGGTCTGGCCTGCAGAAGGTTCCGTGTGTCAGAAGTTCCCCAGCCTGGTTTAGAGGCCCCGAAGCACCAATCCCTGCCGCTACAGCTGAGGAAGATGGCAGGTGCCCACCGTCCAAGGCAACGCCGTGGTTAGGACTGACTCCCAAGTCCTCTGGGTCCTGACCGCCCCCCCCCCACCCCGGGAGGTGGGAGCCCCAGACCATACTGCTGGTTTGCCATTCAGCCATCTTGTAAAAGTGGGGGCGAAGGTGGGGGATAGGTGGTGTCGAGGAGGCAGCCCTGTCCCCTTCCTGCAACCAAGAAGCAGACAGAGAAGGGGACCCTTGGCAGAGAGGAGTGAAGGCCGCTGGCTTAGTCACTTAGTCCTCCCAGTCAGTGCCCCCGCCCCGACCCATCCCAGCCCCGGGCATCCCTGCCTGGCCACCAAGCACGCCTGCCAGGTTAGTGGCTGTGAGCCCATCAGGAGGCAAAAGGCATTAAAGCAACTGACAAGCAGAACCACGGCTTTTGGTCCCTGTGAACGCCCAGCCTCAGACACCCAAACCCCAGGAGTGGCCGTGATGGCAAGGAAGCGCCCCAAGAGCTGTGTGGGGCTGGGTGACTTCAGGTACCTTCCTGCCAGCAGGCGAGATGGCGGCTGGCCCCTGAACCCACTCACTCAGCCGCCTCTGGGCCTCGCAGAGCCCCTGGCCTTCCACACTAGCAGGAAGCAAGTGAGGAACGGCGGACACAACATACCTGCAGCCTGGGGCGTGCAGCCTGGGGCGGCTTCCTTCCCCAGCAGGAGTGGGGAAGGACCGTCCTGTGACTTTGTGCTGGGTCTTTGTTTCTTCTTTTAAGATGTCACTGCTGGTTGAGAAAGTTGGGGAGGGTGTGGGTGAATAGGGACCACCTCCTGGGAGTTACTGCAGAGCAAGTGGGGGGGGGAAACTGAGGCAGGGAGGCCTGATGTTCCCCCAAGCTCTCCAGAGCCAGTGGTGGCTCCAGAGAGAAGCCCCATTACCCAAACCTTAGGAAGAGGGTGGGGTGAGGGATAAGCCCCTGTCGGTCTAGGACAGATGGGGGAGGGGCAGCGGGATGGAGGAGGAAGTGAGTTCATCTGGGTGGATCTGGGGCTCAATCACACCCTTGTGGATATCACCAAGCACGGTTTTATTCTCCTTAGCTTTATTTGCTCTTCACAATCCCCCTATGTGAGGCCACTATGACTGTTATCCCCATTTTACAGATAGGAACCTGCAGCACAGAGAGGGTATATCTTTCCCAAGGCCACACAGCATGTTAGTGGCAGAGCAGGACTAGACCCCAGGGTCTGAAGCTCTGGCCAAACCCTCTGCTCTAGCTCAGGCTTGGGTTGAATTGATAGAGGCACCAGGGTCTCTGTCCCGGGGTCCCAGGCTGCAGGGACCTTTACGCTCTGCTGCAGAAATGGCTCCAGTCCAGGGGACTGTCCCTTTCTGACGCACAGGAGCTGGTGACACAGCTCTCCTAAGAGGAAAATGGGCCCAACTGCTAGCAGGGGTCCCGCCCACTGGGCACCAGGGTGATTGAGAGGCAGAGATCAAGGCCAGGATGGACTGGCCGGCTTCTGGATGAGCCACTTTCATCATGCACCCCTCCACCGGCCAGGTGGACATCCACACCCTGCCCCGGCCCTCACCCTGCAGAACAGGTCGTGGGTCCGCGGCCGGGGCCTGGCCAGAGGGGCTCCCCTACCTGGTGCTGAGCCACCGTGGCCTTTACCTTTCACCCACACCCAGGTCAGGGCTCCTGAAGGACCCTCCACACCTCCTAGGTAAATGACCTTGGGTGGTGCCTCTAAAAGGACAGCGGCACGTACGTCTGACCGAGCGGAGACACTGAGAAGTTCGAATCTTCTGCGTGTATCCAGAGCCCGCCCTTTCCTTCCGATCTCCACCTCCTCCCCACTGGCCTGTCTTCTCTTACTCAGACCATTGCTCTAGCCTCCTTGATCATTTCCCTGCTTCTCTCTTCCAGTCTCCTGCTCCCCGCCCACAAATCCTTCCTCTGCACAAGAGCAAAGAGTTCTTTTTTTTTTTTTTAATTTTTTTTCAACATTTATTTATTTTTGGGACAGAGAGAGACAGAGCATGAACGGGGGAGGGGCAGAGAGAGAGGGAGACACAGAATCGGAAACAGGCTCCAGGCTCCGAGCCGTCAGCCCAGAGCCCGACGTGGGGCTCGAACTCACGGACCGCGAGATCGTGACCTGGCTGAAGTCGGACGCTGAACCGACTGCGCCACCCAGGCGCCCCTAGAGAATTCTTAAAAACGCAGAATAAGTCACACCCTTCTTAAACCCTTTGGTGGTTCATTTCCCCCATGTTAGTTCCTAGTTGTTCTAGTAACATTAGTTGAGGACTTTCCTTTCTCCATTGAATTACATTGGCACATTTGTTGAAAATTAACCGACCGTGTAAGTGTGAATATGTCTCTGGACTCCCTCTTCTGTTCCACTGATCTATTAATTCTTTTTTTTTTTT
>NW_024412401.1:52195146-52208538 GCF_014898765.1 Herpailurus yagouaroundi | reverse complement strand
GGGCTGATGGCTCGGAGCCTGACGCGGGGCTCGAACTCACGGACCGTGAGATCGTGACCTGGCTGAAGTCGGACGCTTAACCGACTGCGCCACCCAGGCGCCCCTGATCTATTAATTCTTATACCAATACTACACCGTGTTGATTACTACAGCTTTATAGTAAGCCTGGAAGTCCGATAGGGTGTATCTTCCAATTTTGTTCCGTTTCAAAATTATTGTGGCTATTTCAGCTCATTTGCATTTCCATATAAATAGTAGAAACAGATTGCCAGTTTCCATAAAAAGCCTGCTGGAATTTTGATTGCGAATTGCAACAAATCTATATAGCATCTTGGGGTGGGGGGGAATGGATATCATAACAATATTGAAATTTTCAATCCATGATCATGGTATACCTCTCCAGTTATTTATATCTTCTTACACTTTCCAGCATTTAAAAAGACTTCAGACTGTTTACTGAAAAGTATTAGTTGGGGGCAACTGGGTGGCTCAGTCAGTTAAGCCTCCAACTTCGGCTCAGGTCACGATCTCACAGTTTTTGAGTTCGAGCCCTGCATCGGGCTCTGTGCTGACAGCTCAGAGCCCAGAGCCTGCTTCACATTCTGTGTCTCCCTCTCTCTCTGCCCCTCCCCCTGCTCGCACTCTGTCTCTCTCTCTCTCTCAGAAATAAATTAACCTTAAAAAAAAAAAAAAAGAAAAGTATTAGTTGCTATTTACATGAGCAGTGAGAAAGAAACTCAGGCCAATCTATAGGAGGTTACATCTTGCGATGATCTTCATTTGTGATGGATTCAATTTTTGCTTTAAACCAGCTTCAGAGCCCAGCCTTGGGATGGATATTTTACCGGACAGGTTATATGACTTGCCAGCTGGAGGCTTATTCTTGGGCCTTATTCTGCTCAGAGAAGAGGAAAACCCGGCCGGTTGGTGTGTCCTTGGTGGGTGGTATAAAAGTCCTCAGTTTCAACAGGAGTGCCAAAGTATGCATCTTGGTTCAGACGTCTGAGCAATGTTTTGTAGGTTTTAATGTACAGTTCTTGCTTATCTTTCATTAAACTTCTTCATATTTTAAGTATTTTAAATTTTT
The DNA here is from genome assembly GCF_014898765.1 of Herpailurus yagouaroundi. NCBI lineage: Eukaryota > Metazoa > Chordata > Mammalia > Carnivora > Felidae > Herpailurus > Herpailurus yagouaroundi. Next base: position 52,207,451 of record NW_024412401.1, on the reverse strand, counting down.
GGATACTATTGTACATGATTTAAATTTCATTTTCTAGTTGTTTGTTGCTAGTATATAGAAATACGGCTGGTTTTTGTATATTTGCCTTATATTCAGCCACCTTGCTGACGTCACTGACTAATCCTAGTAGATATTTGGGGTTTTTTTATTAAAAAATTTTTTTAATGTTTATTTATTTTTGACAGAGAGAGAGAGAGAGAGAGAGAGACAGAGCATGAGCAGGGGAGGGGCAGAGAGAGAGAGGGAGACACAGAATACAAAGCAGGTTCCAGGCTCTGAGCTGTCAGCACAGAGCCCGATGTGGGGCTCCAACTCGTGAACCCACCAGATCATGACCTGAGCCGAAGTCAGACGCTTAACCGACTGAGCCACTCATGCATCCCTGACTTTTATTTTAATGTTATTTATTTTTGAGAGACAGAGAGAGAGAGACAGAGTGTGAGTGGGGGAGGGGCAGAGAGAGAGGGAGACAGAATCCGAAGCAGGCTCCGGGCTCTGAGCTGTCAGCACAGAGCCCGATGCGGGGCTCTAACCCATAGACTGCAAAATCACGACCTGAGTTGAAGTCGGACACTCAACCGACTGAGCCACCCGGGCACCCCAATCCTAGTAGATATTTGTAAATACCTTAGAATTTTCTATGTAGACAATAATGTCCACTGTGAATGGAGACAATCTTGCTTTTCCCTGTATTATCTCTGTGCTTTTTCTTCTTGCCTTATTGCAATGGTGAGGACCCCCAGTATAAGATTGAATAAAAATGGTGAAGGTCAATATCCTTGTGTTGTTCATATTCTTGGGGAAGGCATTCATTCGGTCTTCCACTATGATGTTAGTGTAGGGTTTCTTTTTTAAGTTTATTTATTTATTTATTTTGAGAGACAGAGCATGAGTCGGTGAGGGGCAGAGAGAGAGAGAGAGAGAATCCTGAGCAGAGAATCCTCCCTACCCCACCCCCTACCCCACCATGTGGGGCCAATTAACCAACTAAGCCACCCAGGTGCCCCAAACTGTAGATTTTCCATAGTCACTTTTCATCAGGTGAAGAAGGTCACTTTTACTCTTAGTTTGTTGAGAGTTTTTATCATGAGTATGGGCTGAATTTTGTCAAGTGCTTTTTCTGCATTTATTGAGATGATCATATGATTTTCTCTTTATTCTATGAACATGGTAAGTTACATTGATTGATTTTCAAGCGTTGAACCAACTCTTGCATTCCTGGAATGATCATATCTCAGTAAAGTTGATTTTTAAGTTTTTACAGGAGAAAAAAGGAGATGGGGGGGCTTAGGGTTCAAAGAGACATAAAGGATGTACTTAATCACAATATGTAGACCTCCTTTGAATCCTGACTTTTTTAAGCCTAAACATTTAAAAAAAAAAAAAAGCATAAAAGAAACACCCTTTTTGTGACCATTTGGAAACGTGAATGAACACTGACAGGATTGTTGAATTTTCAATTTGATGTGATGATATTGTAGATAAGCGTTTTTAAAAGAATTTTTAAATTTTTTTTCAATTTTTGAGAGAGAGGGAGAGAGAGAAACAGAGCATGAGTGGGGGAGAGGCAGAGAGAGAGGGAGACACAGAATCCGAAGCAGGCTCCAGGTTCTAAGCTGTCAGCGCAGAGCCCAACACGGGGCTCGAACCCACGAACCGTGAGATCATGACCTGAGCCGAAGTCGGACGCTTAACCGACCGAGCCACCCAGGCGCCCCCGGGGTGGCTTTTCTAAGGGTCGGCTCTATTGCGGCCACTTGTCTGAACGTAGATGCAGCCTGTTCATCTCACCAAGGAGCAGACCCCTCTTGTCCTCCGTGTCTCCCCTGCCACTCGAGGGCTCGCGCCTGTGAGTCACACAGGGGCCTGGGAATGTGGAGACCGCAGACACTTCACCGCACAACCATCCCATGCTTGGCACTGGATACCATTCTGCTGCTGCCCAGGCCTGGGCACTGGCTCCAGGAACAAGAGTGTCCTCTAGGCCAGACCCCCAGGTTGCCAGTCCCTGCCCAGAGGGAACACAGAGTCCATTTGTTTGTTGGGTTCTTGGAAAAACCGGCATCAGGGAGTTTAATGAGTGACCTACAGGGCTGTTTATCACCATTGATGGATCGGGACAGCCTCCGCCCGGAGGTCAGGTGGTGCTGGGGGCTGGGGTGGCTGGATGGGGCCCTGGCCAATAACGGGAGCTGGTCGGCAGCTAGAAAAGCAGAAGTGGAAAAGGCTCCCTTGGGGCTGGCTCCTCCTCTGCTCCTGGATCTGCTCCCTGTGGATCTGGGCAGGGGTGGGTGGGGCAGGGGAGCACAAGCCTGAGAGTTCACGGCCCGGATTCGAGGCCAGGTCTGCTACTGGCTCACTGCCAGACTTTGAGCAATCAGCCCTTTCCACCAGCTCAAATGGCCATTTGGAAGGTGGGGGAGGCAGGACTGAATGGACACTCCCCTCGTGGCTCCTCAGGTCTTGAACTGTCTTGAATTGTCGCGGTCCCTCCTCTTCATCCTGTCCTTGGCCCTCCTTCACCTCCCATCCTCCTTTCTTGGGGAGTGGAGACAGGGGGCCTGCAGGCTAACGCCCCCCGGGCTCTGGAGTCAGAGAGCCTGAGTTGAGTTCTTCTTCCCTGCAGGCTGTGTGAGCTTGGGCTAGCGGCTTGCCTTCTCTGAGCCCCCATTCCTTCATCTTTGAAATGGGCATACTCTTTCTTGCCTCTGGGTCTCCTGGGAGAAGGAAAACTCGGGCCCACAAGGCACTGGGCATGCCAACAGATGGTCTGCAAACATGAAGGGCCAGGGGGAGACTGGGAAGCAGCAGACAGGAGGCAGCAGGGGTGAAAGAGGAGGCCGCACCTCCCCTCCCCGCGGGTCTCACCTCTGCAGCGCCTCACCCTGGGGCTGACCTTTTCACGGGCTCCATAAAAAATTAACAGCCCAGCAAACGGCAGGGCGCAGGTTGTGACCTCTGGCCCCTAGGGTTGCACAAAGAGGGGCGTTTCTCCCAAGGGAGGTCCTCACAGGTGGGCGCCGGACAAATGGGTGTGGGGGGGGGGGCTTGCCGGACCCCGCCCCCTCGAGTTTCTCCTTCATCGTTAGTGACTTCCGTGGCTTAAATCCGGGGTGGCGGACGACAGCCCCCCCGCAAGTTTTTGTGAAGCCTGCAAGCTCAGAATGGATTTTGCACTCGCAAATGGTTGGGGGAAAAAAAAATCAAACGAGTATTTCGTGACATGTGAAAATTGTATGAACGTCCAACGTCAGTGTCCAGTCATAGTTTATTGGGACACAGCCACGCCCATTCATTCGTGTGCTGTGTGGCTCCTCGAGCGCTGCCGCGGGGAGGGGAGTGATTTCAACAGAGCCGAGGTTCGCCAAGCCCAGAGCTTTCCTTTATCTGGCCCTTCACGGCAAAAGTTCGCAGACCCCTGGCTTAAAGGAGAACAAAATAGCTTTGAGGAGGAAATGCCCCGGGGAGGTTCAGGTGGGGCCGTCCGGTGGAGATCCGGAGGGCCAGTCGAACCATGAACCAGTCGCCTATCCAGCTAGTGGCTGCGTCACACCCCCTCCCGGAGCCTCCTTTTGTCCATCTGTAAAATGGACACAGCCGTTTCCCCGTTTCATGCAGCACTGCTGGAAGTCTCTGCTTACAGAATCTGGTTGTCATTCACCCGTTAGTGAGAAATAACTCAAGACAGCTTTTTTTCCTCCCTGCCCGGCTGAGAGAATGAGGAGGCAAAGGGGGAGGTGACGGTGTCACCCTGAGCAAGGGGAACGGGGAGGAAGGGCCTCTCCTCCTCAAAACCACGTGAGATAGAGCCTCTTTCTGCCAGAGGTTGTGGCCAAGGGCGGCGGCCACAGGGTGGTGGCTGAAGCAGGGTCGGGGTGTGGCCGGAGAAGCAGCTCCCTGCGCTTCTGCAGAGTCCCTGGTGACTCAGACCCTCGCCAGCACCCTGGAGACGTGCCCTTAGGTACAGAGATGATCTAATCCTGTCTCTTCCCAGCATTCCGTCAAAGCCAAAGTCCCTGCGATGGCCTAGAGGCCCCAGGGATCTGGCCCCACATGCTTACCTTTCAGGTAGCATCTCCCTCTTCCTCCCCCCAACCCGCGGAGACTCCAGCCTCCCCCACCTTCTCCCGGGACCTCCACCAGGGAGCACCTTCCTGCCCGAGGCCCAGGGCTGCTGGACCAGAAGGGTGGTGGCCTCCCTTCCAGCCAAAGCCCCTCCTGACCAGAGCAAAATAACTGGACGGAGATGAAGCTGGTTAAAAGGAAATGTTTTTATGTTATACGTACACACACGGGGCTCAGGATGACACAGTTCTGTGGGCAGAGGATAGCCGCTGTCACCCTTTAGGGGTCTGTCCCTCCCCTGGGGCCTCCTGGTGTGCTGTGTCCCAGCCCAGGTCTCCCTGGAGTTTGGGGCAAGCCTGGAGGCGCCCCCGTCAGACAAGCAGGCTTCACCACCCAAGGACAGCCTTACACTCTTGAGTGTCCAGCTCCACCTCTGCGGGGGGTGGGGGGAGATCGGGTCCTTGACGTCCTGGGGTCAAGGTTGCACAGGGTCGTGTTTGCTGAAGGGCTCAATGACGCACAAGGTGGGGGGGGGGGAACGCTTCTTGCCACAGCAGGGGGTGAGGACAAGAGCCCCCCGGGCGGGCGGGCTGGCGGTGGCGGTGGGGGCCGGCCTGGCTCCTCCCTGGTCCCCCTCCCCATCCCTGGAGGTCACTGGCCCCCAAAGCGGCGGCCAGTGACCACGCCCCTCAGTAGGGATAGGGGGACACGGCGATGAGCAGGACGAAGACGCTCTGGTGGCGCGGCGCCGCGGCGCGCACGGTGAGCCGGTAGAGGCCGGCGCGGGTGAGCGCGCGGCGGGTGTAGACGGCGCCGTGGCCAGTGCGCAGCGGGCGCAGCGCGAAGGGACTGCGCGGGTCGGGCTCGAGCACGCTGAGCTCCGTGCGGTTGGCGGGGACGCCGGCCTCGGAGAAGGCGGCGAGGCGGGCCACGTCGTGGTGGGCGCGCACGCCCAGGGGCAGCGGCAGCAGCTTGTACTGCAGCGTGGAGGGGCCGCCCGCGCTGCAGTCCTGCGAGCAGCGTCGGAAACACGTCCTGCGGGCGGGACAGACGGATCGACTCCGGGTGCCGTCACAGCGTGGTCTGCAAACCGGACCTCGGCCCCAGGCCGCGCGGTTCTCCCGTGCGCCGCCTGGCCCCTTGCCCCCCCCCCAGTGGCTTCTCTACAGGCACCATTAGCCCACTTGGGAGACTCCGCAGACTGAGGCCCAAAGAAGCCTTCCCATCGGAGCGGGTCCCATAACCCCACAGAACTTTCCAGACCCACGCTCCAGGGCTCGCCGGTGGGCGCAGGGCGGCAATAAAGTTTGGGGGCCTCCAGGCCTGCCTGCAGCCCCGGAACCGAGTCATCTGCTCTGGATTTGCAAGGGGGCAGGGGTGGTGGGGCTCAAAGATGCTTGCTTAGCCTTGCCAAGGGCATCGGTGTCCCCACCCCCAGCCTGGTCTTCTCGAGGGGTAGAATCGCCAGGGCAAAGTCACCTTCCCTAACTGCTGCGGCTACAGCTTGTGTCCAAGATCCCCGAGTCCGCGCATCTTTCCAAGCGTCTGTGGCCGGTGGGAGTGGGGTGAAGGAGATGTGTTTCGTGTTCGTGCGCCAGTGTGTGTCTGCGTCCTGGGGTTTTGGGGGGGTTTTCTGGGTGGCATTTATATGTGTGTGTGTGTGTGTGTCCATGTCTAGGGTTTTATGTATATAGTCATGTATTCCCCTACATCTCACGTGTTCATCTCCAATTCTGTGTGGCCTCTGGCCTATCCCCGCCCCCCAGGATTCTGCTCCCACTGCAGTGTCACCGCGGTAAATGCTAGCGTTCGGGTCACCTTGCCACCCGTGTGGCTGTGGGGAGGTACACTGCCCTGTGGGCATAGTCGCCTCACTCGGGAGTCCTGGCAGGGGTGACCCCACTGGCCCCTGCCTGAGACATGGCCTTTCTGGGGGAAGGGTCCGGCCGCCCAGGAGCCAGAATGTAAGCCCCCAGCTCCTGGCAGTGTGCCCCAGTTCACCCCCAGCCGTCTCAGCCCTTACCCTGGGCTGGAGCCCTGCCGGTAGGTGGCCGGACATGGCGTGTCCACGCACTGGTAGCTGCCGCGGGTGTTAAAGCACATCTGGCTGGGCCCACACTCAACGTCGTTCTCCTCACACTCATTGATGTCTGGGTGGGGGAGGTTGGCACAGAAGTGGGGAGTGAAACAGTGGAGTAAAGTGGAAGGGACCAGGGCAGGAGCCAGGGCAGGGCATGGGAGTGGGGGCGGGGGGAAGGGAGGTGCTAAAGAGAAAAATGCCTTTGGGGGACCAGGGAGGTAGGCAGCCCCTCTCCCCTTGAACCCAGCCACCTTGACCTATGATAGCCCAACCGGCAGGTCCCGAGCACCTCCCCACCTCCCTAGGGGGGCACCCTGGGGACCTCCTGAGCCCAGAGCTGGGTTGCACAGCCTGGGAGAGATGACGGCTGCCCTTGGACCCCGAGTGAAGACTGCCCGTGACCCCTGTCTGCCCCAGTGGAAGCCCCACCCTCCTCAGAGGACATTCACAGACCCTCGTGGCAGAAAGTGAGGGATGGACACGGGCAAGGTAGGCTGGAGGCAGATTCCCACTCTACAGGGGTGGGGAGGAGGAGCGGGGGACGCGGCGGCATGGCTGGCTCTCACCCCCGGAGCACATCAAGGAGAGTGCTCCGCTGCTCCCACCAGCAGCTGGCTCTGGGCCCGCCCTCCACGTGTCTCATCCGGCCATCTAAGGGAGCGTGTCAGCCCCATTTCACCAGGAGGCTGAGGCTCAGAGAGGGGAAGTGAGTTGTCCAGGGACACACAGCGGGGCTGCGACGGACGCCCCCAGGGCTGCTCTCAGCCTGCCCATGCCCCCCATCTCTTGGTTCCGGCTTGCCTAGCTGTGGGCCCCTGGGGTGCTCTGAGCTCGGCTCCCTGCCCCACCCTCACATGAGAAGCCCTGTCCTGGTCCCTCCCGCACTGGGAGGGGGGGAGGGCCACGGCTCACCCTGGCAGTTTTTCCCGCTGGGGAGGAGGCGGTAACCCTTGGGGCAGAGGCACCGGTAGCTGCCCTCGGTGTTTCGGCAGGCGTGCTGGCAAAGGTTCCTCACCCGGCACTCGTCCAGGTCTGGCCCAGGCACAGGGGTGGGGGGGGGGGGATGGGGCCAGAGACACGCACTGAGTCACAGACGCCCAGGGCGCCAGGCTAAGGGGATGTCCCTGGCCGCGGCGGCGGCCCACGCCTTCTCTCCGGCCTGCCCACCCCACGTCCGCAGGGCCTGGCAGGGAGACGCTGCCCAGACCCCTCTGCCCAGGCAGGAATGCTGAAGCACGTCTGCCCTCAACACTGTCTCCCCTTTGCTTCTGCAGCCCAGCGCCAGCCTCCGCGGGGGGGATTTGGGGGGGGGGGGTGTCCCTAGCCTCCCCCCCCACCCCCCTACCCACCAGTCTCTGTTCAGGGTCTCAGATCAACTTGGAACGCTCCTGCAAATCTCCCTCCCTGACTGCTTCACCTCTACGCACCGAAAGCAGTGTTTCTCCAAAGTGGCTTCCCCGGGGGACAGACCCTCTCTCTGGGCCAAGAGTCCCTCCCCCCTCTTGGAAGCCCCTTGCCCATTAGTACAGCCAGGGCCTCCCGATGGCACGTAGCCACGAAAGTGACTGTCGGCACCTCCCACCCTGCTTGCCGTGAGCCCCGGGTTTCTGAACATGGGGTGTGGTGCCCATGCGCCCGGCCGGGGCGCCCGACACACTGGAGCGGGGCGTGTCCCCAGTGGGATGGCTGGGGCTTGGCCTTACCCGTGCAGACGCCATTCTGCCGGATGAAGCCAGGGGGGCACCAGGCCCGGCCCTTACTGCTCAGGGCTCCGGGGCCCGGCCGGAGGGAGACCCAGGCCTGGTAAGAGCCCCTGGGGTTAGGGGTACGGGGCCGCAGCCAGGGCACTAAGGGGCCCCGGTGGCTGACAGTGGTCACATTTTGTTCACTCTGCTCTAGGGGGGTGCAGGTCTTGCCGTCACGGAGGAGGGTCTGGCCCGGCGGGCACAGGCAGCGGTAACCACCCTGGAGGTTTTGGCACTGGTAGGCACAGGTCCCGGGCTGCTGCAGGCACTCATTGATATCTGGAAAGGAACAAGTCCAGGCAGGGAGCCAGGGGCGGCTCAGGGCTCGCCACAGCTCCCCCCACCTCATCCCTCCCGGTCTCCCGCCTTCCCCAGAATCCAGCCGCCTCCCCCACTGCCTCCAGGCCTGCCCGCAAGCCTTGCCTCTCCCGGACCGCCTCCTGCCTCTGCTGCGCAAAGAGGCCCCAGCCTCCCCCAGCTCTGAGCCTCATCCCAGACTCCCCCCTGTACTGCAGCATCCCGGTGAGGCCCATTCTCCCTGCTAAGCCTCTCTGAGACCCACCCCACTCCTCCCCACCCTCCTCCTCCACCTCCTCGCCCCGGGCTCCCCGGGAAGGTTCGGTGCCAGACAGCGGCAGAGCCCTGACCCGCATACGCGGTGGGCGCACGGGCAGTGTTAGCTGCTGTTTGGGCTACTCGCAAAACTCAACGACACCCTTGTCATAAACACCCGCTGCTTGCGGGGTCAGCCGGGGGGTGCTGACCAGGGCTCCAACCAGGGGGTGAGTGGCCCCATACCTAGGCAGGGCAGGCCGGGGCCCTGGAGCCGGTACCCTCTGGGGCAGCTACAGCGGTGCCCGCCTGGGGTGTTCTCACAGATCTGGTTGTAGTGACATTTGTCCGACCGCTCCAGACACTCGTCCACATCTGGGGAGGCAGGGGTGTGGACAGAGGTGGGGCCGAGCCTCTCCCCCTGCCCCCAACAGACACAGCATGCCTCTGCACATCTGGGCCTCATCCCTGCCCCCTTCTCCAACCTGAGTGCCACCAGGTAGAAGGCCCATGCCTGCAGCCACCTCTCCTCATCACACCCACTTTGGAGGGTAAGAAGGTTCCGGATCCAAAAGAAAGAAGGGGCTTTGGAGGCAGAGTCCCGGGTTTGGGCTGAGCTCTGTCATATCCCTTAGTCCTTGAGCAAGGAATTCTCCCTGTCCTGGCCTCAGTTTCCTCATCTGTGCAGAGGGTCAGGATGGGACCCCTTCACGGGGCCGTGGGGAGAAAACTGGATCACGTGCGTGAAGGGGGTAGGAGCCTGATTGGGGGAAAGAGCTCCAAGAACTGGTAAGAGAGGAGGCGGTGAGGGCAGAGGAGCCGCCTAGGCGGACAGGGCGCTCCCTGAGGCCACGGACATGGGGTGACCTCCTCTTCTGAGTTCCAGTTCCACCAGACTTTGTCCCTTCACTAGGTGGTCCTACCACTCAGAGGAGGAGCCTGTCTGAGGAGCTGTGACCGTGAGGGTCCTCAAATTGCCAGCGGCCAGGCCAGGCTAGGCCAGGCCAGGCCTCAGACCTCTTGAGTCCAGCTCAAGCTTTCTCCCCGGCCTCTCTGTTCCTTCTGCTTCCTCCGAAGGCCTAGAGTCCCCGTGGCACACAGCACCTCCTCCGCTGAACCCAGGCAACCACCGGAGCACGGACAGCCCCACCCATGTCACGCCCCTGTCACCTTCACAGCCGGCCCCGTGAGCAGCCACCCGGAAGCCAGGCCTGCAGTCGGGGAGGCAGTGGTAGGACCCGAAGAGGTTCACGCAGCGCTGTCCCTGCTGGCAAAGGTCGGCATCCCACGCGCACTCATCCACATCTGGCGGGGCGAACGGGGGCAGGGGGCTGTGTGAACGTGTGTCCCCCGGGCCCTCCTCACCACCCTGACCCTGGCCGACCTAACTGCACAGGCTTCATCCCCCGGCCCAGGAGCCCCTGGCAAGAAGGTCTGCACCTCTCCTGTTAGCTCTTTCCAGCATGTTGCCATAGGCCTTGGCCTGGGGCACCCGATAGGAGGTTGAGGACAGTGTCCCTCGGGCACCCAGCTCAAAGCCCAGTGGGGACTTGGCCATGCTAGGCCTCCCTGGTGGAAGCAGACGGGTGCAGAGGGGAGGGTCAGCATCTGGACAGCACCCTACGGTCAGATTTGTTGTCCAGAAGCTGTGTTAAGGGGACAGATGGGTGTCCACTGCGTTCCAACCCCAGCTGGCTGGAAGTGACTGCCATGTTAGGAAAGCGCCTGAGGCCGTGTCCGGGCTCGGCGGGCACGTATGCACGAGCACGCGGTGGGCACGTGTATGTCCTTGGGGCTCCCCAGCACCCCTAAGACTTGAGCCTCTCTGATCTGCAGCCCTCCTAGCAGGAAGTTCCCAGTGGAAACGGGGCATCGCCACCCCCAGGCTGGCATCTGTGCCATTGGGAACGGGCCAGGTCCTGAGGCGGGTGCCCCTGGCCAGGGTCCCGGCTGTGCAGCGCCCCCCACACGCCCAGGCCAACTCCCAGGAGAGCCTCTGCACCCGGGCCCACTCACCTCTGCAGTTCCTGTCATCACTGGCCAGGGCAAAGCCGGCTGGGCAGGAGCAGGAGAAGCGGCCAGGTGCGTTGTGGCAGGAGTGAGAACAGGGGCTGGGGCCGGCCGAACACTCGTCCCTGTCTGGGAAGAGGGGGGTGGGCGGGATCTGGTGGTCTGCACCCACAGGCCCTCCTGCCAGCCGGCCGGGACACATCATCCAACCCCGGCTGAGAGGCCTCCCTCGGCCATGCCAGGGGAGGGGAGGGCACTCACCCACACAAAACTCTCCCTGGGTGTCCAGCTCGAAGCCCTCTGGGCAGCCGACTTCATTCTCTTCTGCAAGGCGAAGGGGGTAGGTCCTAAGCACGCAAGGGCACCGTACCAAGGCGCCCCGGGACAGACAGCAGCCCCGGCCGAATGCGCCTCCCTCCTGCCAGCCTGGCCAGGCCAATGTCCCCTCGGCCCTGAGCCAGGCCCGTGCCCAGCCAGTGGGCGAGCCTGTTCCCAGCTCAGGCCTGGTGGAGGCGCTGGCTGTGGCTCGTGCCACACGAGCTGGCCGGACTGTAAACTGACAGACGCAGGGGAAATCATGAAGGAAAAGTAGGACACGGGATGCCCACCGGATGCCCATGCGTGCGAAAGTGCACTCTGAGAATCCAGAGGAGTGGGCGTGGCCCCCGGCTGTGCCCGGGGTGGGGGGTGTGCAGAATGGGCAAATGACAGCATCTGATGGGGGCAGCGAGCACACCGAGGGGTGGCGGCAGGCTGCGGTCTGGAGACAAAAAGACCAACTACCGAAATCAGTGTAAGGACAGCATGCTGGACAGAGCAATCGATCCCCGGGTGCCCGGCGAGGGTTCTAGAGAAAACCGCTATTCCTGATACCCTGCGAGGCAGGTGATGTTGTGCCCACTTTACAGGTGGGAACACTGAGGCTCAGAGAGGGCCAGGGCATCGCCCCCAAGGTCCCACAGCTGGGAGATGGTGTGGCTGGGTTTGAATGAGGGCCTGACTGACCCCAAAGCTACGCTCTTACCGCTGTCCCACGTTCAATGTTAAAAACAAGCGGGGACCTCAGATAATGGTAACAGATCTTTACCATCCATTGGTTGAGATTATATGGCATGTTCATGGGGGCCTCCAGGCGTTCCAACAGGGGCTCCCGGCTGCCTGCGGAGGGGGGAGCTCTGGTGCAGGCACCCTTGAGAAGGGGGGGCATATGGCTGGAGTCTTGGACGTCAGCGTGGGGGGTAGACCTGGACCTTCCCCGTGGGGCCTGGGAAAAGGCTCTGGGGGGTTTGAACAGGAGCGGCCGGAAGAGCTGTGTCCCCGCTGGGGGTGTGGATGGTTAGACAGGACCAGGGACAGGCTGGAGATGAGTGGACAAGGGGGTGAGCTGTCCCAGTCCCCAGTTTCCGGTCCGTGGTGAGAGGGTGCAGGAGGTGGGGTGTCACCTTGGCTTTCAGCCAGGTGCATCGGGGGCCCCCGGTGGGTGTCTGGGGAGTGGAGACGAAGGACGGGGGCCTCACCAGCCTGCAGGGCTGCGGTCAGCTGGAATTGCAGGGCCTCGGCCTTGGGGTCGAAGGCCGAGCTGATAGCCGAGGCCCGCAAGCGCTGCACCAGCTGGGGCTGGAGGCCCCGGGCCGCGTTGTACTGGATGCTGTGGTTACAGCGCAGGAACGTGGGAAGGCCGTCCTGCAGGAAGTGCTGCGTGGAGCCCACGAAGAGACGGCCGGGCCCCACCTGCACATACTGCTCCTCGAAGTCCTGGAGGAGGGGGGAGGAGGGGTGGAGGGGAAGGAGGGGAAGGGGTAGGGAGAAGGGTGGGGGAAGAGGGGAGAGGAGGCAGAGGAGGGGGAGGAGGG
>NW_024412401.1:52131261-52195136 GCF_014898765.1 Herpailurus yagouaroundi | reverse complement strand
GGGGAGGAGGCAGAGGAGGGGGAGGAGGGGGAAGGGGGGAAGAAGAGGTAGGAGAGGAGGGGGAGGGGGAGGAGGAGGAGGGAAGAGGAGGAAGGGGGGAGGAGGGGAGGGGGGTAGAAGGGAAGGAGGGAAGCAGAAGGGAGAAGGGGGGAGGAGGAGGAAGGGGAAGAAGAGGTAGGGGAGGAGGTAGAGGGGTAGGAGGGGAAGGGAGAAGGGGGGAAGGGGGGAGGAGGCAGAGGAGGGGAAGGAGGGGGAGGGGAAGGGAGAAGAGGAGGGGGAAGAGGGGAGGAGGGGAGAGAAGGGGTGGAAGGGAAGGAGGGGAAGCAGAATGGAGAACAAGGGGGGGCAGGAGGAGGAAGGGGAAGAAGGGGGAGGGGAGCAGGGGGAGGGGGAGGACAAACGAGACCCAGAATGTCTGAGATTTCAACTTCCAAGGGGTAGGAGCCTTAGCCCCTCATTCAAGGGGCCCCGGGTTGCTGGAGGTGGAAGCCTGGTAGGCCTGTCACCTCTTCCTCTAGCCGGTTGGGGACCCTTGCGCAGGTGGCTTCCCTTTGGTTTATGAAATGGGGAGGACGCCTGTCCCTGAGAGGCTGGACCCAGGGCACCCTCCCACTGGGCTAAGTCCGGGCCAGGCCACGCCCCAGGCCCCGCTTGGGGTGTCAGGAGGGGACGCCTGGGGCAACACATCCCATTCGCCCCCCACCCCCACCTGCACGCCTCGGGGTGCGTCCCCACCTGCGCTTCAAGGTCTGCGTCAGCCAGGCTCCCAGGGACGACACCACTGACCACCACGTCAAGGAGCAGGAGGCCATCGGGATCCAGGCCCCTGGCCTCCTGGGTCATCGTGAGCAGCTCGCCTGTAATCCCCCCCGCCCGGCCTGGAGTCACCACAGGGGAGAGGCCCTGGGCTCGGGCCTCAGCACCCCCGGCCCCCCCGGGAGGAGACCCCTGCTCACCCGTGGCGAACTCCACGTGCGACTTCTGCAGGAAGCTGCCGCCCGTCAGAGAGTGGCCATTCAGGGCGTCTCCAGTCTCTCCAGCCAGGGCCCAGTAGACGGGGGCGACGGTGACCAAGAGCACGCGCATCAGAGGCCCTGGACGGGGTGCGCACGGAGGCCGAGTGAGGGACCGATCCTGAGGGCCGCCACTCCCCCGCTCGAGGTCCCTCTGCAGCTCCCTATTGCCCAGGGAGGGCTCGGCCCCCTTCCCTCCCTGCCCAGGACCAGCCCCGTGACCACCCGGGTCAGTTATTGGATCAGAACCTGGGAAAGGAACCTGGGAAAAGCAAACATCTAGTCTGTGGAGCGGTGTTTGAAAACTAACAAAATACAAAGCAGGGCATGGGGGTTGGGCGCCCGGGGGCCTCAGTCAGGTAAGTTTCTAACTCTTGGTTTCAGCTCAGGTCATGATCTCACGGTTCGTGGGTTCGAGCCCCGTGTCTGGCTCTGTGCTGACAGTGCGGAGCCTGCGTGGGATTCTCTCTCTCTTCCTCTCTCTCTGCTCCTCCCTCACCCCCCTCAAAACAAATACATAAGCAATTAAAGAAAAAAAACCAAAAAACGAGCCAAACGAAGAAGGGCACGTGACTTGCTGATAATTCAGTTCCACGAATCCTGAGGGTGACTGGTCACCCCCGAGCCTGGGACGTATGTGCTGAACCAGGTTGAGAGTCAACCAGGTCTCCTCACTCGCAGACGCCTCCCGGAAGAGGAGGGTCACTGAGTTCTGAACAAAGGGCCCCAAATTGGCTCTGGATGTGGATTCTCAGACTTGCGCGTGCTGCCCAGCCCTCCTCGATGGGCCAGGGGTGCCTCAGTCCGGGGAAGGGGGAAACCCCACTCGCTTGGGGGGGGGGGTCAGGGACGGTGGAGCTTTTCAGAGAAACTGCCGGCTCAGGAAAGAGACGTAGGAGGAGCCACACTGGGGGCAGCAGAACCTTCCCAATGTCTCTGTGCCAGTTTCTCTGCACAGGGGCTGGCGCAGCGGGCCTGGGGCCGGATGCTTCCCCATGGCTCCTCCTGCCTCTGCAGCTGGATGAAGCGCTCACATCTGGGCAGTCACGCTCACTTCACTCTGTGCTGACGACCCGCCTGGAGGGACCCCGAGCCTAAGTTCCCTGACCCCGCACGGTTCACACAGGCCTGTGGTCAAGGGCAGCTCTGGAGGAAAGGCTTTTTAGCAAAGATCCCATCGGCGCCGCCCTCTCCCTGCTCTGGACCCGCAGCGTCCCCTTGGGAAGGGCGAGGCCGCAGGGTCTACGACATCTCTCCGGAACATTCCACCTGCGAGGGCACACTGATCTATGAATCCGTTTGGAAGTGGACACTGCCTGGTTCTCTGGGCCCTCTGGCTAATTTTGTTCCCCTCTAGCCCGTACCCCTTACTCGTGACTAGCGATTCCTTCCTTTTCCATCAAGCTCTTACCTTAATGTGCGGAACGGGGCGGGGGGCGGGGGGGGGGGGAACCTCCGTCAGCAATCAGTGATTTTGAGAATCGTTATCTGACGGCATTCGTATATCCCGATTATTTCACACTCTCTGGGTCTGATTTTCATTTCATTTTGTTGGGAGGTAGTGGGGGTGGGGAGGAAGTGGCCTGCACCTCAATCCACTTTGGTTTCGACTCGGGTCTCAGGGGCGGTCAGAGTTTTCCTCCGGCAGCCGGGCCCTGGGCAAACCTCAGAACACCCGCTTTGCTTCCGCCTGGAGTCGGAGGGGCCCCGGTGCAGGAAGAGGCTCTGGCCCCCGCTTACCCACGCTCGCAGGGATGTGGCTGATGCCGCTCCAGATGGTGGTGACCCCAGAACGTGCCTCCTGGCGCACGCTGGTGTTGAGGGTGGCCATGCCAAATTCCTGGCCGTTGATCACCCCGGATACGCCACCCCGGCTCCCACGGGGCTCCCCTGTGAGGAGGGAAGGGGACGACAGCGACTTTATCCACCTCCACGCCCTCAGCATGAGCAGGTACTGTCACCCACTTCAGGGAACAGGCACGGAGGCTCAGAGAGCTCAGGTGGCTCGCCCAAGGCCACACAGCTCACAGGTGACGGACTCGATGCCCGGGGGGTCCTGGCTCTGAGAGACAGGGAGGCTTTTCGGAGCAGACCTGCACTGGCACGGGGCTAGCTTCGAACAGTGGCTCTGCTGTCACCTCCCTGGAAATCTGGGCAAGTCGGGCCCACAAGACGCACTTGAGCGAGGAGGTGGGACCACAGATGTGCCAGAGACCTGTTGGGTTCTAAAATGCCAGCTGCTCATGATGGCGGGGTCGGCATGCTGGGGGAGCCGGGGCACCAGGCCAGGGACAGCATGCCACCACCTGAACGTCCCCCATTCCGTCAGTGGCCTTGGCGCCCTCCGCCCTGTGGCTGGTTTGGCCGGGGTGGGCCGGATCTCTCACAGCAGCCAGGCGGGTCTGCAAGCACCCACGCTTTTCAGGACTAATCAGACGGATGGTGGGGGCACAGAGGGTGCTTCCTCCGGCTAATGGGCCAGCTGTCCTGTCTGCACAGATGGCATCCTGGGGGCTGAGAGACAGAAGCTGGCCTGCCTCTCCCCCCCCACCAGCTCTCTGGGGAAATTAACAACCAATTGCCCATGATCTGTCGAAAAAATAACATAAAACACTCAACGGCCAGGGTCCTTAATGGGCAAATCAGGGGGCTGGTTAATTTTGGATTCCGGGAAGCAGTGTCATTTACCCAGTCCAGAGCTGGGGCTTGATGAGATCTGATGCCCATCTGGGATGTCTCTGATCAGTATCTGTGGCTCTGGGGCTTGTGGGGGGACAGGAACCGGCCATGAACCTACCCCCTGGCTTCTCAACAAGGGGAGGAGGAAGAAGCTGGGGTGCAGATAAGAAGCAGCAGAACGGCCCGGCAGCTTTCGAGGGGGACAAGAAATTGGGAGGCCGGGAATGACGAGCCACTGTCAACTTTCTCAGACATGGGATGACTCAGCAGGCCTCTTGCCTCCCACGAGGCCAGGCTGGGCGCCACCCAGGCTGATGGGCAACGAGGAGGAGAAGACAGCGCTCAGAGTGAGGGAGCCTTTGAAACCTCTGAATGCCTTTTACCTAGCAATGCCCTGTTGGAAGAACTCAGCCCGTAGAAATATTCAGGCCAGCGGACAGCGGCACGCCACAGGGTAGTTTTCAGGGAGGAGGGTGGGGGGACCGGGAAAAAATAAAAACAAGACCCAAGCCCGTTGCTTATTTAACAAAGCCATTTGCGGGGCGCCTGGGTGGCTCAGTTGGTTGGGAGTCGAACTTCAGCTGAGCTCAGGATCTCACAGTTCGTGGGTTCAAGCCCCGCATCGGGCTCTGTGCTGATGGCTCATAGCATAGTACTTTGCTATGGCGGCCCTGAGATACTCAACCAGAAGCCATGTGCAGAGCGCTGTGGTTTGGGGCGTGAGCTTTCCAACAGGAGAGGGTAAGGACGGGACCCAGCTCTGAACTAAAGGGAGGAACCGCTCAGACCCGAGGCAGCGCGTGTGGCCGGGCGTCAGAGAACCGCTGAATTTCTGGAGCCGTGTGCATTGGTCTTCTGTCCCTGTCCGCAGGAGATGAGGCGACCGGGGGCCACAGAGGGTCCCACAGTTGGCTGGCGGTGGGGTTCAAGTGGGTTTGCAAGCGGCAAAGTGTCGAGACCCCGCTCCGGGGCTGGAAAGGTGCCCTCTGGAGCAGCGAGGAAGTAATCTGGCCTTGGGGGCGGTGATAGATCAGTGATGGCTGTCACGGCCAGGGACAGAAATCCAAAGCCACAAATATGGCGTATTTGCTACAGAGACACTATTAACTTTCAGAAATGAGACTCAGTGACTATCCGCAGTGCGGTCGGAGTCGTTTCACGGTGGTTCCTCAAGATAGTCCTTTTCTCTGTTTTGAAGTTTGGCCCCAGGGAGGAGGGAGCTGAATCAGCGAGGCCCGGGGGGGGGGGGGGTGGTAGGTGTCGTAATGCAAGAAAGCAGCATCCGTCACTGTCCACCCACCGTGGCCTAAGTCACAGACTTTTCCCAGCAACCCCCAAAGTGGGCACCAGGGCACCTGGTTTTATTCTGCCTACTTCACAGCGCTGTGGAATGTCCAGAGAGAGGACACTGTGCCGATACGAGCAGCAAACACTTAGCATCTCAGAGCCTCAGTTTCCCCAGCTGTAAAGGGCAGGGTGGGTAAGGTGACCCAAAAGGCCTTTTTCCTCCTAAGTCTGTGATTCTAAGCGAAGGGAAGAGTTGGGGGGGGGGTGGTGCTGGCAGGACAGGGGGCCACGTCCCCCCCACGAAGCAGGAGATCCCGCCTCTGTCCACAAAGGTCTGAGCAGGACACCCCGTACCTCTCACGGCCAGGACCGCTCGGGCCGTGGCAGAGCCCAGAAGGTTGTGAGCGACGCACTCGTAGATGCCCGCGTCCTGGGCCTCCACTCGCTGCAGCCACAGGCCCCCGTCGGGCAGGGTCTGGAGCCGCCGACCGGCCCGCACGGGCTGGCCCGCACGCAGCCACTCCACGGTGGGCACCGGCTCTCCCGAGGCCTGACACTGCAGGGCCACGTCGTCCCCAGATCTCGCCGTCACGTCCCGGGGCTCCACCCGGAACACCGGGGCGCCTGTGGGAAGCCCAGGGCAGCTGTTAGGAACGTTTGGTTATTTTCATATGTTCAGCTGCTGCTTGTTCATTCAGACGGCTTAGAAAATGCAGAGGTAGGGGCCTCTGGGTGGCGCAGTCGGTGAAGCGTCCGACTTCAGCCAGGTCACGATCTCGCGGTCCGGGAGTTCGAGCCCCGCGTCGGGCTCTGGGCTGATGGCTCGGAGCCTGGAGCCTGTTTCCGGTTCTGTGTCTCCTTCTCTCTCTGCCCCTCCCCCGTTCATGCTCTGTCTCTCTCTGTCCCCAAAAAATAAATAAACGTTAAAAAAAAAATTTTTTTTTAAAAAGAAAATGCAGAGGTGGAAAGGAGAAAACAGAATCGCAAGTGAGCATCACATCCCATCACCGTTCTGAGTATGCCCTTCCAGACACCGTTTCCGTAGAACATGACTGCATTGCTCATGGCTGCTTCCTTCCTTCCCTTTTCACCCCACAATAAATCCTAACTACCTTTCCATGCCATGAGATACTCGTTTTAAGTGCCTCCTTTTGTTTGGGTCCCTCACGGGGATGCTTCTAACGATGCCAGATGGGAGATGGGGGCCCCGTCACCGACCGTGGGTGAGTCTCACCAAGTCTCTCCCTGGCCCTCCGTTTTCTCGTCCGAGAGACGGCAATCCCTGTCCGCCCGCTACGACAGACCCTCCGAAATGGCTGGAAAGAAGACACTCGTGATGGCATTTTGGCTTCTCCATGCGTCCCAAACCATAGCATTCTGATCCAAGCAATCCCTTTCCGTCTTAAACCCCCGAACGTAATCATGTCTGCAAAGATCCCTTCTCCAAATAAGACCACGTTCTCGCCTGGGAGGCGAGGACACGGTCGCTCAAATGTCGGGGGGGGGGGGGGGCGCTTGTCAGCCTCCCACGGCCAATGTCTCCTAACGCCGAGCACATGCCTATCGTGTGGCCCGGCCACTCTCGGACGGACACCCGAACGGAAAGGTGCCTGCGTGACCGCCAAAGGCACGCGTCACCTGCCGAAGCAGCGCCGTCCGTAACTGCCCCCAAGTGGAGGGGAACCATACAAACCGTGACATGTCCGCACAGCGGCGAGCCATACCGCAACGGGGACGACGGGGTGAGCCACTTCCGCGTGAGGGCTCATGCGGCGCTGTGCCCAAGAAGCCGGACACGAGAGCGCACGCGATAGGGTTTCGTTGCAACAACGGTCAAAAAAATAAGCAAGAGCTGGCCGTGGCCGCGTGAAGAGGTCAGCAAATGCACAACTTGACAGAATTATCCAAGCCAACTATTTCAGGGCTCTAGAAGTCAACGGAAGGCAAGCCACAAATTGCGAATCACTGGCCCACGAAAAGCTTCCAGAACTTTGGGCGAGGACAGTGGAGGCGTGTGGCCTGGGCCTGCTCCCATCCGTCACCCCTACTCTTGAGCTGGGGGCGGGGCTGGCCGTGAGACCCCGGCTTTTGCTATCACAAGGGGCCCGATCCGATTTGCGGGAGGGGACGATTGCAGGGGTTTTGTGGGGGGAGGGGCAGAAGCGACAGGAAGCAAATAGGGAACTGACGCCTCTGCTGGCTTGCGGAGACCAGGGGACCAGCCGGAAGCTTAACAAGAAGAACCTGGAAACGAGGGAGCCCTGGAAAGGCCAGACGGGGTCTCCACACGTCCCTGGCTGCTGTGGACAGCGTGCACCTGTGCGGGGATCTGGGCGGGGGTGGGCCAGGAGGAGTCAAAGCCGAGGTCCCCTCAACACCTGCCCCAACTCTGACTCAGCCAGATGCTTGGATGGGGGGGGGGGGGGGGGGCGAGGCCTTAGTTTCTTGGCCCTTTAACCGTTAGCAAGTTTGACCGGGGTACGTCTTGGTGCAGAACTTCTCTGGGTTTATCCTGTTTGCGTTTTGCTCGAATTTTGTAGCCTTACGTCTTTTGTGACAACTTTTCGGCTCTGGCGTCTCTGGGTATTTTCTCACCCCTTCCTCCTTTCCTTCCGGGACCCTAATGCCACGATGTCAGATCTTGGCTTCGTCCCACACTGGCTCTGAGGCTCTTCTGGTTGTCCTGCTAGAGTCCATTCTCTCTCTGTGGTTCCGACTAGGTGAATTCTATTGTTACGTCTACAAGTCACTAATTCTTCCTTCTGTCCTGTTCATACCTGTTCACACCCATCCACTGAGGTTTTCATTTTATGGAAGTTGGGTCCTAAGACTTCCCTTCGTTTCTTCTTCATAGCTACTATTTCTTAAGATTTAAAAAAGATGTGTATTTATTTATTTTGAGAGAGAGAGAGAGAGAACACGCGCAGGGGAGGGGAAGAGAGAGAGAGAGAAACAGAATCCCAAGCAGGTTCTGCACTGTCAGTGCAGAGCCCAACGTACGGCTCGAACTCCCAAACCGTGAGATGGTGACCTGAGCAGAAATCAAGAGTCAGACGCTTAACGGACTGAGCCACCCAGGCACCCCCATTTAACCATTTTTTAAGTTGTACAGTTCAGTACCGTGGAGTACATTCACATCACCGCCGTCCATTTCCAGGACCCTTTTGTCTTGGAAAATTGAAACTCTAGATCCATTCAACCACGTCTCCCCATTGCCACCGACCCCCGCCCCGCTGGCCGCCACCATTCTGCTTTTCGTTTCTACGCATTTGACAACTCTGGTCACCTCACAGAACTGGAATCACACAGCGTTTGTCTTTTTGTGACTGCCCTCCTTCCCCTGACGACCTCAAGTTTCGTTCACGCACCAGGTGTCAGGATTTCCTTCTTTTTAAAGGGTGACTAACAGGGGCGCCTGGGTGGCTCAGTCGGTTGAGCGTCCGACTTCAGCTCAGGTCACGATCTCGTGGTCCGTGAGTTCGAGCCCCGCGTCGGGCTCTGGGCTGATGGCTCAGAGCCTGGAGCCTGCTTCCGATTCTGTGTCTCCCTCTCTCTCTGACCCTCCCCTGTTCATGCTCTGTCTCTCTCTCTCTGTCTCAAAAATAAATAAAAATAAACTTAATAAATAAATAAATAAACATTAAAAAAAAAAATAAAGGGTGAATAACATTCCAGGGTACGAATGGGTGAATTTTGCAGTGTATATATTGACAAAACTGTTTTTTATTTTTGCTTTAAAGCAATCTCTATGCCCAACATGGGGCTCGAACTCACAGCCCCAAGATCAAGAGTTGCAGGCTCTGTTGACTGAGCCAGCCAGGCAGCCCAAGCTGTTATTTCTTTTAAAGGCAAACCCTGGGGGCGCCTGGGTGGCTTAGTCGGTGAAGCACCTGACTCTCGATTTCGGCTCAGGTCATGATCTCACGGTTCGTGGGATGGAGCCCTGTGTCGGGCTCTGTGCTGACAGTACGGAGCCTGCTTACGGTTCCCTCTCCCCCCCCCCCCCACCCCGTCCCTCCCCCGCTCTCGCACAGGCGTTCTTTCTCCCCCTCTCTCAAAAACAAAAGCAAAACTCCGGACAGGGTAAGTTACCTGGGGCAGGGCATTGACTGGAAAGGGGGTACAGATGGAAGTGTCTGGAAGCTGGCAGTATTCTGTTTTTCTATTTTTGCCCTGGGTCAACTCGGTAGGTTCACATGATAAACATTCATTGAACTGTTCACTTCTAACATGTATTGTCCCTATGTATGTTAATCTTCAGGAAAAAGTTTTATTAAACACCTCTAGGCGGTTTCACAGCATTACTTCGAGGCTCAGACAGTGCTTTGTAATCTGCAAGCTACTTGGCAAATGCAAGAGCTGTCCCTGCGATCTTGTTGATGGTTGTGAGTTTGAATAAATGGGTCCCCCCGGGGCCTGGCTGTTGGGTCCCTGGCTATTCATTAGCCCTCACCCCGCTCCCCATTCCCCAACTGGGGAGCCATTTCATAGGACTTCAATTGTGTTTTCTGAGTAAATACTTGTAAGAGAGTTCCAAGTCCCTAGCCCTGCCTTTTTTAAGTTTGTTTATTCATTTTGAAAGAGTTGTGCGAGCAGGGGAGAGGCTGAGAGAGACGGAGAGAGAATCCCAAGCAGGCTCTGTGCTATCAGCACAGAGACAGCCGCGGGGCCCGAACCCACAAACGGTGAGATCGTGACCTGAGCTAAAATCTATACAGCCGGACGCTTAACTGACTGAGCCGGCCAGGTGCCCCTCTGCCCTCCATCCTTGTCAGACAGCCGGGGACACGCGCCGGGCGCCCACTCTGCACTGTCCCCCCTGCCGGGGCCCAGGGGAGGGGGAGGGGGAGGCCGAGACTCACTCTGCAGCACGAGGGTCACCACTTTCTCCACTGCGCCCATCTCATTCTCCGCCAGGCACTGGTACCGACCCGCGTCGTCCATCTGCAGGTGGGGGGGGGGGGGGAGGCGGGGGTTCAGGGGAGCAGGGGGAAGGGGACCGCGCACAGTGAAGGACCATCACTCCGTGGCACGTTCCTGGGGATTCCTTGAAAACCAGGGGTCTGTGGCGAAGCAAGTCTGGGAAACACAGAGTCGAGACGACAACCCGCTTCTGGCCGCAGGATTCCTCGGGGCTCTTATGGTGCTGGAGCGTGCAGCGAGCCTTCCAGAAGGGAGACGGTTTGCAGTGTTTTCCCGGCTTAGTGAGAGGGAAGCTTTTCCCACGGGGCACACACCACCCTGGCCACTGGGGAAACTCAGGAAGAACAAGGCTCGGCTTCACCTCTGAACGGCAGCTGGGGGACGGGCTGAGGCCGCCGTCTACACCCAGGAGGTGACGGCCTGGATGCTGCACCCAAGAGGACTGCCGGGACAGCCCAGCATGCAGGTAAGAGTGGAGATTTGGGGGTCAGATCGGGATGGGGCCGAACCCTGGCTCCGCTGCTGACCACACCCGACTCGTGACCAGTATGCCGTGTCTTTGGAGCGAATCATCTCCCCGTCGCCAAATGCGGATCGTAACTGCTAAGAGCAGCGGAAGCATTACAGGAAATCATGCTCGTCGAAGCCAAAGTACCTGCCAGTGCCTGGCCCGTGGTAGACTCTCGGGTCACCTTAGCAGGCAAGATCGAGGGCCCCTAGGAAGAGCCTGACAGGACGGGATTGTGGATTTCTGCATGATCACCGGGACCCGGGACACAGGAGGGGAGGTGAACGGGTCTGGCCCGAGACCCAACGCTTTGTAAACAGCACGGAGCAGGGGTCAGGAGAGCTGGGATGGGGTCCTGCCTTGGGAACTTAACTGTTGTGGGCCCCTCTGAGCCTCAGTGTCTTTATCTGTAAAATGGGGCACTCTTACTGGTCTCCTCCGCCCCGTGGGGCTGTTAATAATATTTATTGGCATGACCCGGGGGCCAGTCACTCTTGAATACCGGTGTGGGTCATCTCGCTGATTTCTTACCGTAAACCTATAAGGTAGAAACAACCAGTAGCCCCGCTGAATGGCTGGGGTGACTGAGGCACAGAGAAAAGCCACTGGCTGGAGGGCACTCTAGTTTGTTGGGGGGAGAATCTGGGAGGTGGGCAGGACAGTGCTTTGCAGACTGTAGAGGACGGTGGCCAACACTAAGAACCCTCCCAAGCCATCACAAAAGGCTGCGGTTGTCCTGGGTGGCCCCGCCCCGAGGCACCAGGTCCTGCCTTGCCTCTGTCCTGTGGATGGTCAGCGAGCCGTTCTGCAGCCGGTGCCGGAGACGGCTGCCCCGGAGCGGAAGGCCATCTTTGATCCAGCGGATGTCGGGCGCAGGGGCTCCACGGACCACGCAGTCCAGCTGGACGCTGCTCCCCACGGGCTCCACCAGGTAGGAGAAGGCCTCCCCTTGCAGGACAGGAGCTTCTGCTCGAGGTGACATCAGACAAGAGGTCAGAAAGGTCAGACAAAGGCCCTCAAGGCTCAGCCTCCCATAAGCCCATCCCCAGAGGGGATCCCCATCCAGCATCCCCAGAGGGGATCCCCATCAGCGATGGCAGACGACTTCCGTGGCACGGGTCAAACGAAACAGACTGCCGGGAACGCCGATTTGAAACCGAGTGGGAACAGTGCCGTGATCGATTGGTGATGCCTGAGACGGGCCCAGGAATGGCAGGCAGTGTGAGGAGTGTCATATGCTTGCCCGCCTGGATGGATTATCCCAGCTGCAGGGTACCTGCCGGGGACTTTGGAAAATAAGGACTACCTAGCCACTGGGACACAGCAACACTAAGACGTCCCTGATCCTCACTTCGTGCAAGCGAATCCTAAACCACTCTCGGATGCCCCGTGTCAGTTTCCCATGCTTGCTGGTTTCCTGAGATTGAAACCAGCCGCGGCCGTGTCCCGGTGCCTTGGGTGGCTCGTTCCCTTCCGTCACGCTCTACCCCTCCCATCCTGAAATCAAGCAAAGTAGGTCATGGCATCTCGGAGGGTTAGCATACTGCTCTTGACCAAGCAGGGCCCTGGGGGACGACTGGTAGGCTGGCCAGCTTCACGCGTTTTTCTGCCAGGACACCTTGGTCCCCGTGCCCTCCTTCTACACTGGCACTGTGCAGGTGATGGCGGTGTAGGCCAGCGGGTCAGATCTCATTCTACCCGCGGCCCAGTCATCTGGGGAGCCGAGAACAATGCTGATGCTGGGGCCTCACCCCAGGGAGGCTGGTTTTGAGAGTCAGGGCTGGCACCCGGGCCTCAGCATTTTATAAAGTCCCCCAGGGCACCCCAAGCCACAGTCAGGGTGGAGGGTTACTAGTTCAGAGGCCAGGAGATCGATTTCTTAGAAAAAGTAACAGATTGGGTCTAGTGGAGGTCTCAAGAAATCCACACGGCTCACGCCCTACCCTTCACATGGACGAAGCTGACGGCCTGCACGCGGCCCACTCTGTTCTCGGCCCAGCAGACGTAGGTCCCGCTGTCCTCTCTGGTGACTGCCACCCGCTGCAGCGTGCTGCCCCCGTCCTGTTCAGACACCCCCTCTGGTGGAAAAAGAGATGCCCCAGAGGGTTCTGAGCCCAGGGTGCCAGGGACCTCCTGCCCCGAATACTTAACCCGGGCCGGGCACCCAGCTGGTGTTTGACAAAGACACAGAAAACAGGTGTCTCTTCCCGAGGGTGGAAGCCTGACCACGTCAGGCCCAGGCCATGTTAGAGGATGCGGTTGAAGGACCAGCCTTCTGCAACTTTCAGGTCCACACCGTGAGCTTGCTGCGGGGCTGAGGGTAGGTCTTTGGGGGCCTATTAATCTGCACTTCCTGCATTAAACCAGTTGGCCCTCAGCACCCCTCTTATCTCCATTTTGAGACGAGGCAGCTGGGCTCAGAGAGGCTGAATCACTCCCCCAAACGCCCACCCCAGGAGCTGGTGGGGTCAGGGCGAAGCCTTCTTTACAGGTGCACGGAGGCGAGCTTCCGCGCCCAGACTCAGGTTTAGGAGCGTCTGAAAACACCATCTTAAAAAGTTTTGTTTTTATTTTTTAAAAGTAGGCTCCACGCCCAACCAGGGGCTTGAACTCACATCCCTGAGATCAAGAGTCACACGCTCCTCCGACTGAGCCAGCCAGGCGGCCCTGAAAATACCATTTTGCGGTGGAGGGGACTCAGCCATTCGCCAGTTCGGCAGACATTCATCAAACACCCACTCCAGACCCTGTGCCCTGTGCGGGCCCCGTGCCTCCCTCAACATCACCTGGGGACCAGGAAAGGGGTCTGCCGAGGGGCCCAGCAGTGCTGGGGTGTGACACGTGCTCCCTCCCGGGCCCTGAGGTCTCTGGGGCTGAGTCTTTTCTGCAGGTGGCTTCTTGTCAGGTCTGACATGTGACTGGTCACATACGGCCACACCTGTGTTTGCTCGGTGCCCCCCCCGCAGAGGGCCAAGTCTGGAGACCCAGCACCCACCAGGCTGACAGACACCCTCTTCCTCTCTACTAGGCGGGGTCTCCCCACCTGTCGGCCCTCCTCCCAGGAGACCCCCACCACCCGCTCCCAATAGGCCCAGACCCGTGACAGGTCGGTCGTTGACGGTCCAGCCGATGCGGGGGGTCGGGCTGCCCCGGGCCGCACAGCGAAGCCACAGCCTGTCCCCGACGCGTAGGCTGCGGTCCCCGGGCAGGGTGGTGAAGACGGGCAGTGCCAGGATGGTGAGATGAACACGGTGGTGGGCGCGGCCCACCGTGTTCTCGGCCACACACGTGTAGGTTCCAGCATCCTGGCCCTGCGGGCAGAGGAGGGGTCGGCCTGAGAACTGCCCCCACCCCCAGCTCCTAGGGACCCATTCTTCCCGAGGTCCCCTCGGAGCGTGCAGCCCAGACAGGTGAAGTGCTTTGCTCAAGGTCACACAGCTCCAGTAAATGGCTCCCTTTCGCCACCGCCCCATGGCCCCCCTTACAGCCTTCACGAGACTCCGCGAAGGTCACCCGCACCAGCTCATCCATGCTCCCATCATCCCTGAGGTCCTGTGTTTGGTGCCCTTTGTACAGAGGGCTCAGCCAAGCTCTGAGAAGTTCCACGGTGCTCTCCGGCACAGCTAGCTCACTCACCACTGTCCGAGGACCTTGTGACCCTGCCCTGCAGCAGGTGTGTGCCCTGAGCAGCCACCCACCCCCCCTCCCCGCCCCCGGCTGGAGAGGCGCCCATTTGTAACTGTGGAACCCGAGTGCTGTCGGAGAAGGTGGTCGGGGCTCCCACCCACGCCCCTGGCTCAGGTCAACAACAACGTGTGGTTGAGAACAACCAGTCTGGGGACACAAAGTCATCTCTGTGTCCCATCCCCCACCCCACCCCATCCAGGGCTCCTTCTCTCCCTCAGGCATTAGCCACTGAGGTCCAGGTTCGAATCTTGGGTTCTGCCTCTCGGCAACGGCGTGCCTCGGAAAAACTGGATACGCTCTGAGCCTCAGCTTCCTCATCTGTACTTGGGGATTATGGTACCTATTTCCCCAGATTCCTGGGATTAAAAGCTGCATGGCGCTCAGCGCGGGGCATGACAAACGGGTGCTCGGCCGGCGTTTTCTGCTCCTGCGGTTACCATTAGACCCCTCGGTGCTACACAGGGAGGGAGCCACACCTCCAAGTTCTTCACCAGCAGCTCCCCAGAAGGCTGGATGGTGAACTTCCCCTCGGCCCCGGACACAGGCTGGCCATCTTTTTCCCAGGTGATGGTGGGCTCAGGACTGCCGCTGGCCCAGCAGGGCAAGAGGACGTGGGAGCCTTCGGTGGTGGACAGGTCAGGGAGGCCGGTCTTGATCACGGGCGGGACTGTGGGGGGAGAGAGGTCCGCTTGGGGGTGAGGGCGGGCTGCCCCCGCCCCAGCGCCCTTGGCGGTTGGCGTGCCCCTCGCCCCTTCCTCCACCGACCCTGTCACAGGCCACGGCCCATGGTCTGGACCATTTGGGGACTGCTGAGTTTGGTGAAGCTGTGACGGGGTGATCCCAGTGCACACACACGCACGCGCACACGATGACTAAAGGGACACAAATGGCTACGGTTGCCGGAGCGCCGAAACGAGTGAGGGAGGCCCAGACCACTGGCTCAGCAAAGGTCAGAGGAGGCAGAGGGACCCGAGGCACTGTCTAAAGGCAGACCTTGGGCACAAAACGGGAGAAGGCGTTTTTTTTCCCTCACTTCCTTCTCGAGCACAAGCCAGGCTGGCACGGGGGAGGATGCAGGGACGTGTCCTGCCCGGGACGCCAGTGCCCCTAGCTTGCCGGGGTCCACCTCAGCCCCCTTCCCTGGGCCCACCTTGCACCACCAGCCGTGTTTTCCCGATAGCACTGCCTGCGCTGTTCTGGGCAATGCAAAAATAGTTCCCAGAATCCTCCGGGCTGGCGTGGATAATCCGAAGCTGTCCGCCGGGTAGGATCTGCGTACTCGCTCCTAGATTTGGGGGGGGGGGGGGGGGGGGGTGGGTGGCTGAGCCAGCAGGACCACCGAGGAGAGCGGGAGGGCCATGTGGACTGTTCTGTCTGACCAGGTAGCAAGTGACTCGTTGTGGTCACAGGGTGATGGGGGCGGACAGAGACCCGGAGTCCAGCCGGCTTGTCCCGCTCCCCAGCCTCCCAAGTCAGCCACCGAGTGCTCCAGCGGAGTCTCAAGCTCTGGTTGGTGAACAGAGACAGGCGGGCAGGAGGGAAAGCCGGGCCAGGGCTTTCTGGGAGCAGGCGGGAGGATCCCGGGCCCGGATGATTCTTCCCTTCCTGGTTCCCGGGGAGACTCACCTGCGGGAATGCTGAGCCCCTCTTTCTGCCAGGTGATGCTCGGCTGGGGGATGCCCGAAGCCACACAGGAAAGCAGTACCTCCTCGGCCACCAGTGCCCGGACCACGCTGGGCAGAGGCTTCACCACGGGGGAGGCTGCAAGGGAACGAGGGGTGGGGGGGGGGCACCGAGGTCCCTGGGGATGCCTTCAGAGAGAGAAGCCTCTAAAAGGACCAGGAGATTCCCGAAGTCTTGGCACTGGAGGGCAGAGGCGGGCTGAGGTTTTTCTCCCACAGAATCCCATCGGGGAGGCAGAGCAGAGAGGCAGGTCGGGGCGCCTGGAACCCGGGCCCCCCGCACCCCCGCCCGCCTGCCTCTAGCTGTCCACCTGCTGGGGGGCCCTTACCTTGCACAGCGAGGACCACGTGCTTGTGGGCCACGCCCGCAGAGTTGCGGGCCGTGCAGGTGTAGCGGCCAGCGTGGACGGGGAGGGCCTGCCCGATCTCCAGGGCACCTGTGGGTGGCAACGGGGCCCGTGGAGAGGGGCGAGGGGACTCAGGACGGACGTCCCTTAGTGACGGCTGGCAGGGCTCTTACATGCCCCCCCCACCCAGGTGTCTCTCTATTGCTGGCCACTCGACCTGCCTCCCTGCCCGTTTGTAAGCAGCACCGGAAAACCTGGGTTCCGGGCCTGCCTACGCTCCCTGTCTGGAGCGTAGCGGTGGGCAAGTCCCTTCCGCGCTAGGGGCCTCAGTTTCCCCACGTGCACAGTGAGGAATCAGACAGGATGGTCTCTCGAAGCTGCAGGCTGGGATGTTCCAGGATCTGCCGCTGCCCTGCCTAGAGTCCCTGGCCCACCGGTAGTTCCTTAGACCCTCACCCTGCTACCCGTGCCGTGTTCTGCTCAAAAACTCGCCTCCTCCGGGCAGCCTCCCCAGATGACTGCTTTATCCGTCCTCTCTTTACCTTTTCTTTCTCAGTCTTGGCTGCTCAATGAACACCGTCTGAACCTTCCTGGACCACCCCAGCCCCAGACAGAACCAGAACCTCAGCTTCTTGTACATGATGGGCTTCCCCGTAACTGCTAGTCAGAAGAAAGGGTTCTCCTTCTTCAGAAGAGTTTGAAAACCGCAGATCTGGTCAGCGGTGCTCAGACCTCACGAGTTCACCAGCTAACCAACCAACACATAAATGCCATTTGGAGAACCCCCGTAAAGCTGCCAACTTTTAACTTTGACGAGCAAAGACGGTTCCAAATCACCCATCTATTATCACCTCGATCTCACAGAAGAAAGGAACTTCCAGCACTAAAATAGCAGGAAAAGCATAATTGCAGGGAGCCTGGGTGGCTCGGTTGGTTGAGCGCCTGGCACCTGATTTCAGCTCAGATGGCGATCTCAAGGTTCACGGGATCGAGCCCCGCGTCGGGCTCTGTGCTGACAGCTCGGAGCCCGGAGCCCGCTTCGGATTCTGGGTCTCCCTCTCCCTCTGCCCCTCCCCCACTCTCTCTCTCTCTCTCTCTCTCTCTCAAAAATAAATATTAAAAAAAATTTAAAAAAGAAAAGCATAATTAAAAAAAATTTTAAACATTTTTATTTATTTTTGAGAGACAGAGAGAGACACAGCATGAGCAGGGGAGGGGCAGAGAGAGAGAGGGAGACACAGAATCCGAAGCAGGCTCCGGGCTCCGAGCTGTCAGCCCAGAGCCCGATGTGGAGCTCGAACTCACGGACCGCGAGATCGTGACCTGAGTTGAAGTCGGATGCTTAACCGACTGAGCCACCCAGGCGCCCCGAAGAGTGTAATTTCAGAATAAAGGAAAATCCTTCCAGTGAGCTCAAACCTGCTTTATGGAAACTCTCACGTAGTTATTATCTTCCTCACTTTGCCACGGAGCGGCACTGATCTGTCAACTATCATCAGAGAACCACTGACAAATATCAACACACTAGGGCGTGAGTGGGGATACTAAGGCCCAGAGAGGGTGAGGGGTTCCCCTAGGTCACACAGCAGGGAGTGGCAGAATCAGGCCGGGACTCTCCACTGCGTTCACACCCTCGGCCTGACGCCCCGTCTCTACCCTCACGGCTCACCCCTACTTACCAGAAGATGTGACACGATAGCCACTCCCCCGCATCCCCAGCTGGGCGCCTGCCTTGCTCCAGGACACGACCGGGGCCGGGACACCCGTGCTGTGGCACGTGAGGACCACGGGTGCCATCTTGGTCACGGTGAAGTCTGTCTGGTCGTCAGCAATGGTAGGGGGCACTACGATGTAAGACAAGGCTTGAGGCCCCGCTGAGGTCCACTGGGGGAACACGTAGTCATGGGGCCAGGTGAATGACAACTATCAACAGAGACTAAGACACAGGTGACATTAGTGACAAAGGGCGGGAGGGGGGGCAACAGAGAGAGGTCACATTCACCCACTTGGGAGGTATTTTTTTGCTGGGCTTTGGGGGACAGTTACGAACTGCTTTCTGTAGGGGTGCCAGCTAGGCATCTCCGGAAGGTTTTACAAGAGAAGGGAGCTTCGTGGGAGCTCAGAGTTGGGGACACCACATAAGGCCTCCAGGGGAAGTGGCATTTAACCTGAGACCCGAAGGAAGAGCAGGGTTGGCTGGGTGAAGGGCAGAGGGAACAGCATGTGCAGAGCGAACAGCATATACAAAGGCCCTGAGGTGAGGAACCAAAAGCTAAGCAGCATGACGATCCCAGAGCGAGGCGGGCATTGGGTGAGCTGAACTTCGGGTGGCTGGGCCAGCATGCACGGGACCCTGTGGGCCCAGGTGACACCCTGCATTCTATCCTGAGAGCCGCGGGCAGCCGTGGAGGGAGGAATTTTAACCAGGGCGATGGCAAGGTCAGATCTGGGTTCAGAACATTCCGGATTGGGGAGAGGCCTCTCCCGAGAGCTCCTAAGTGCCACGAACAGTGCTGGGGCCAGGGTTGCGTCAGCGTGGGTACGTGGGATCTCCCTCTGCTCCAACTCACCGTGAACGGTCACCTGGTAATGCCTGCGGGCCTCGCCCACCTCATTGCTCACCACGCACTCAAACTGGGCTGAGTCCTGGGGGCTGGGAGCTGCCAGGAGCAGGGCGTTGGAGGGCAGGAGCCTGGGACGGACAGACAGACAGATGACCGCTAACCAGCCGGCCTGGCTGACCCGAGCTCAGCCTGTGCATCAATCTGGATGCAGGGGACTGGGGTGGGGGGGTCTCCTGACTAATTTCCCCTCTGGTGTCTGGCCCCCAGCCCTGAATGTAGAAGTTTCTTCTAGAAGTTTCTATGCTTACAGGTCTGGCAGTTGAGCTCGTGGGCAAGTTTAATTGTTACCCCCGTCGTTCTCTATGTCCCTGCACGCTTTCTGTAATCACCAGATCGGACACCTTCCATAATAGCGACGGTATCCAAGTCCTTGATCGGAACAGCTCGGGTCTGTTGAGCACGTGCTTTAAATTTTTCTTTTTAAACGTTTATTTATTTTTGAGAGAGCCAGAGACAGAGTACGAGCCGGGGATGGGGAGAGAGAGAGAGGGAGACCCAGAATCCGAAGCAGGCTCCAGGCTCGGAGCTGTCAGCACAGAGCCCGATGCGGGGCTTGAACTCACAGACTGTGAGATCACGACCTGAGCTGAAGTTGGAGGCTTAACTGAATAAGCCACCCCACCCCTGCCTCGTGTCTGACCCTGCTCCCCACCGTGGGATGGGCACACTGTCCCCCCACCCGGAGCACCTCGTGAGGCTACCCAGAGGCCCAGCTCAGTACCGGTAGGTTCCCTGCTGCAGGTGGAAATCCAGCTTCTGTCCGTCCTTCCACCAGACCACCCGGGGCTTGGGGGAGCCACTGGCCTCACAGGGCAGTGAGGCAGGGGTGTGGGCAGTCAAGGTCAGGTTGGAGGGGCTGGGGGCGATGGCAGGAGGCTCTGGGGAGAGAGTAGTCATCAGGAGACAAGGGTCTAGGATGCGGGCAGGGGAGAGGCAGGAGACACTCCGCAGGAATCTTCCAACAGGCACCCCAAATCTGGGCTGATGGAACCTGTGCTCTCCAAGGCTGGCGGCTCCCTAGCCACCTCTCCCTGAATGCAGATTTCGGGGTCCTACTCAGCCCTGCCCGAGGCCAGCGCCCAGAAGAGCGGCTGCCACCAAGGTGATCCATTCGAGCGGGAAAAGCAGATTAGCGCGTCTGGTGCAGTGACTCTGAATCTTATCCTTTCAAATGTCTTTTATCTGTGCGTGTTTTATCACTAGCTTGATACAACGGTATGGGAGCAAATATCCCTACAGTATTCATGAAATCAATACAGTATTCATGAAATCAATACACATCTTTGGCGTGTGCGTGTTCAAAAGTTTTGCCAGTAGGCTTCATGGTCAAAAACATGAAGAGATCATTGCTCTTGGCTCCTGACAGCAAGGATAAACCCAGAAACTACGCAGGACCCGGCCCAGACTGGGAGTGGATGATGAAGGCCAGGAACATTCCTCCCCTTGTCCACCTACCAAAGACCTGGAGGTCACGGCCTTGACGATCTGAGCCTGCAGAGTTGGATGCAAAGCAGAGGTAGTGGCCGGCGTCCTGGGCAAGGACTGGGTGGATCTTCAGGGAACCTTCAGGAAGAAGCTGCAACCTGGAGTGGAGGAAGGGGGTTGCCATGGAGACCAGCAGACTAGGGAGGCCCTTTGAGGGGTTGGACCCGGGTAGTGTCTCCAGCAAGACCCTCCCCTCTGCTCCTGGCTTTCCCAGTAAGAAGGTGCTAACTCTGGAGTCCTGCAATCATGAGGCCAAGATCAGAGGAGGTCACAGCCATGGGCAGCTCCCCACATCCCAACCCAGCATCGGGGCGGGCAGGGGGTGGGGGGGGCTCCTATGCTCTCGCACCTGGGCCTAGCTCCTCTCTGGGAGTCAGCAGCATCCAGCAAGCACCCTTTCTGCGCCTGTCCCCGGGATCTGAGAACTGCCCCGCCCCCAGGCCTTGTCTGTACTAGGTAGCCCCGCCCCCAGGCCTTGGCTGCACTGGGTAGCCCCGCCCCCAGGCCTTGGCTGCACTGGGTAGGCCCGCCCCCAGCCACAGTCAGTTGGACAAGGGATGGACACGTCACTCAGGCTGGACCAATGGAATGCTCTGCCCTGGAAATGGGGGTCCTCGGGTAGTTTTCCAGGCTCTGCAGGTTGCATGAACTGAGAAACTGTAACTCGGCGGCAGGGGGAGCCCGGGGCGGGGGTTGGGGGCTGTCTCTGCCATGTTCACAGAGAAAGAAGGTGTAGAAAATTGGTCAGAGAGACGGGGACGGGCGGGGGGCGGGGGCCCGGGGCGCGGCGCATGCAACACACACAGAAACAGACATTAGCAACCAAGAGTCGAAACCAGACAGACAGGCAGCCAGCCACCTGGGATTTTTGACACCCTCGATGCCCTGGACATGCCTGTCCCCTTGGGTTCGGAGGAGACCGTGCGCTGGCAATACAGCCACCTTTCTGCCCCAAGTGCCCAGGCGGTTGCTGTTTATAACCACCCCCCACCCCCCCCAGACCCTCCTCTCCCAGCTCCCACCTGGGGCTCTCAGGATCCAGGGGGGCCCCGTCCTTCCGCCAGCTCACGAGGGGTGGGGGAGCGCCGTCCACCCGGCAGGGCAGCACGGCCGTCTGGTTCACGGAGGCGTTCACTGCGGGCGGTCCTGGCTGGATGGTGGGCACCACTGGGGGGGGGGGGGGGCGGGGCACAGAGCGAGTGGGTGCTGGGAGCCTGTGGCCCTCGGGAGGGCCAGCGCGCGGTGGGGTGAGGCCCACTCACTGTGGATCTCCACGCGGAAGGCCACGCTGGTGCTGCCCGCGGCGTTGCGGGCCGTGCAGCTGTAGTTGCCCCCGTCGGCCGTGCTCAGGGCCCGCAGCTGGAGGAACCTTCCCTGTTCTGGGA
Organism: Herpailurus yagouaroundi; assembly: GCF_014898765.1. NCBI lineage: Eukaryota > Metazoa > Chordata > Mammalia > Carnivora > Felidae > Herpailurus > Herpailurus yagouaroundi. The sequence goes on along the minus strand of NW_024412401.1, from coordinate 52,173,516 downwards.
ACTGGGTGTGGGCATCCGCCTACAGGGTCCCCAGGGTGGAGAGACCCTCCTTAGCACCGGGCCAGGCTGGGCCAGGCACCAGGCAGGGAGGAAACAGGTTCGTGAGGGCGGGGGTGGCGGGGTGGGTGGGTGGGCAGGTAGGGAATGAGCCCCCTGCCCTCGGGCTCTGCCTACTGGGGATGTCGCAGAAGGGACTCATGCTCGCAGAAGACTCGCAAGCTTCGGTCCCCGTTTCAGGGGAGAGCACAGAGAACCTCAGTAACTAGCCCCGGGTCACACAGCCACTACGTGTGGCCTGAAGGTATAACGGGAAGCACACAGATATGCATCAGAAGGCCTGCCTGTAAATCCCAGCCTTGCCTCCGTGTCCCTGTCCGTAGTATGGGGGAGACAACAGTAATAGGAGCAGAGAGCATCAGGAGGGCGGGAACACAAGGTGCCGGCACAGGGCAGTCCCTCAGCACCTGGGATCCAGCCTGGTCAGGGGCCGGAGGGCCACAGAAGGTGGTGGCCCCTGCCTGGCACCCACCTGCAGCAGGATGCCATCTCGGTGCCATTCAATCTCGGGTGCTGGCTCCGCCTCCACCGAGCACTCCAGAACCAGCTGCCCGGGAGCCAGGCCGACCACAGAGCGGGGGCCTCGGGGCCCTATAACGTGCGGGGGGCCTGGGTGGGCAGCAGAGAGGTCATGAGAGATGGACTCGCCCCTGCGGGTCCCATCCTGCCTGCCTCTCCGGCCGCCACCCTGGCATGCCCTACCTTGAACCCTGACCCGGAAGCTCTTCTCCGCTTGGCCGGCGGGGCTCTGGGCCAGGCACGTGTACAGCCCAGCATCGCCCACCTATGGATGGACCAGGGTTAGCAGCTGCCTCTGGCCCCAGCCTGCCCACCTCCTGATCTGGTCTCCTTCCTACACAACTCGGGCCCCACGATTCAGACTCAGGCCGGCTGAGTCTGCCACGCCTCCTTTCCCAACAGGCCCCCTCCCTGGGATGTTCCTTCTCTATCTCCATCTCACCCTTGCTTTGCGGCCAGGGTAAAGCCTGCCTCCTCCAGGAAGTGCCCCTTGACTGCACCAGCCCTCCTCTGGCCCGGCTGGGGAGTGACCCGGTTTCTGCATCAGCCTTGGCCCTGGCCTGGCTGGGAGCTCTCGAGGGCATTGGCCCAGGTGGGCGACCCCCACACGAAGGAAGAGCTCAGCCTAACTGCCAAGTGCTGTGGGGTCCTTCCCTCCTCCTCTCGTCCCCTGCCCTCCCCTCCCCTCCCCTCCGCCAGCCCCAGCCCACAGCAGTGGGGAAGCTGCACCTGTACGTCCTCTACCCGGAGCACCCTACTGCTGTCTGCAGGCCCGCTCAGGGCCTGCCCGTCTTTATGCCAGGTGATGTTGGGCGGCGGGGTGCCCTGGGCATCGCAGCGGAGCTCCAAGGGGGTGCCGGGAGTCAGCAGCAGCTCTGCGGGCTGGCCCGAGTCCTCTATGTGGGGGGGATCTGCAAAACACCCCACCCGGGGTCAGCATGGCGGCTGCACTCAGCGCTGGGTGCTGGGGTGCATCTCCAAGCCCCCACCATCCGGACGCTGACCGCAGAAGGGGCCACCAAAGGCGGAGGGGCGGGGCAGAACACCAGAAACCACGGGCCCATTTGCCTGGGACAGTTATTTGTGCTTTAAAGCCAGCAAGCACACAACAGGCGCTTTGTCTCCGCTCTACAAGATTGGGGGACAGAGCTGAGAAGCAGAGCCCCAGGAGAACGAGGGCCATCCAACCCCCGCGTCGAGGTCAGCGAGGCATCCGGTATGAGCCCGCCCTTCCCCCCAAACCCTGCACCCAGGCAGCCGTCCCTGGGGAGATGCACCAGGGGGCGTCACCTCCCTCGCCACCTTCTCCGACGCCCCCGGGGCCCAGAGACGCTGGTGCAGGGCAGGGGGGGGGGCAGATGACCCACCCATCACCGTCAGCTGGAAATGCCTCCTGGCTTCCCCCGCCTCGCTCACGGCCACACAGGAGTAGGTGCCCGAGTCTCCAGCTCCCGCTGTCTCCAGCTGCAGGCTGGGCCCCTGTTCGAGGCTCTGGGGCAACAAGGGCTCGCCATCCTTCAGCCACGACACTAGCGGCAGAGGGCTTCCCCGGGCTTCACAGGGGAGGACCACCGAGGAGCCGCGGACGACCGCCACGTCATTCTGGAACTCTACCGGCTCCAAGACAGGGGGCACTGTGGAGGGCAAGAGCGGGCACGAGTCCTCGCATGGCCCTCGCCCCTGGACCTTTGCGCAGGCTCTTCTTGTATCAGTCAGAACGCCCTTCTCCTGGACTATTCCCTCTCGTCTCCAGTCCTCAGCGTAGACCTCGCCTCCTCCGGGAAGCCTTCCCTGAACCCCCCAGGCCAGTCGAGGCGGCCTCTTCTGGGCTCCCGTAGCTTCCTCTCTTTCCCCTGCTGTCACTAGTTGCCTGGAATTCCGACTGCCTCTTTACAGAGCTGTTTCCTGCACTGACCCCGCCCCCCCCACCGGTGGCAGGGGCTTCTGCTGCTCACTGTCGCACCCCGGTGCCCAGCAAGGCCCTGGCACACCGCAGGGTCTAACGGCTGCTTGTGGCGTGAATGAATGAGCAACCGAGCGAATCAAAGACTGAGTCTCTGCGTTTGCCCACGGGGCCTGATTCTCACGCCCAAGGCCAAGGGACACATTTATTCCACCCCCCTCCCCCGGTCCGTACCGTGCACCTGCAAGGTGAAATTCCTGTCGGCCACACCAGCCGGGCTTGCAGCCACACAGGTAAAGACGCCAGCATCTGCCAACTGCACCTGGGAAATCCTGAACCCCTCGAGAGGGGTGGAGGCGGAAAGAGGGAGGGGAGGTGGCTCATGAAAACAGTCCTTCTCTTTTCCTGTCTCCCAGTGGCTTGCCTGTCAGAGAGGCAGCTCTGAAACTCACCTGAACGGCCGGCCCCAAACCCCTTCCTCGGTTCCCGGGTGCCCCCAGAATAAAGCCCCAGACTCCCTGGCCCCTGCTGCCTTCTCTGACTCACTTCACCCCGAGGCCAGATTTCCTGCTTTTCCACTTCCACCGGCTGCGCTGTCTCACCCAAGGAGACACCTGCCTGCTGGTCCCCCCCACCCCCGCAAGCCTCCCCCCATTCCTTGAATACACGGACACATGCCCACCTCAGGGCCTTTGAACTTGCTGCTCTAACCCTCTTCCGGTTAGGGAAGCTCCTCCCTACTGAATCAACTCAGCTCCCTCTCTTAACTCCGCCCACCTCTGCTCAAATGTCGCCTTATCTGAGTGCCTATCACCGACCACCCTAAAATACCAGCCTCCACTGCTACCTCTCATTTTTTCTTTCCCCTACTTTATTCTTCAGCATGTGTATCCCTTGTGACATTCTACCCAGTGTCCGCTCTCCTCCCCTGATGAAGCAGCTGCAGGGGCAGAGGTTTTGTTTTGCTCACTGCTCTATTCCCAGTGCCCGGAACTGCACTTGCAAACCGCAGGCGTTCCGTAAGTGTTGAAGAAGGCTCAGAAGCCTTCTTCCAGGAAGCCTTCCCTGATTTTTCCTCCACCCCAAGGCAGGCCGAACTGGAAAGCACCAGATGTCATCACCTGGATCTCTGCCTCCCTCCCTCGGCTGGGAGAACCTGAGGGCAGAGTCCTCTTTTGTCACTGGAGTTCCATTTGGGGGTGGGTCCCCATCACAGACCTCTGTATGCTTGTATGTATTATTTTTATTTGAAAACCGTTCAGATGTGCTCCGAAACCCAAGCTGCCGGGAGACCGTGTCTGGGACCAGCTGGCCCAGGGGCCGGGGAGCCTCCCCCCTACCTGAGGGTGCGGCCCGAGCTGTGGAGGCGAGTGCGTTGGGACAGCGGCAGGGGCAGCCTGTCCTTGAGCCAGCTCACGCGGATGGGCGCGGAGCCCCGGACGGGGCACGCCATGGTCACCAGCTCCCCAGGCCTGCTCACCAGGGTCCCCGAGCCCTCTGCCCACTCCTCGATGGTGGGAGGAACTAGGAGTGGGCAGAGAGGAAAAGTGAGGGGGTTGAGGAAGAGGGTCTGGGTGGGGGAGATGGGATCCTCTCGGGCAAGTTCCAGAAAGCAGCAACCATCTCGTACCGGGTTCTTAGAGCCACACATCGGTGCCAGGAGAGGAAGAAGCCCAGCACAGGGGGGCACGGGCTCACCCCGTGGCTCTCTTCTCACCCACCCCCCTACTCCCCAACTCTCCCGCCGCGCCCCTGGGCCGGGAGCGCTCGTTCCTTTAGTCTAAGAAAGGACGCAGACGCCCAGAGAGGCCGCATGGTGGCCTGGCTCACAGCGTGGACGTGGCTGGGGCTGGAACCAGGTCTCCAGCATCCCGGCCCCGGCATCCCCCCTCCAGATGCCCCCGGTGGAGGCCCCACAGTGGCCCGGCTGCGGCAGCCCCGGGAGGGCAGAGCCGCCCCCCTCCTCGCCCCTCCGCTGCTCACCCAGCACGCTCACTGTGTGCAGCCTGGCGTCCTCCCCGGCCGCGTTGTGGGCCACGCAGGTGTAGGCGCCCGAGTCCTCGGCCCTCAGGCCCTTCAGCACCAGGGCACCGCCGTCCACGTAGAACCTGCTCGGGGCCGGAGAGCCGAGAGCCGGCACGTAAGGGGCTGTGGCTGCTGCTCGGGGTGGGGGGTGGGGATCCGGGAGGACACGGGGCGGGCCTTACCGGAGGTGGGGGCCCACGCCTTGGCCCAGCGGGCCACCATCCTTCAGCCAGGCCACGTCGGGCGGGGGCTGCCCGTCCGCCTCACAGTCCAGCCGCACCTCCTGCCCCTCCAGGACACTGTGCTCCTGCGTGGCACCCGAGCTCCGGATCCGGGGGGCCTCTGCGGGGGTGGGGGGCCATGGTGAGGCGGGGGCCCGCGCGGGGGCTGGCGAGGGGGGAGGGACACGGGGGTGCGGGGCACAGGGTGCAGACGTACCCAGCACGGCCACCACGAAGTCCTTGCGGGCCTCGGCCTGGCTGTTCTCCGCCACGCATGTGTAGGTGCCAGCTTGGGCGGGCTGCAGGCGACTCAGCTGGAGGCGGCCCCCCCGGGAGACCACGCCATGCGCCACGCTGCTCTCTGTGGGACGGAAGGACGTGCCAGGCCCTCACCCGCACGGCCGCACCGCCCCGGGCGCCACCACGGGGCCCCACACGCAAGTCACGGGACTCCTGGAGAAGGCGCACATCCCCCACACTCGCGGGACCCCAGGAACCCTGGCACCGCCCACCCGCTTCTGGGGCTCACAGGGAAACTGAGGCCCAGACAGGGGCAGGGTCTTTTGCTGCCTACATCACAACCTTCCTCAGCTGGGTCTCTAAGGGCCCCGTGCCCCACCCACAGCTGTCCCTACTGGCATTTCTCGCCAAGGTGCCCCATTTCCTTCAGTGTCCGAGACCTGGCCCTCTTCCTGTGGACCCTCAGGGCCCCCCTCCACTCCCGCCCCCGACTCCATCTTTACCCTGCCCGCTGTCACCCACCAGGGCATCCAATCAGGGTAAATCAGCCACTCACTGACCACTTCCGGGCCCCGATGCAAGTCTCACTAGGGGCTCCCCAGGGCCTCTGCTCAGGCTGCACGCACCTGCCCCCCCCCCCCCCCCCTCCAGCCTGGAATGGCCCCCGTCTCTCCAGCCGCACCTCGGCCTGAAGCCTCCCCTGGCTGCCCAGCCCAGGCCGGGCCACCCTCACCCGGGTTCTCAACTGTGCGGCCAGTCTCTCGACACGAAACATACTAAACCAACGACTGCACGTCCGGCTGTCCGCCTGGGGATCAAAGCCGAGTGAGACACGGCCCGTGGCCTCTAGGGGCTCAAAGTGCGGAGACAGCGAGACACGCGGGACCCTGCGCGACCAGCCCTGTGAAGCCCCCGAGGGGGCCAAGAGGGGTCAGGCAGGTCTTAGGAGGGGGTCGGTCTCAGCTGAACCAAGCGGGTATCAACCAGCCAGTAGAGGCACTGGGCGGGGTGGGGGTGGGGGGCCCGGGGTGGGTATTTCCGGGAGGAAACAGCGTGTGCCATGAGAGGAGGTGGAGAATGGGGCCCAGAGAGGTTGCACAACCAGGTGTAGCCCAAAGGGACAGGAGAGCATGAGCCACACGGACACTCGTCCTTAAACATTCACAGCACATCATTCATGAGAGCCCCAAGGGGGATTCAACCCAGACGTCCACCGGCTATGAAAAGGATAGAGCAAATATGATATAGCCCCACAGTGAACAGTCGGCCATAAAAAAGAGAGAAAAACTTGAACTTAAAAGAAAGAACGGGGGCGCCCGGGTGGCTCAGTTGGTGAAGCATCCAACTCTTGGTTTCAGGTCATGATCGCACTGTTCGTGAGTTCGAGCCCTGCATCGGGCTCTGTGCTGACAGCATGGAGCCTGCTCGGGATTTGCTCTCTCTCCTCCCCTCTCTCTGCCCCTTCTCGCCTCTCTCTCTCTCTCTCTCTCTCTCCCCCTCTCAAAACAAATGAATAAACTTAAAAGAAAGAAAGAGTGAAGAACTAACACCCGCTACTACACGGATGGACCCTGGAAACAGGATGCTAAGCAGAAAAGTCAGTCGCAAAAGGTCACACAGTGCATGATTCCACTTGTGTGCAGTGTCCAAGAGCAAGCAAACCCACAGACAGAAAACAGGCCAGGGGCTGCCTAGGGCTGGGGTTGGGGGCAGGTCTGGGGGGGAAATGGGGTTTCCTTCTGGGTGATAAAAATGTCCTAAGATTGATTGTGGGGATGGTCGGTGAATATACTGAAAAGAATGGAATCGTAAGCTTTAAACGGATAAATTGCACAGTATGTGAATCTTGCTAAAGCTGTATTTGAGGGAGGGTCGGGTGGGGGAGACAGAGAGAGACAGAGAGACAGAGAAAAGACAAGGGACCTCCTCAGAGCTGCACTTTGAGATCCCTTCCTCCCCGTCTGGAGACGGCACCAGAGATGTGGACTGGGCCAAGGACCCGTGTGGGGGCTGCTGCCCTCCCGGGGCAGGGGGACCGTGGTGGCCGGAAAGGGAACGGCTACGGGCACCAGAGAGCTGGCTGGCACCAGAGGTGTCTAGCAGCTGACGAAGGGAGGGCTCTGCCGATAGACCTACGGGTGGGTGAGGGGAGAGGGACGAAGGCCTGGACAGGGGGGGTGACCAGCAGCCGGGCCAGACGGAGCGGAGTTGCTGGGGGAAGCAGCAGCTTTGGGGGCCGACGCCAAGCCCAGGGGCAGGCCGGCCGGGCCCTCAGCACCCACCCTGCACCCAACTTGTGGCAGCTGATTGTGGACACAAACGCAGGGAGCCTTTGAGCCCCCACGGGAATGGTTTTCCACACGGGGGCTTCAAGGGCCGATCGGGTCGAAAGACAAATAGGGGTTGGGATGACAGGACCCCGCCGGCCTTTGATTTCGCCAAGGTCGCTGCCATCGTTGTGTCATCGCTGAGAGGGCGGGATGCACTCACCGACAGGCATTCTGTCCTTCAGCCAAGTGACAGTAGGTGCAGGGACCCCGGTCACATCACAGCTCAGCACCAGGGGGCTCCCGGCCACCTGGCTCACTCTCTCTGTCCTGGGGTTCTCAAATGTTGGGGGCACTGCAGGAGAGAAGCCAGATTGCCAGGATCCTAAGATTCCGCGGCCCCCTTCCTTCCGCTCGGGCGGATTAGGGACACTCAACGGGCTCTTCCTTCTGGTTAGCAGTTGACGTGTTATGCTTTGCCATCGGTAGCAATAAAGGTTGCCTCACTCACAGATGTAAACAGAACCAGCAACTGCCTGCGAAGCAGAGCCCAGAGGGGTCCGCTCAGCCCAAGGATGGTGAGTGCCCGGCTGTGAACAGGGCAGACATCACTAATCGATCCCAACACTCTCTCCTGCTCAGCCAGGATGGCGTCACGCGTCCCAGGCAACCGCTACCAGTGGAACAAAAATGGCTGTGCTCGGGATGAAACATCTTTGTCCTCAGGGACCAGACGTTCCCCCCCCCCCCCCCCCGCTTCTCACCACCCGTCAAAGCAGCCAACAGGAGAAGGCTTGAAGCAGCAAACCCGGTGTCGATAAGTTTCAACAGCCGTATTCAATATGGCTCACGGTTGGCTCCACCTGCTACTTGCCTGGTGGGCAGGCTCCTGGCTTTGCCTTCTGGGGCGGACAACTGATGTCCGCCCCCCCCAACCCCCCACCCCCCCCACACGCACCTGTCCTTCCCATCTCGCACAGCAGTTTAGCAGAGTACGGGCTCGCTCAGGTAGAACGACATTTCCCAGTCTCCCTTGCAGCCTGCTGCGGCCAGCGGCCTATATTCCCACTGACGGGATCCGGGCATCACTCGCTCAAAACAAAAATGCTTGCCCTCTGCTCCTGCTCCTTTCTGCTTCCTGTGAACTGGGGCGGGATGCATGTGGACAGGGGCAGTGCCCTAAGGGGCGGGTGGCCGACGGGACGGAAAGATCCCGGGCCCCAGATTACCACTCAGTAATTTACCTACCACTCGGAAGGCCCCGAGCTCCCCCCCCACCGACCCCCAGCCTAGACACTCACCTCTGGGCTTTTGCACGAGAAAGGTAAAGTTCTCTCTCGTTTAATCCACTGGGGTTTGGGGTCTCTTTGTTACACAGCGGAGCTTATACTCTAACTGATACAATACCTGATGCCAAGAAAGTCTGGCTGAGCCTTCATCCTTTACCTCCCTAAAGCGAGCTCCCCCTTTCCCCCCAGCTTGAGCCACATCCAGTCAAATGCCATCTGCGTTCTGTCCTTGGGCTGAGGGAGCAGGCCCCTCAGGGCTCAAACTAGTGGCGACGTGGCCGCAGGGCTCCAACTGCCTGACTCTCCCAGGGCCGTGCTGGGCGCTTTATAGATACACTCACGGCAGCCCGTCAATCGAACGCTCCCTGTCTGCCGACTAGGCAGGTATCACTTTTCCTGCTTTCACCGGAAGATAAACCCAAGGCTCAGAGGAACCAAGGCGCCCTGCTGAGCCCCAGAGAGCAAGTCAACAACAGTCCTGGGCTTTTCAGTGCCGTATCCTGTGCCCTAAGTACGCAGGGCCACTGACTCTTTCTACCTACTGCCCCTCCCATCCTTGGCGGCCCTGTGGGCTGCCAGGGGGTCCCACGGCAATGCTCTCAGGCTGGTCCCCAGCTTACCCTGGACAGTGAGGACAAACGTCCGCATGGCTTCCCCCGCGGTATTGCTGACTCTACAGCTGTATAAACCTTTATCCGACACCTGGGACAAAAAGAGCACGCGGTGATGGTGTGCACGAGGCTGGGAGGGGGATACCTAGGGCCCCCCAAAACACCCAGGCCTCAGACCCTTCTGGAGAAGGGACTCCCCACATATGCTGGTCCCGCCTGGGAAGCCGAAGAGGAGACAGGACCCGCTGGCCTTTCCCAAGAGCCTCGAGAAGCAGGAGGGTTGTTGGAGGGTGAGTGCATAGGTTCCGGACCCCCACCCGCCCCTGGGCCTGCACATCAGCGAAGCCCGGAGGAAAAAGCCCCTCACGGCGGGGGGACAGAGCTGGGCCAGGAGACGGGAGCCCAGCAAGGTTTCCCAGAGGAGCAGCAAATATCCATCCAACAAACACTTGTGAGCGTCTAATCCACACCAGGGAGGGTGGGCAGAGCAGGCTCCCAGAGGGTCGCAGCCAGGGGGGCCTGGAGAAGGCTTCTAGATCCCAGGGAAATGGAGGCAGGTGCCGGGGCACGGACGGCTCAAGGTCGGTTCAGGGCCAGCTCTGGCGCCCCGTGCTCTTCTCACACCACCTGCCCCGCAGGCTGCTAAGCAACTTGGTGCGAGGCCCTGTAGACTAAGGAGGTGTCCGTCCCTACACCCTGCCACGCAGCTGCCTGACCCTGCCTGCCTCCTGGGCTCACCAGGACCGGGCCCCACGACCACCCAGTGCCGCCCATGCCTCGGGGCCGCTCACCTGGGTGTCCTGGACCTCCAGCCTCTGCCCACCCAGCAGAGCCCGGGTGCGCTGCGTCGGGACCAGGGGCTGCCCGTCTTTAAGCCAGGTCACGGTCGGCTCAGGGAGTGAGTCGGTCTCACAGCTCAGGACTGCTCTGTCCCCAGCCCGGACCAGGATCGCATCCTGGGGGCCGCCGGGAGCCTGCCTGAAGGTGGGGGGCACTGGGAAAACAGGTGAGCGGACTGAGGCACAGCAGCCTTCCCGGTGTCCTCCCTGGTTCCAGCCAGGGGAGACAGCCGACGGAGGCCCACAGGGGTCACGCAGTGGAGCCGGCCCCAGGGATGACACAGACCCGGGGAGCGGGGGGACAAGAGTCCAGGTCCTGGGAAAAGCCTCCTGCCCTCTCTGGGCCTCAGTTTCTTAGATGGGGAGATCCTCCGATGGCCTTCCTGGGCTCTTTGCTGCACGGGGCAGGCCCTGGCTGGGTCAGAGCCCCCCATGGGGGTCCCCCACAGCCCACGTCCCTCCAGCAAAGCAGCACAGAAGCCCCCACCCCCGGCCGTGAGCCCACAGGAGCCGCCACAGGGCACACACAGCAGGTGAACACCGCGCTAATAAATCAACCGGCCCCGGGGTTAGATGGAAACCTCCAGTGAGCTCTGGGTCATGACGACTTGGGCCAGTTTCTCCCCAAGAGGAGTCTGAAGACCAGAGGCCCCGACAAAGGCCGCATGCCGAGAACCTCGGATCAATCAGCTTGGGAAGGGCCCCTCCTGGGCCAGCCCCCCCGCGGCTGTCCTGCTGTCCCCTCCTCGACCTCGGGGCTCATGGCGTGCCGGGTAAGCAGTCACAAACCATCCTTGTGCCAACCGTCACCTTACAGACGGGAGGCCTGAGGCTCAGAGAGGGAACGCGACTTGCCCCAGATCACAGAGCAACGAAGCGCACAGGTGGGTCTCAGACGCAACGTGTCCAACTCTACAGGCCAGGATGTTACCCACCCTGCTGCCCAGAGAGGGTGCAGGGCATCCCAGGCTCCCCCTGGGGCCGGCTGCCCCCTTTCCTGGCTGTGCCGCCTCAGCGTGTGGGGCCGAGGGCTCACTGAAGGAGTGGGGGACAGGCAGGACGTACCCAGCACGCTAAGCTGCACCAGCTTCTGGTCTCGGCCGGCGGCGTTGAGGGCCTCACACATGTACATCCCGGAGTCTGACGGCTGCGTCCTGGCCAGCTGCAGCGTGTGGGTGCCTGTGTGGGGGGACCCGGCCCCTCGCACCAGCAAATAGGCCCCGGGGCCCCGGCCCACAGTCCCCAAGTCCTCCCAGACTCCCGGTCCACACCGGGTTTGGGGAAGCAACTCTGACTCCCCACACAGCCTCAGCCTGGGCTCCAAGCCTCAGTTTACCCACCAGGCCGGAGGAAGATCTCTTTTCCCGGGGAGACGGCCTGCCCGTCCCGGTACCACGTGACCTCAGGGCTCGGGTGAGCATGGACGTCACAGGACAGGGAGACGCTGCTGTTGACCGTGGCAGTGACCTGCTCCAAGCTTGGGCCTGTGATTCGTGGTGGGGCTGTCCCCGCAGCCACCGAGAGAAAGAAAGACCCATGAGAGCGCGTTCGGGTCGGGGGGGCAGGGAGCCACAGAGTGGAGCACGGCCCTTCGGAACTCCTGGCGCCTTGCCTCGGTGCATCTTTAAGCACGGCTGTGCAGTCAAGACTATTTGTCACGACTACCCCACGGATGACGACACAAGGCTCAGAGATCAGGGAGGAAGCAGGGGCTCAGCCCGGCTCACCTTGTACCCTGAGGGTGAAGAGCTTCTCCGAGGAGCCCGCCGGGTTCTCGGCCACACACATGTAGCTGGCAGCATCGGCCACCTCGGCCGTGGAGACCTGCGGGCACAGGGACAAGGTGCCCGGGAGACACCACGGGCCTGTGGGCTCTGGGCTCCCCCAGGAAGGACCGTGAGGGCCCCTTTGTCTGCCCGCCGCCTCTGTCTGCACGGAGCAGTGCTCGAGGGGCACCCCCCCACCCACGTCCGTCAAGGGCTCTTTGGGACATTCGGGGCACAGCGTGAGCTTGGTGCTAGGTGATTCCCTATAGCAAACTAGATGGTGACAACCATCCCCCCCCAACCCCAGCCCCGAGCAGGGCCGCTCCGTGCTGTGCTGGGCACCCGTACAGCTGTGCCTGGATCTGGGTGACCGAGGGTGCCGGGCCCAGCTCTGTGAGGGTCACGCGGCTTTCCTGCCGCGTCGGGTTCCAGATGTGGCACACGTATGTGTCCTCTGCGGGTACTCCGTGTGGCCCTGGGCTGCCAGCGAGCTCCTCACGTAGGATTATTTGGTGGGCAGAACTTAATCCCAGGGGCTCCAACACGCTCTCGGGCAAAGAGCCTCGTTTGGCACAGATAACGTCAGCTCCTTGGTCCCCGGACCAGCAGGACTGAGTCACGGGGGACGTCCTCACCTGCAAGACGCGCCCGTCCTCCAGGACCTGCAACCGTGGGCTCGGGGAGAAAGGCAGCCCGTTCTGGAGCCATGAGATGGCGGGCACGGGGTTGCCCAGGGCCGGGCACTGGAGGCTGACGGTGCTGCTGGCGTTGACCGTCACCTCCTCCACCAGCTCCTCTGTGTCACCCAGGATCACAGGTGGGGCTGGGGGTCAGAGAGAGCAGGTTGAGGAGTGGGCAGCCTGCCTGGGAAAGGTCGCTGGGGTAGGGGGGCGGGTGTGGAGGTGAGAGCAGCCCGTGGCGCCAGGCTCCGGCTGGGGATCCCTGTGCCCTACCGGCCAAGCCCCCCTTCGGCGCCACAGCTAGGGACCCTGGGGCACAGGGACGGACGCCCGTGATTTGCCCAAGGCGACAGAGCCACTTGGAATCTGCCCCCAGTCCAAGGTCGTGTGCCTTATGTTATCAACCTCTCGGTACAGCAGGACTGGCTATGCACTCTGCCTTGAGCCCCTACGGCAAGGAGCCCCTCCCCACCCCCTGCCATGGGCCCTGCAGACCCAGACCCCCCCGGGCCCCAGGCCTGCCACTCACTCAGCACAAGCAGCTGGTAGTGCAACCAGTCCTCGCCCACCTCGTTGGAGGCCTTGCATGAGTATTTCCCGGCATCCTCTGCACGCACCAGGGGAATCTGCAGGACCCGACCTCCTGCGGGGACACAGGACCGAGACCTGAACGAGGGCAAGGAGGCCCGCTCTTTCCCCTGGAGGGGACCTGGGAGACGTCCCTAGCCCACCTCCTCGGAGATAAATGGAGGAGAATCAGCCTGCCCCGCCTGCGGGGTGCCGGGCCCTGGGCTGAGCATTTTCCCGGCCTCTGACTCTGTGTGCTAGGACCACTCCCATCTCACAGATGGAAGGACTGAGGCTTCCCAAGAGTGCCCGGCGGCGCTGAGCCCAGCTCCGTGATGAAGGCAGAGGGAGGGGGCAGAGAGCTGGGCAAAGGTCCAGGCGTTGGCTTTTCGGAGGCGAGGAGGCAGCTCTTGGGCTGTGGTGATTGCGGGGGAGGGGGAAGCGGGGGGCTGGGGGTGTCACCTGGGACTCTGTGATCAAGAGACAGCCAGCGCCAGATCCTGGCATCTATGGAGGGGGCTAGCGATGGTCTCCAGCGGAGCAGGGTTGGGGTCACTATGAGTTCAGGAGTCTGGGTTGGGGGATCGCTGGCCCAGGCTGTGGTGTGCTTGTGGCCAGGGTCAGAAGCAGGGGCTTGTTACCTACAGAGCTGGGGACAGTAGCTAGGACTGCAGAAACAGTGGCTGCATTTTGGCGTGGTGGGGGGGGAGGGGCGGGGGGGTCACTTGATACGTAAAGTTGATCTATGGTCAGGTTCAGAATTAAGGTCCACCTGTGGCCACCACCACCATGTGCCCATGCTTAGGGGTCGGTGGCCAGGGTCAGAGGGCAGTGGTAGGGTTGGGGGTTAATGGCTAGGACCAGGGGATCAGCTGATGGCTGGGATTAACCTCTGGTCGGGACCTGAGGTAGGAATCAGCATGTGACTGAGCTCACTGTGTACCCAGGATCTGGATCAGTGTCCAAGTCCAAGGGCAGTAGCCGGGCTGAGGGGTCAGTCCGGGGGTTTCTGACAGCGATAAGCAGCTTCAGTAAGCATCGCCTCTCGTCCGTCTCCAAGAGGCTGTCTTCTTTTGCGAGCACCAAAGTACGACCCTTGGAATGGCCCTGTTCGTCTAGAGGCCTGGGCTCCCCCAGCCAGCCCCACCATCGCCCCTGGCCTGGCAGGACACAGGCCAAATCCTACGTTGAAAGGTCACATGATCTCCCCCCTGATGAGACGATACAGGGCTCCGTGCCTGGACTCCCACCCCCCGCCCCAGTGTGGTCCTCACGAGATCACAACAAAGGAACCGCCTCCCCCTGCAGAGAAAGACACCAGCTTTGGCCAATTATCCCAGGACCTTACAGACCTTGAAGCCCAGAGGTGGGCTCGTTCTAGAAACCAGAGGCAAAGGGGGATCCTGCTCCTGCCTTCAAATAAGCAAAGGGTGTCCAGCCCGAGTTTACAAAAGGCAGCTAAGGTCCAGGGTGGTTGTGCGGCCTGCCCGCGGTCACAGAGCAAGCAGCACACAGGAGAGTTCCCAGGACACGTATGGGCAGTCCGAGGTGAGTGTGCCCCCGATCCCTGCCTGCAGACGCCCCGACCTCCCGGGCACACCCTAAACTACCTTGTAGAACAGACACCCCGTCTGCGGCCGAGAGGGGCTGGCCCTCCCTGTACCAGCTGAGCTCCGGGGGAGGGATGGCATTGGTATCGCAGTACAGGTAGGCAGGGTTGTTCTCCACAATCTCCCGGTACTCCGTCACCCCACCGCGGACCTCTTCTTCCCTGGGCGGGATCTCGAAGTCCACACCGGCATCGCCCAGCTTCTGGAACATGGGGGGCACTGGGGTGGGGGACAGAGCCATTAGGACGCACAGCTGAGGGATGGGGGTGCGCTTCTGTTCCAAGAGACTCCCGTGCCAGCCTCTCTCAGGGCTGGAGAAGTCCACTGTTAGAGGAGACCCCTGAGGTCGAGGCAGCTTTCGAAGACACTCGTTCTTTCAGACAGTGTTTATTGAGCAGCTACTATGCTAGGCACTGGGATAGAGTTCTGCCCTCTGCAGCTCACGTCCAGTGGACTCAAGAGACTGTGTGGCATGGTGACACCTCTCAGGGGTGGAAGCAGACACGAAGTCGTAACTAGGGTTTGCTGAGCGGAGCACAGCGGCACAAAACCACTGGCTTTCAGAAGTGGAGGGGGCCCCCGAGGCCACCTGATTGGATGACCCACATCTTACGAAGGTAAAACCAAGGCCGGGAGGCGGGGGAAGGGAGTGATGTCCCCAGGTCACAGTCAGTTAAGGGAAGAGGCCTGGGCCAGGGGTCTGGGGGTAAGACATGGCGGCCAGCAATGAGAAGAAGAGCCAGCCGCCGGGGACAGAGTCCTCCTGCTAGACCATTCCAGAAGCAGGGACACTCCCCACCCCACCTGTGCCGCTCCCGCCCCCACCGGCCCCCACCCACCCTGGATGAGCACATTGAAGTCCTGGTCATCCTCGCCAGCCACGTTGGTGGCCACGCACAGGTATCGCCCTGAATCCGAGACCTGCGTGGGCCGAATCTGGAGGAGCCGGCCTTCGCCCAGGATGCGCAGCCGCTGGCTGGGGGTCACGGGCTGGGGGTGGGAAGAGTGGGGGGGGGGTGGTCGGAAATGAGGAGCAGGGGCGCCTGGGTGGCTCAGTCGGTTAAGCATCCAACTTCAGCTCAGGTCACGATCTCGTGGTTCATGGGTTCGAGCCCCGCATCGGGCTCTGTGCTGACAGCTCCGAGCCTGGAGCCTGCTTCCGATTCTGTCTCTCCCTCTCTCTCTGCCGCTCCCCCACTCACTGTCTTTCTCTCTCTCTCTCTCTCAAAAATAAACAAACGTTAAAAAAAAAAAAAAAAAAGAAAGAAGGGGCAGAAAAGACCTAAATGAGAGTCCTTAGAGTTGAATAAAATTTTAAAAATACAACACAAAGTGAGGGGTAGGGTTAGGGTTAGTTTTGAACCCTGAACCCGTGTAGCCGAAAACCCGGGTGAGTTAAACAGGTGAATGTGGAGTTTAATGTTGATGACAGCTGTTACCTACAAAGAGCTGGATTTCTTATTAAAATATAAAGTGGGGCAGGGCCCAGGCCAGCTCTGGGGCCAGGTACTCTGACTGCCTTCTCTGGAAGGTTCCAAGCAGAAGCAGGGGGACCCCGGGGCCCCAAGCTTACCCGTCCATCCTTGTACCAACTGATGGTGGGCGGGGGCACGGCCCGGCACTCACACTCCAGGGTCAAAGTGCTGTTGACCTTGGTCTTCACTTCCTTCACGCCGGCCTCCCCCGAGGGGTCGTCTTTGGAGATGGAAGGAGGGACTGAAAGCCACAAGGGGGTCTGAGGAGCAGGCTTAGGAAAGGGCTGCTGAGACCCAGTGCCCGCCGTGGCCCCAGGGCCGTCCCAGAAATGGGCGGCTGGTTCCCAAGAGCAGAGCCACAGGGACCCTGGAGACCGACCCGCTCCTGTCACTGTTCATTTAGGGGAGAGAGTGTTGGTTGAGAGCGATTTACGGGACAGGGCAGGTCTGAGGTGGGGGACTTCCTGGGGTGACCTCTGGGGGCCATTCTGGGGGTGCCAGGTCTCAAGGTGTAGGGCCTCTGGCCGCACCGCGGCGCGGGTGACAGCAGGAAACCGGGACTGGCGGGAATCTGCGTCCATGTGGCCCAAGTCCTAACTCACTGGTTTCCATCTCCTGGTGCCCTTGGTCCTACAATGACTGAGTCAGCCCTGGCTGCCTGGGGACCGTCAGAGGAGGTAAGCCACATGAAGATACCTAGGGCATCCATGTGGCCCAGGTGCCGGGGCCCCAGGGCTCCCAGGCGGCCTCCTGCCCGCCCTGCCGGTGCCCGGGAGGGTCCCCGACTCACTGAGCACCTCCACGTGGTAGTTCTTCATGGCCTCCCCAAGTTCATTGGTGACCACGCAGGTATACTGTCCCGCATCTTCCTTCTGGGCATTCAGGATCTGCAGCCCGTGGGTGCCTGCTTGTGGGGGCAGGGGGCAGGGTCACCCCCGAGGTCACACGAACTCAGGCTCACCAGTCCCTTCCTCCAACCGACAGAGGGCATCACCTGGGAGCATCTGGATGTTGTTCGAGGCCTCAAACGGGGCGCCGTCCTTCATCCAAGTGATGGTGGGGGAGGGGAAGGCCAGTGTCTCACAGATCAGAGAAATGGGGTTGTTGATGGTCACTGTCACCTCCTCATCCGCGCTGTCCTCGGTCACTCCCAGGATGGTGGGAACCACTGTTGGGAGGCGGGGGTGGGGGGGTGCCACGATCGTTAACAGAGATCCCTAATCCTGGGCCCGAGGATCCAGAAAGATCTCAGCTCCTGGTGCTTCGCTTCTGAGCCTACGCTTTCCACCGCTACGCAGTGCCCCAGGGGAAGTTTAGGACGGTTCCCGCCTCAATTTCCCCAGAAGGCTCTTAACAGCCAGCCCATCGACTCATGTACCAGAGCCCTGTCAACTCGGCTTGTGTTCCAATCTGTCCCCCTCTCCCTCTGCTCTCATTGGTCCTAAGATTTCCTCTTTCAGGTCCTGCAGGGGCCCGTCCCTTTCACCCCCAGCGTTTGTACAGGCAGATTTTATTTATTAAGTCCTCTCATTTTCTAGATCCCCGTTTCTCCTGCCGGGACAGTCCGTGCCAACTACCCTCGGCAGACGGACGGACACCTGGGGGCCCTGTCACCTCTCCAAGCCTCAGCGCTTCGTTGGTGGCACAGAGGGACAAGCACATCTCCCACCCCCTTGGCTTGTCCAACCAATCAGGCCTGTGCAAACGCCCAGCCCGTGACAAACGTTCAGCCAATACAGCTATGACTATTTTTGTTGTTGTTGAACCTGAAGAAATGGGAAAGAAAAAAATGGAAGTGCTTTGTGGGAAGCTGTCTGTTCGGAGCTGGCCACCTTGGCTCCCCCTCCTTTCGGCGCCCAGGGAGGCCCGGAGATGCCCAGCACTTACCCAGGACGCTAACTTGGAAGTGTTTGGTCTTCTCCCCTACGGCACTGGCTGCAATGCAGGAGTAGTGGCCCGAACTAGACAGGTCGGCCTGGACGATCTGCAGGAGAGCTCCGTCTGGAGAAATGCGGTAGGCGTCTCCACCAGCCAGGGGCCGGCCATCTTTGAACCACGTGACCTTGGGCTGTGGGTGGCCTGTAAGGAGGGGGACAGGCAGAGGAGACCATTCAGAAGGTTCTGACTGGGTTGGCCAAGAGGTCAGAGGTGGCTCCGGGATAGGGCAGGGGACACAGATTTTCCATTCTCAGGCCAGAGGCCCCTGCAGCAGGGCACGACATAGGAGCAGCCTCCAAGCCTGGCCCGGGACCTTTCCTATGTGGCTGACTGCCTTTTCTTTAGGGAGGACGGGGCAGAGATCGCTTGGTGTAGACAGGCAAGACAGAAAGGCAAGTTATTCCTTTCATCCATTCACCCATCCCCCCCCCCCCCCCCCCCCAGTCCACAAGCATTAATGGGAGCCTCCTCTGGTAGGCACTGGGAGAACCACGGTGACAAGACAGTCCTTGGGTCCTCATGGACCTCAGATCCCAGCTGGGGTATACAGATGTCAAGGTTACTATGGTCCAGGGTGCTTGGGGCTGGGACAAGAAAGCCCTGGGGCCTGTGGGACCCCAGTGGAGGCAGCCCACGGGCCCAAGGGATCAGCCAAGGACGCGTTGTGGAAAGTCCTGGAAGTTGAGGTCTCTAGCCAGGTGAGGAGTGGGGAGGAGTGTTTAGGGCAGAGGCAGAGCCAGTGCGAAGATGAGCAGGGATGTGGTGCCAAGTTCAAGATGTACAGAGACCTTCCACAGGGAGCACTGGGGCTGGGGGCAGGCCGGAAGCCCCGGGCACCCCCTCCTCTCTGAAGCTGACTTCTCATGCTTGTCCCAACCCACCGTGAGTGGCCCTCACCTGTGGCGTTGCACGTCAGGTGGGCTGTCTGCCCCTCAGGGACCTTGACTGCCTCCTCCAGGTCCTCGTTCTCAATCCTGGGAGGAACTGGGAAGAAGCAGGGAGATGGACGGTTACTGACCAGGGTTGGCTGAACGACCATGAATCAGGAAGCGAAGAGCCCAGAACCAAGTGCCCAAGGCAACCGCCTTCGGTTTCCCGTGCCTCGGTTTCCCATCCTCTTAGGCCTGCTCCCACGGGCAGTGAGTTCCATAAACATTTGCTGCTGGCTGAGGGAAGTCCCAGTGCCTCTGCGGGAAGGCCCTGATCAGAGGAAGACGGTTGGGTGGTGTTGAGAATGTGTGCCCCCTGTCACTTGGGGTTAGTTCCTGCTGTTTCCGGAAAGTTCCATGGCAACTTCAGAGCAGAGGCCGCTGATGAGGCAAAGAAAACAAGGCTTGGTCCCTCCCCCCTTCCTGTGAAGACAGTTGGGTGGTGTTGAAAATATGTGCCCCCTGTCACTTGGGGTTAGTCCCTGCTCTTTCCAGAAAGTTCCATGGCAACTTCAGAGCAGAGGCCGCTGATGAGGCAAACAAAATAAGGCTTGGTCTTTCCCCCCTTCCTGTGTTGAGTGCCCCCTATAGCATGAGCCCTTAGTCCTGGGGATAGCCCCCAGAAGCTCCAAGACAAGAGAGGAGGGATTCGTGGGGTGCTCATAGGAACGGGCTAGGGCGTACCCAGGACCTCCACACTGAAGTTCCTCCGAACCTCCCCAGCCTCGTTGCTTGCCAGGCATGAGTAGAAACCTCTGTCTCGCTCCTGTGCCCGGGGCATCTTCAGCATCCAGCCACCTGGGGAGGGAGGGGAGTGGACTCCAGGCACGGCTCTGAACAGCCTCTGTCCCAAGCTGAACCCAGGCTGCCCACCAGAAGAGGAGTGTGTCAGGTTTGGCAATTCGCTGTGTGTCTACCTCCCCCAGCGTTCCATTCCTCAGATGGGAAAACTAAGGCCCAGGAGGATAAACAGGTAGAGAGAGCCCCAGACATTAGTGCATGGGTAAACTTGAGGGCCCTGTTCTAACAAGAAGGATCTGTAAGCTGGCTACCCTTGGTTCTAGAAATTGACTAGGGCTAAAAATGGGCTCTGTAGTCCTGGTCCAGGTCAGACTCCTGACGCCCCCCCACCCCCTGCCATGGGATTCTGGTGGCCCTGGAAAAAAAGCCACCTTCTCCCAAGAACCTCTCAGAGGTGAGTCAGTTCCTCCCAGGAAAACCCAAGGATCATCTAAGACCTGCCCAGGGAAGGCAGATACACCGGATACACCATTACTGCTATTCCTGCACCCAGGGCAGACATCGCTAATGGATCATCCGGGGGCAGACATCGCTAGTGGATCACCCCAGGGGCAGACATCGCCAATGGATCACCTGGGGGCAGACATCACTAATGGATCACCCGGGGCAGACATCACTAGTAGATCACCCCAGGGGCAGACATCACCAATAGATCACCCGGGGGCAGACATCACCAATGGATCACCATGCTCTCCTCCGCCCAGATGCAGTCTCTGAATTCCTATCGCAAGGCATCTAGCAGTCCCCACCAAGTGCTCAGAAGTGGTGCACAGGGGAACCTAATTTGTCATCCCAGCTTTGGCTACGTGGAACAACTGTTGGGTCACCGAGGCTGAACTTCAGGGGGCTCTTGAGGTTCTTGCAAAACGTGGATGGGACACTGCCTCTTGGGCCCCAGTTTCCCCTTTCATAGTTCCCCAGTAAGAACTATCACAAACCAGCTCTGTGGGGAGGATGAATGTTCAGAGGAGAAGGTGCTTGGCTCAGCATTTTGAAAGTGTGTCACTGTCCTGGGGCATGTTATGGACATGCCATGAGAACTTTTGCTGCAAGACTTATCAGAGCCTTAACTGTGCACATAGTCGCTGTCCGTCTTCAGGAGGGAAACCGAGCAGGAAGTCTTTTCCACGCTTATTTAAAGCCAGTTGTTTACCTCACCTAGCCAGTGTTTTCGGCTGCATTCTTGGGGGACCGATGGCTAAATGGTTTTCCCAACCAGGCCTGGCAGCGAAGGGTCAGTGGGCAGGGGCAAGTGATAAACAGAGGCGGAGGCAGAGGGCCAGACCTGACGACCAGACTCTCCCCTGGCTGGCACCTCACCTGCCAGGAGGTAGGTGTCCTCCCCGGGGCTGATGGGCTCCTCCCCTCGGAACCAGCGGACCCGTGGGGGTGGGACGCCTGTGGCTTCGCAGAGCAGCGTCAAGGGGCTGTGCAGGGCAGCGGAGACGTTGGTCACTGGGCCCAAGTCTCCGGTGAGCTCTGGGGGCACTAGACACAGAGGAGAAACCACACTCAGGCCGCATATGGGGGCTGTATGCTCCTTCCCTGTCCCCCAACAGTTGTGCCCCGCAAGGACACCCACCCCCGGTCGGGAGAGTCTGAGGAACAGAAGTGACAAGATCAGAGTGGCTCCCGCTGGAGGGAGTGACGGGTGCCCACAGGCTGGGCTTTGGCAGTAGCCGAACCTTGGGCCTCAGTTTCCCCGCTCCCTCAGAAGGATGCCAGGAGGATTCAGTAAGAACTCAGCACACTGCCTGGTGTGGAGTCAATGCTCAGCAACGAGACCGGAATTAGGGCCGGGGTGGACACAGATATGCCCCCTAAACCCACACGCCAAGCACCTCTGTGCTTTCTAAAGGACCCACTCAGAAGGAGGTCACGCTCCAGGGATCCCGAGGCAGTGGCAGGGGTGGGGCCATGATGAGAGAGAGGCCTCGCTAAACCCATCCCTGCTCACCTTATCTCCTACCACTTCCTGCCCCCACCCTGAGGCATACAGTAGGCGCTCAATAAAAGACTGGAATCACGAGGATGTGGCGGCGGTCACCCGAAAGTGCTGTGTCACCTGTCCAGGCCTCTGTACAGTGTGTTCCCTCTGCCCCTCCCCCCCCACACTCATCCCCTTCCCCCACCCCGGCACC
The DNA here is from genome assembly GCF_014898765.1 of Herpailurus yagouaroundi. Classification (NCBI taxonomy): domain Eukaryota; kingdom Metazoa; phylum Chordata; class Mammalia; order Carnivora; family Felidae; genus Herpailurus; species Herpailurus yagouaroundi. The sequence continues at coordinate 52,151,638 of NW_024412401.1, read as the reverse complement.
TGGTTAGCTTCCACTCAGCTTTTACGGTTCAGCTTAAAGGTCACCTCCTACAGGAAGCCGCCCTGACTTCCCTTGACAAGCGTTCAGGCTCTTCCTGGTCTCTCCTAGGCCCTGGGTTCCCCCTACCACACAGGAGTCACGCGGGATAGAGACTGCTTATTTCCCCAGTGCGAGGAACAGAGTAGGGGAACAGCAAGTAAGGGAGAGAGGGACGGAGGAAATGAAGGCTGTTTGATTTTGAGAGCGGGGTTCAAGGCTTCCCCCAACAGCAGGCCTGACTCCTGGGAGAACCAGGGGCCGTACCGGCAGCTGGAACGGGCCTTGTTCTCCCCAGCGGGCCCCGCATCCCGCCCTCCTCCAGCACGCTGCGGGTCCTCACCCAGCACGGCGAGCGCAAACCTCCTCTCGGCCCTTCCGGCCACGTTCTCGGCCACGCAGGTGTAGCGTCCGCTGTGGGCAGCCTGCGCCCGCCCCACGTGCAGACTCTGGCCTTGGTTCCGCAGCAGCAGGCCGGCCTCGGCCCTCACCGGCTGGCCGCCCCACTCCCACGTCACCCTGGGCGGGGGCTTCCCTGTGACGTTGCACCACAGAGTGGCCTCCCCGTCCTGGACCACAGAGACCTGCGTGTGGGGCTCCCGGGGGCCGGCGATCCGAGGCGGCACTGGGGATGAGGGGAAAGCGCGTCAGGGAGGGCTGCTGTGGCCACCGGGGCACCAAGCGTCTGCCGCGAGCCGGGCTGGCCCCCACTCCGCCTGTGCTCCCCCGGCCACTCCCTGGCTGTGTGACCTTGCCGGGTGACCTCACCTCTCTGGGCCTCCGTTTTCCATCTCTATAACGGGGGCCGCCCCAGTACCTCTCGGCCCCTCTCCTGCACCCTGGAAATCAGGGGCAGGCCCTCTGTTTGGAGAATAAAGTCACAGCACAGCCCTGAAGATCTGTGAGGGGTCTCCTTCCTCAGAAACGAGGGGCTTCCTGGGGCCTAAACGGGACACTGGGACTGTTCGGGGCAGGGCGTCGTTCCATAGGTGGGATGCTGAACGGCGCTTTTCTGGGTTTTATTTTCTAGAATTTTCTAGATGTCTACAAGCCTGCGGTATTTAACTGCATCGCTGCAGGACAGGCTCCCGTTATGTGCAGGAACCTCACAGAGGTTTGTCCAGATAAACTTTGTTTCTCCGGGCCCACGGGGGGCTACCTGGGATCTTGGCGCCCCTCTCACGCGCACGCGCATAGGTCACGAGCTGGAAGAGGCTGATTGAACGGGGGGCAGCTCGTAAAACCCCAGTGGCCAAGGGGGGACGGGAAATTGTTCTCATCGTCACTGTTTCTGTCTTTGCTCGGATTCTGGAGGGTGGGGTCTGCCCTACCGGGGTGCCTGGTGGCCCGCCCGCCTGGCCCTTTCCACCGGGTTCAGGTCGTCCCAGCCCGGCTCACCATGCACCTCCAGCAGCTGGTCCTGGCTGCGATTGCCCGCCACATTGCTGCACTCACAGGTGTACGTTCCCTCCTGGGCCGGCTGGGCCTGTCCCAGGTACAGCAGCCGCCCCACCGCTGACACCTGCTCGAGGCTGTTCCCCTCCCCTGGCAAGGGCTGACCTGGAGGCAGCAAGAAAGAAGCCCCTGGTCCCCGGTCCTTCCCCCTGGAATGTGTGTCCTCCCACCCGTCCTGGCCGGCTTCCGCTCACCCTTGAAGGCGTCCACTTACACGGCACATCTATCAGGAAGCTTTCCCTGAGTGCCAAATCCCATCCCTGAGCTCCCACAATCCCTGGGCTTCTCCGCATCACGGGTCTGCCTGCAGATCCGGTCCCGCCTGAATCCCAGCCCGGCCCCAGGGCCTTTGCACCTGCTAAGACCGCTGCCTGAAATGTTTTTCCCTACCATATTCTCATGTTCACCCCTCCCTCCCCTTCTTAAATCCTGCTTGGCCAAACGTTCGTGGCCACCCAGCCTGAAACTGCAAACACCTCCTCCGTCTCCTGGCTTTATTTTCCTCCATAGGTAGTACTTACCATCTATCTAAGTTATTCGCTAACTCCCTGTTACCTGACTACCCCCAATCCACTGCCATATTTCCAACACCCAGAACGGGGCCTGGCACGGAGAGGCCCTCAGCAACTATTGGTTCAGTGAATGAATGAATGACAAGTATTTATTGAGCACCCGTTTTATACCAATTTTGGAATTCAGGGGGGCCAAGACGACACCTCACGGGGCTCACGGACTCATGGAGAAGCAGACATTGAAGAACTAGGGTGGTTACATGACAGGTAAACACTCAGGGGTTATGTCAAGGAGGCCCCAGCCTAGGGTGGGAGTCAGGGAGGGCTTTCTGGAAGAGAAGGCCGCGGCCCAACCCAGCACTCACTGGCAGACTCAGGGACCGAGCAGAGAGGGGCTGAGGGCACTGTCACTTCTGTAAACAGCACCCTTACCCCCAGTGTCATAAGCCCACCCGTCTCTGTTTCAGCTAGGCTCTGGGGGGAGGGGCACCCAGCGAGGGCAAGGAGCAGCCCTCCGCTGTGGGGGGCACCCAGGGCGGGGCTGGGCGAGGGAGGCAATCATACCGTCCTTCCTCCAGGAGATCTTAGGGAAGGGGACGCCCCGACATTCACAGGACAGCCTGGCGGGGTGCCCTTCGGTCACGGTCAGGATGCGGGGTTCCCTCGAGGGGAACACAGGAGGCACTGGGGGAGAACAGAGAGGCGTATGAGGTAGGTGCTGGGCCGGGAAGGGACAGGGGCGGGGAACAGAAAAAAACCTGGATCCCGGGACCATGGAGGCAGCACTCCTCTGGGGGCATGAGAGCCAGCCACGGCAGGGACAGGGGAGGGACCCCAGCCCAGCCCCCGAGACCCTCACCCCAGACATTCAGGTTGTAGTGCTTCTCCGAGCGGCCCGCCTGGTTCAGTGCCTCGCAGGTATAGCGGCCTGCGTCCCCCACCTCTGCTCTGCTCACCTGGCCGAAAGCAAGAATGAGCCATCAGCGGGGGCAGCACCGAGATGGGGTCACCCCTGAACAGACTGTGTGACCTTGGGCAGGTCATCTGACCTCACCGCGCCCCAGCCTCCCCACCTGGAACCTGGGGGCAATGATAGCACCTCCCCTACCTGGTGCACCGTGACGTTTCCAGAAGCCACAGCTTGTGGTGGCCTGACGTGGGCCGGCACTGGGACTGGGCTCCCCAGATGGTGGTCCTGCCCGCCTCCCCCCACTTCACATCCACAGCCCAGCCCCGCTAAGGACGGTGCGCACGTGGCTGGGTCAGCCCCTCTCCCGCCTTTAATCTGCTCCCGGCCTCTTTGGAAAGTCCATCAGAGCAGACCAGAAGGGAAGGTAGAAGATGAAGAAGGATTGGGCGGTGGGGGGTGGGGGGTGGGGTGTGGGGGTCGGTCCCGTCCTCAGAGGTCAGATCCTGACGGAGGAGGTGACGAAAGCTAAGTTGTGGGTACGGGAAACCAAAATGAGGTGTTCAGAGTTGGGAATGATCACATCACAAGGTGTAGAGGGGTGGGAGCAGGAGGAAGAGGCTGGAGTGGAAGTTTCTCCCCAACAGCTGGAGAAGTACCTCCCCTCCCCTAGCGGACATGGATGAGCCATTCTAGGGGCTGGCTTTGAACTCCGGCCACCCCAGAAGAGCAGCACCGATGTGCTTACAGGTGACAGACCGGAGGCCGGTGTGGTCGAGACACTGCCTGAGGCGGCCCAGCCAGGAGGAGGTGGAACTGAGATTTAAATCCAGGCTGCGGTCCCCACAGTCCCCGGCCCTCATCGACCCTCCCCTTGTTGGGCCAGAGGCCCGACGAAGGGCTCCCATCCCCAAAGGCCAGGAGGCTTTGGAAGAAGGAGTAAAAAACAGGTGAAATGCGAGCGGCTCGGCTTTGTGGGGACCGAGCGAGGCCCCTGCAGCAGCTCCTGCCCAGGTCAGGAGAATGTGCCCCGGGCGCTGGGTCACGCTGAGCTGAACTGATCTCGTAGGGCACCCCCCCCCCCAGGCCCTGCCCTGCACACCTCCAGCAAGGCCTTGTCTGTGGAGAGGTGGACGCCGGGCCGCGGCTCCAGGGGGCGGCCGTCTTTCTTCCAGCTCAGCACGGGAGGGGGCACAGCTTGGCTTCGGCACTCCAGGGCCACGGATTCGTTGGCCACGACGGACACGTTCACCTCTTCCCCGAGGATGCTTGGGGGCACTGCGGGAGGGGGCAGGAGAGGGGTCTCAGGCACGTGGGTGGGGCCGGCAGGACGCCAGGCCCGGGGTCAGGCCCGGCCACTTCCGGCAGCCAGGAGCAAACAGCAGGGCATGGGGGGGGGGGGGGGTCCGCGCTGGGAGGGGGCCTCCGACCCGAGCTGTGGCCTGTCATCCTCCCCGCAAGGACCTTCCCAGTCCTGCTCCAAGAGGAGGCCCCCAAATCTGAGCAGGATGGTGACGCATAGCCACGTCGATACCCCCACGTGTGGCTGTGTGCTTTACAAGAGGATTCTGGCCAGGGACACTGGGCAGAGGGGACCCAGGATCTCTCTGTACTAATCCTTATAAGTGCACGTGAATTTACGACGAACTCAAATTCTTTTAGAAACATAGTGTCTTGGGGCCCCCGGGTGGCTCGACTGGTTAAGGGTCCGACTCTTGGTTTCGGCTCGGGACACGATCTCACGGTTTTGTGGATTCCAGCCCCACGTGGGGCTCTAGGTGCGAGCCTGCTTGGGATTCTCTCTCTCCCTCCCCCCCTCTCGCTGCCCCGCCCCTGCTCATGCTGTCTCTCTCTCCAAACTAACCTTAAAAAATGTAAAAAAAAAAAACAAAAAAAAACAAAACCTCTTTTTAAAGTTTTTGAAATTTTTAAATGCTCCCCGAAAGCAGTTACCCCTTTGGTCGAGGACCGTGAGAACATCCGATTCCTGACTCGGCCCGGGTTTCTCCCTGCCACGTCGTGTTCCTTCCACCTGTTCCCTGAACACGAGCTCCTGGCTGTGCGGGCCACTCACCTGCCTCCCTGTCTGCGACGGGGGAGCAGCTCGCCCCCGACTGACGCCCCCACGGAGGCAGCCACGGTCTCAGGCCGGCGCGCCCCCTCCGCCACCCCGCTTTGGACGTGGTCTGGGGAGGGACGCCCCCAGCCCCACCTTCTTGAGCCCCCGGCCGGGCCCGGGCAGCATCCCGAGCCTGAGACTCACTGTGGACGTACAGGACGACGTCCCGACGGTCCTCGCCCACTGCACTCACGGCCACGCACGAGTAGCTGCCAGAGTTGGAGGCCCGGGCGCTGGCCAGGGTGAGGACCCGGCCCCCAGGGAAGACCTGTGTCCCCAGAAGGAAGCCCACATCAAGCTACGCACGGCAGCACCCCCACGTTCCCATGCTGGCCCTGCTGCTGGGCACCCCTGGGCAGCCTGCCCCAGACCCCAGAGCCCCTCCAACAATGCGGGGGAGCCGTGCGCTGTCCCCAGGCCTCGGGACCTCCGCCGGCTGGTGGACGAGTTACATCGGTGCTCCCTCTAGAGCCGGGCTGTGGCTACGGAGCCCTTGAAATGGGGCTGAACCCCAAGGGGACAAGACACAACGGACTGCAAAGAGTTGCCACAAAAAGAAACCCTGGGAAATGCCTTAATAATTTCCATGCTGGTCATGGATTTTTTGGCCGGATCAGCTTAACTAAAATGTTTTACTGAAACCGCTTTCGTGCATTTCCCGTTACTCGTTTGAACGTAGTCACCGGAAAGCCCAAAACTACACATACGGCTCGCACTGGCGGCACGTATCGTGTTTCTGGAATCCACGGGGCTCTAGACTCTCCTTCTTCCCGCCAGCCGACCACCCTCGGCGGCCACGGCTCGTCGCTCGCCTCGGAGCTCCCGGGGCCCGACCTCTGCTCCCAGCACCTCCTGAGGCACCGGGGAGGTGACCCAGGGCTGCCCAGCCTGACCTGGAGGCCGGAGGCCCCTGAGGTGGACACGGGGTTTCCATCCTTCAGCCACAGCAGCGTGGGGCTGGGGACTCCAGTGGCATTACAGGTCAGCCGGACCGGGGCGCCGAGCAGCACGGGGCCTGGCAGGCTGGGTGGCTGTGTGATGTGTGGAGGCACTGCAGGGCGGGGGACAACGCAGGGCCCGGGGTGAGCCCCACTGGGGGCGAAGCCAGCAGGGCCCCTGGCCGGGCCACCCCACGGGGCACACGGCCACAAACAAAAGCGCAGGGACGCCACTCCCAGCACGGGTGCTCCTCGCATCCTGACCCCACCATGAGGGGGGCTTCCACCGGCGGGAACCGGGGCCTCAGAGAGGGTAAGTCATGGCCAAGGCTGACCAGTTAGAAAGTGACAAATAGCACTTGAACTTGGGTCTTCCGGTGAGCATGAGGTCCTTAGGATGCGGACGGCAGGGGGCGACCTCTGGGAAGTTTTGTTTCCCAATGCAGAGGCATCAGACGAAACGCTATGCTATCCGGCAGGCAGCCCCGCGAGGGCGGAAAATGGTCAGAAGACTCAACGGTATCTGGGAGATACGGTCACGGTCACGGTCACGATGCCCAGGGTCCCAGCCTCCTGCCCAGCCACCTACTGCTCCTAGCATAAAGGCTCTGCCTCCCCAGCCTCCATCTGACCACCTGCACCACCCCGTCCCCTCCTCCCATTGTCCGGTAAGCTCCTGGCCCCCAGCCTCCTTCCAGCTCCCATAATTCCCCACATCTCTGCAGCGTCAGCCCTTGGCAGGTGGTCTCCACGTAGGCATCCAACTGTCAAAGACACCTCTGGGACTCCCCAGGCCAGGTCAGTGCCCCAGTTCCAGGCACTGGGTCGTACCTCCTCTTTACTAACTCTTATCACAATCGTCAGAAGATAGGATACTGGGTGACTGTGTAACTGCTGTATTCCCCACTAGACAGAAGGCCCCTGGGTCTGTTTCCTTGGGGCTACAGCCCCAAGGTCCGCCCCAGAGGATGTACTCAATAAAAGTGGTTGGACAGAAGACAGATAAATGGAGGAACGGATGGATGGGTAAGTAGATGGACAGATAAGATAGTTAGATGGGTGGATGGGCAAAGGATTGAATGGATGGTTACATAAAAGGATGAATAATGGATGAATGATGGATGGAAGGATAGATGATGGGTAGATGGATGGATGATGGATGGATGGGTGATGGACGGAAGGATAGATGATAGATGGGTAGATGGATGATGGATGGTTGGATGGGTGGAAGGATGGACGGACGGACAGACTGACAGACACATAAACGCAGGGATTACTTTTGGGACAAGGACCCCTTTAGTCCCAGGGCAGCTCACCATTGACCCGTAGCCCATACTGCAGCTCCGTGCTGCCCGCCACATTGGATGCCACACAACGGTAGCTCCCAGCATCAGAAAATCGTGCCCGCTCAATGTGGAGAACTCTCCCGTCAGCTGACACTGTCACTCCCTTCCGGGCTGAGACAGGCTGGCGGCCCTTGAACCAGGAGATATCTGGGGGAGACGAGAGAGATGCAAGGAGTCCTGCCCGCCCTTCAGGCTGTGCCTGCGTCGTGAGCACCCATCAAAGGCTGCCAGGGTGGCCACATGGCGTGCCTTTATGTCAGGCACTGGAGAAAGCCAGAGTTTTCCAGGAAGAAGGCTGGGGCTGGAACAGGGCAGGGTTGTCTGAGACAGGGCAGAAGGCAGAGGGGAAGTTCCATGGGATGGAGGCTGGGGCTGCCAGGAGCAAGGAGTCAAAGCCAGCCCAGCCGCCCTCAACTCCTCTCCCTGCCAGGGACCACTCACGAGGCGGAGGGAATCATGGCGCTCTGAATCCTCAGCCCCACAAGCATGGACCAATTGCAGCCTTGGCCTCCTTACATCCTGCCAGAGCTCATCCCGTCCGCCGAACACTCACGCCCCGTAGCCCCAAGCTCTAGACAAGAGCCCCAGACAGACGGCGACTCTGAGGTCCCGGTCCTTGCCCCCGGCCCCAGGGCGGCCCTGTGAAATCGCGAGTTCTGAACAGAAGCCCCGCTTGCTTCAGACACCAGTGCAAAGGCCCTGGGCCCCGGCAGTGACCGACACATTGAGAAGAGAGGAACATTCGAGAAATAGGGGAAGGTCCTACGGATCCCTCCCTGTTTTGTCCACAGCCCAGGCGGTGCCTGGGGTGCTGGCCGGCCTCTCTAGATGGGGAGTTGGGGCCTGGCTGGGATGGCTTTCAGCCAAGGGGAGGGGTCTTACCAGGAGGGGGCACACCCGAAGCCAGGCACTCCAAGGTTACCGAGGCATTTTCCAGCACTGCCTTGTTCAGCGGGCCGGGCTCGATGTTGGGGGGCACTAGGGGAGACGAGCAGAGCCCCGTCTTGGTGGATGTGGGCTCTGGGCTCCTCTCGGCCCATCTCCTCTCGGTCGTGCCCGATAGCCCTCGCCGGCCTCCCCAAAGGGTCCTGGGCCATAAGAGCCCCCAACGGCTCCCGTCCTCTGCCCGAGGAACCCCACTCCTGAACCGGCATGAGGACGAAGGCACCAGGCTGCCACCTTTCCGCAACCGGAAAGACCCCAGCGCCCAGCTCTGTGGGAACAGCCGCGAGCCGGCACAGTAGAGACGTGGAAAGTTAGGCAGCCGGGAAAAGTGGCAAGAGCTGGGATTTGCGCACGCGCGCGAGGACGTAAACGAACCCAAGGGTGAATGCAGCATGCAAAAGTAAATATGCACGCAGATGAGGACGTGCGATGTTTTTAAAATCCCCTGCTCCCTGCCCGCCCAGGGCGGCCCCGAGGGCCCTCGCGTCCCCGCCGTCCGGTGCCCTCGTCCTCACCCAAAACCTTGAGAACCACGTCCTTTTTGCTCTCCCCCGCCAGGTTAGTGGCGGCACAAGTGTAGACGCCTTCGTCCCTCAGGTCCACCTTCTCGATCTGGAGGGGGAGGAGGGATGGCCGCGTGTGCGCCACGGGGAACACGGGGCCCTAGTAGGGTGGTCAGAGGGATGCCGGGACACAGTGAGCAGTGGGTCGCTGCAGACCCCAGGGGCAGGAGAAGGGAGTCCAGGGGACAGTTTGGCTCCGGGGGTGGAGTCCTAAGCTATGCATTCAGATTCCAGGGATGCTCCCCTTGCCCCGACTATGTCCCTCCCACTTCCCTCCCCTATTCAGGCCCACCACCCAGTACTCACCCTGTCCCCAGGCTGCCAGGGGCCCGTACAGGGTCACCAGGATCCCTAAAAAGTGGCCCCTCCACCCGCGCCCAGCTGCCCCACCAGCCCTGGGGCCCCTGAACGTACCTGCAGCTTCCCCCCCAAGGCTGCCAGGGCCACCTCATCCTTCCACCAGCGGAGACTCGGGGTGGGCACCCCAGTCCCCACGCACTGGAGGGTCACAGGCTGCAGGAAAGGGGCTGTGATATTGTCGCCCCCGACGATGGCCACCAATGGGAGCTCTGGGCAGGGGGAGAGGCAGGGAGGGTCCCGGTCAGGGTCAGGAGGGGCGCAGTGAGTATCCGGCCACCCCCTCAATGCCTGGAGAATAGGGAGTGTCCTTACGGGGCTGGCCTCCGGCCTCCACCCACTCAACCCGAGGGATGCTTGGCTTAGGGGGAGAGCACCAGACCAGGAGCCAGTAAAGCAGGTCTTTCCCTTTGGAATTCTCCCTTCTATGCATCCACCCTTCGTCCACCCATCCATATGTGCGTTGAGCATCTATTTGGTACAAGGCCCGGGGGTACAGCAGAGAACAGCGGCTAACTGCGCTGCCGTGCCAGAGCTCCCAGAGCTGGGCCGTGGAGCTCGACAGCCAAACAAGCCATTTTAAGACGGTGGGTGGTAGGCTACGGCCACGACGGGCTAGGCAGTGCAGATGAGAACCGCGGCGGAATCAAGGAGGGCTTCCTGGAGGAAGGGGTGCTTTAAGACGGGCCTGAGAGATAGGGAGCAGCTGGGCAGGCGAAGAGGAAGAGGGCGAATATTCCAGGCAGGGGAAACCGAACGGGCAGGCGTGGAGGTGAGAAAGCGGATGTATTTAAAGAACGGAATGAAGCCCGGCGCGGTCGGCGTGGAGAGAGCGAGAGCAGAGAGGGCGGGGCTGGGGGGGGGGGAGCGGGGGCCTGTGGACTGGACACGTGACAAGCGTGGAAGCAGCCGAGGCCAGCCTCTCACAACTGTGTCTCTTTGGGGGGCGGGACGGCCCAGCCCAGAAACGCCGTCTAGGAGAAGACCGGCCCTGTGCCCTTCCCTCGTCCGGCAGGCCTACGAGGGCACGGATGGCCGTGGCCCCCCTGCTCCCCCTCCCCCGCCCCCACCCCCCCCACCCCGGTGTCTCAGGCTGCCCACGCCCCCTCACCGTGCACGGACAACTCCACCTCAGCCCCGGCAGTGCCCGCCTCGTTGGTGGCCTGGCAGGCAAAGAGGCCAGCGTGGCCCGGCTCCACATGGTCGATGTGCAGCATGGCCCCCCGTGAGGCCACCTGCACCCCAGCCAGCTCCTCGGCGGGGCGGCCGTTCTGCAGCCACCTAAGGAGGGTGGGGACAGGTCAGCCTGAGGCCAGGCAAGTCAGGCTGGCCGGGACCTTCCTGGCTCGGCGGCCTGCTTCGTACTCCGGGGAAGGGGAAGGGTCTCCCATCCCCAGCGACCCCCCAGCATGCGCTCTGCCTGCCCCCACCCCGGTGCTGGCCTCCGCCGCCCCATACGCACTGGAGAGTGGGCGCTGGGGAGCCCGAGGCCTGGCAGGGAAGTTCCAGGGGCTGTCCCAAGAGGGCGGTCACCTGGCCCAAGCCTTCAGCCACCAGGAGCTGCGGGGGCACTGTGGGCAGGACCCACCATTGGGTGTTCGGAGCTGAGCGAACCCAAGTCCCCAGCACCCCGACAGCAAGACCCAGACCTCACCTCACCCTTCAGGTCCCCCAGAAATGGTTCCTCCTCCGGGAGGCCTTCCAGGACCACCCAAGACAGAGTGAGTGAGTGGTCCCCCCGGCCTCCCCACAGGCTTGGCCTGTCTGTCTCCCCACCAGACGGACAGCTCAGGAGTCTCGTCTGCCTTGTTCCCTGCTTCATCCCTGGCACCACGCCCAGCCCAGAGCTGATGCCTGAGAAGTGTCCTTCGGAGGGCCCCACCCCACCCCAGCCGACCCTGGAACCAAGCCCACAGCCCAGCTTTGGGCCTCAGGGCGTCCTTGATCAACGTCCGTCCCGTTGACCGGGAGCACCCGGAAGGCAGAGTGGGGTCCCGTCCCAAGTCACCGGCTCGGGGTCCCCAGCGGGAACAGGAACCACGATTCCGAGCTCGAGCCCGCCCCCTTGTGGCCCTGCAGGACCTCCAGCCCAGATGGGCGCAGGCCTCCGCCTCCCGGGCACTTCACCACCTCGCAACCCTCCGGGCAGCCCGCGGGGACCCACGCACAGTGGGTGCAGGAGGAGGGGTCCGCAGCCCAGGTGGCCCGAGGCGGGGGACAGACCGAGGCTCACCCTGCACCTCCACGGAGTGCTGCAGAACGGCCTCCCCGGCGGGGCTGGTGGCCACACAACTGTACAGGCCTCCGGACGCCTCCCCCAGGCTCTCCAGGCTCAGCACACGGCCTCCCGCCTCCAGCCACGTCTCGTTGCTCTCGGCCACAGGCAGCCCCTCGTGGTGCCAGGAGAGGGCGGGCGGCGGGTGGCCCCTGGCCACACACTCCAGCGCCAAGGGCCTCCCAGCCACAGCCTTCACCACACGAGGTCCTCCTCCAGTGCCCTCGATGGTGGGCGGGACTAGGGAAGACGCACAGGGCTGCTCAGGGACCAGAGGGGGACACCAGTCTGCTCCCCCACCCGGCGGGCCAGCTCAAGCCCCTCGCCGACCCCACCCCATGGGAACAGCCTCCTCCCTCACCTCTGCTAGCCGAAACCCCCTGTTCAATTTCCAGGAGGTCCCCCGATCTCCAAAGGACAGTCCTGAAGCTGGCAGCCGGGGACTCAGAGAATGCCCGTGGACCCCACACAGCCCAGCACCCAGGCCCCCCGCATCTTTGGGGGCCGGAACTCCGGAGCGGAATCCTCTCGAGGGGCCAGGATGACGCCACTGGCCTGCATTCTGGGTCTCAAACCTCACCTGCTCAGACTCTATCCCTGCCCACCTACACTTGGCTTTTCCTCCCCTCTCCATGCATCCTAAGAGCCCAGCCCCTCAAGGTGGGTCTACACCCGAGTAAACAGCACAAGATTTATGGTCAGAACCCCCCCCCCCCCCCCGCTCCCCTCACCATGAACAGGGTCCCATCACCTCCTAGCAAGCGACCCTCGGCCAGTCTCTCATCCCCAGAGAACGCCTGAGTGGGACCCAGGGCGACAAGGGCCCAGGCCCCTGAACCCTGATTAAATGAGCCGATGCTATGAAAAGCCCCAGGAGCCCCGGCTCACAGTGAGTGATTATCGCAGAGCAGTTAATTATTCACTGAACAGCACGGAAAAGCGCTTCCCCCTGAGGGACACCTAGATTCTCCCCTGGGCTGTGCCTGGGCCCCCAGACAGGCCCTTCCACCCCTGGCCTCAGCATCCTCGCCTGTCCAACAGAGGGAAGTTGTTCAAGCTGAGATGGCCCTTCTCCCTGGCCTCAGTCTCATCACCCTGTACCTCTGGCCACTTCCCTCGGCGACTTTTGAAGACAGGGCCGCCATGGCTCGGACCACCCCCCCCCCCCACTGCCCACCCCAGCTGCCCACCGCTCACCATAAACCTCCAGCCTGGTGGTCTTCTCCGCGACCCCCACAGGGTTGCTGGCCTTGCAGGTGTAAGTGCCAGCATCCAAGCCCCGGGCCCTCTCCAGCTGCAGCTGCCGGCCGCCCCTGGTGTAGACGGCCTCAGCGCTGAGCGGGAGAGGGACCCCGTCCTTGAACCAGGTGATGTTGGGAGTGGGCACTCCTCGGGCCTCGCACAGGAACCGCACCGGGTGACCCTCCATGACGGCCACCTCGCTCGTCTCGTTGGAGCCCCAGATGGTAGGAGGGGCTGAGGACAATAGGAAATGCTGGTCACAGGGAGCCTCCTCAAGGCGGCTGGCGTCCCACCCACCCCATGTCACTGGCTCCTGCAGGGTGTGTGGGGGGGGGGGCTGGGAGAGTGGGCATCTGGGGACAGTCGGGAGAGGCCTCTTGGGATATGCTGGCAGCGGGGGCCACAGATCCGGGCTTTGGACGCACTCTGCCTCTAACTCACTGCGTGACCCGGCACAGGTCACTCCCCTCTCTGGGTCTCAGTCTCCCTGTCTGTAAAATGAGGGTCGGACCTAAATCAGGGGTTCACTGCTAGTGACACCCACGGCGATCCTGGGAGCACGTGGGCACAGCACCAAACAGCACCGCACCTGAGAACGGACGGCTCCGCCCTTCCCAAACCCCTTCCATCCTGATTACAACAGACAGCAAGGTGCGGTTGGATAGACTGGCTACTTAACCCTTCTAGCACTCCCTATATCAGCGCTCTTCTGCTGTATCTGTTCTCATGGCTTCCTCCCCGAAGGCCAGTGGCCCTGACTTCCCACCTACACTCGAGATAGTAAATATCCTTTTAAATGAGTGTCTTTCCGTATAAATGGAGTCGATTTAAAGAAACAGGGGCAGGGGCGCCTGGGTGGCGCAGTCGGTTGGGCGTCCGACTTCAGCTCAGGTCACGATCTCGCAGTCCGTGAGTTCGAGCCCCGCGTCGGGCTCTGTGCTGACGGCTCAGAGCCTGGAGCCTGTTTCAGATTCTGTGTCTCCCTCTCTCTCTGACCTTCCCCCATTCATGCTCTGTCTCTCTCTCTCTATCTCAAAAATGAATAAACGTTAAAAAAAAAAAAAACTTTTTTTTTTTTAAATAAAAAAATAAAGAAACAGGGGCAGAAATGATCAACCCCAAGCAGGATTAGGAATAGTAAAGCTCGCAAAGCTGGGGATGGAGACAATGGGATTTGGAAACGCCGGGCCAGATTCCCGGGCCCTCGCCCCAGATTTTACTGGACCGGGGTTGCTTCCCCCTAGGACCTCCCTCCGGGAAGTGGGCGGCCCGTGGTGGGGGCCGGGCTCACCGTGCATCCTGAGCCGGAAGTCCTTGGCCTGCTGGCCGGCGGGGCTGAAGGCCACACACTGGTACCGCCCCTCGTCCCCCAGGTGACTGCTGGGGATCCTGAGAACCTGGCCGTCCTCCTGCAGCTGGACATAAGGGTCTCCCGGAGGGATGGGCCTGGGTTGAGAAAATGCCGCCAGTAAGCAGGGCCCGGCCGCAGAGAGGCGGGCTTGCCACTTGTGAAAAGCAAATCTGGAAGGTTCACGGTCGCCGAAAGGTGGGTGGGTACAAACAGTGGCCGATCCCTACCATGGACTATTATTCGGCCCTTGAAAGCAGTCACGCACAGGCGGATACTGCATTTCTGACAAACTGAAGGTCTGTGGCGACCGTGCCTCAAGCAGGCCAGTCGGTGCCATTTTTCCAATGGCGTCTGGTCACTTCGTGTCTCCGCGTCACGATCGTGGCCATTCTCACAATATTTCAAACTTTTTCGTTACATTGGATACGCCGTGATGTACAACGTACGTTTGTTGCACGGGGTTACAACTCGCTGAGAGCCCAGATGATGGTTAGCATTTTCTCAGCAATACGCTTTTTTTTTTTTTTTTTTAAGGTTTATTTATTTTTGAGAGAGCGTGCGAGCCGGGGAGAGGTCGGGAGAGGGGGACAGAGGATCCGAAGCGGGCTCCGCACTGACAGCAGAGAGCCCGACGTGGGGCTCGAACTCACGAACCGTGAGATCATGACCTGAGCCTCGGTGGGACGCTCAACCCACCGAGCCACCCAGGCGCCCTGCGATGAGCTATGTTTTTAAACTATCTTTTAATTAAAGTACGTATGCTGTGTAAGTATATTGCACACTCAGCAGACTAGAGTGTAAACCTAACTGTTCTTGGGAAACCAAGCAAGTCGTCTGATTTGGTTTATCGCGATATTTGCTTCACTGCGGTGCTCCGGAACCAAACCCGCAACAGCCCAGACGGGTGCCTGTACTGACACCTGCTGTGGCCCAGGCGGACCCTGTGAACTGAGCGCTCAGTTAGACACATCAGACACAAAAGGCCCCCTGCCGTACGATTGCATGGGATTTACATGCAGAAATCTAGATAAATCTACAGAGACAGCAAGCAGATGAGTGGTCGCCAGGGGCTGGGGGGTATGGGGTCTCCTTTTGGGGCGATGGAATGTTCCGGAACTAGACAGAGGTGGCGGTGCACATCACGGTGCGTGTACTAAATGCCCCTAGAAGCATGTACTTCAGAAAGGTTGATTTGATGTTTTGTGAATTTTACCTAAAAAAAAAAAAGAAGTTTAAAGCAAAAAAGCAAGACTGGCTGAGTCATGAAAAAATGCTGCTGGGGGGAGAGAGGAGGGCCCCCTGGGGAATTCTAGGCTGGGGTGGGAGGTGTCCCATGCTGACCCCCCACCTGGGCCCTGGAGGGAGGCACCTGCAGTGCTCACCAAGCTCCTTGCCCCCGTGCGCCCGGCCCTGGCAGAGGAACCACCCCCCATCTGCCAGGAAGACCACTCACTGCCCGTCCTTGGTCCATTCCACCTGGGGCGTGGGGACCCCCGAGGTCCGGCACTCCAGCTCCACCCCTGCACCGGCCAGGCCCAGCACCTCCTCCTGGGCAGCCCCGGCTCCCGTCACGGAAGGAGGGACTAGGGGGGCAGGGGGCAGAGGGGCAGAAAGTCCTCAAACCCTGCACAGGCAAAGGCCCTGGGGCGGGCCTTTGTCTGTGCGGGTCCCCAGGTGCGCCCTTCCCTCCCCTCCGGTCCACGACTCAAAGCTCCCTGGCTGCTCAGGACCCTGCTTGGTGCATTCTCCGCAGCTTACGCTACCGTTCCGTAGCACGTAACACAACGCTAATTACGTGGTTGATCATGTGACTATCTAACATCTGCCCTGACGGCTCTGCGAGGACAGGGATGGAGTCCGTCATGGGCCCCCGGCTCTCAGCAGGCAAAATCTCCTCTTCCCCAGCCGGCGCCAAAGGGCAGGGGCTCAGGCCTCACTCACTGAGCACGAGGAGGTCAAAGTCCCTCTGGGCAATCCCCGCCTGGTTCTCTGCCCGGCAGGAGTAGAGGCCAGCATCGCCCTCCTGGATCCTGGGAAAGTGGAGGGCCCTCGGCTTGTCCAGGAGGCGGTGACCACCCGCCTCAGGAATCTGGGTGGAAGAGTCCAGAGGGAGCTGATGAGAGGGGTCTGGAACCTGGGGCTTCTTACTCCCAAAAGAGTGCCATGCCCTCTCCACCATGCAGCCCCCTAGGCTTCCTCCACTGCCCACTGCACTCCCCAAAACACCTGTCACATCTCCCTGCCACACCCGGCCCGTGCGGGAACCCATCCAGAAGGTCCCTATCCAAATCCCACCCACAGCCCAGCCACCCCAGAGGACACCCACCGGCTGCCCGTCCTTGAGCCACACGATCTCAGGGGCTGGAAAGCCATTCGCGTCACACTCCAAAGTCAGGGACTGCCCGGCCATGCCCGACACATTGGTCCTGTGCCCGTCCTCCCGGATGCTAGGGGGCACTTGGGAGCAAAGAGAAGCAGAGAAACCATCCCCTCTCCGGACAGCCACCGCTACCCAGACCCCACGTGGGCCACTCTTCCTGGCCTGGACAGGCAGTCCCAACTCCTGCCCTTCCCCAGATCCTGAGGTCCCAGGAGGCCCGGGCCTGTCCCCGATCTGGCCACCGGGAGCCGTGTGGACCTGGGAATGCCAGAGCAGCCTTCCCGGGGACCCGCACGCCCCAGCTGTGCCCAGGCACCACGCCGCCCCGATATTCAGCTCTGCAAGATGCTGGAGCCCCCGGATCCACCCGGGTCTACTTATAACCTGTTTGTCATGGTCACCTGGGAGGGACCCAAGTCATAACCTCTGAAGACGGGGCTTGGGTATATCTTCATAACAAATTTCCCAGGCAAGATGTTATACGGGGAGCCAGGATGGCTGGTCACGGGGAGGGGGGAGGTGGCCCATCAGGAGCGGTTAAAACTTTCCCTACTCCTGTTAAGAGGAAGGGCCCCCTCCCTCTGCCCACAAGATCATGGAAAGGGTCAGGCAGAATAGGAGGCTCTCCCTGCTCTGGGACTCTCTCCCCTGCCACTGGTGCTTGTTATAAAATGAATTCACCGGGGCGCCTGGGTGGGTCAATCGGTTGAGCGTCCGACTTCGGCTCAGGTCACGATCTCACGGTCCGTGGGTTCGAGCCCCGCGTCGGGCTCTGTGCTGACGGCTCAGAGCCTGGAGCCCGCTTCCGATCCTGTGTCTCCCTCTCTCTCTGCCTCTCCCCCACTCTCACTTTGTCTCACTCTGTCTCTCAAAAATAAATAAACGGAAAATGAATTCACCTACGAGACCACCTTAAAAGCCATTTAGGGAGTTCTAGGTCCTTCCCCTTACACTGTCCCCGTGGCGGTCTCTCTGGGGAAGGGGTGCCGTTGGGGTAAGTGAGCACAAGCCAGCCCCCACCCTGGGGGCCCTGCTTACCATAGACCACCAGCTTGGCTCTCCTGGACGTGGAGCCTGCCTCATTGGTGGCCTGGCACTCGTAGTCTCCGCTGTCGGTGGGCGAGACCGAGGCCAGAAACAGGGAGCCTTCATCCAGCACCTCCAAGCCCGGCCGGCCACGCAGGGGCTCCGAGGTTGGGCCCTTCCGCCACGTGACCTGCGGCTTGGGCACCCCTGGCGGGGCGCACGGAGTCATCAGCATGAACGCTGTGAAATCTGCCCCCCCCTTGGGGCACCCACGCTGCCCCCCCCTTGGGCAAATGTCGCTGGCCCTCCCGTGGGGGGCTCCCGGCACCTCCTCGCCCCCTAGGCTGGCAGGAGCAGCTCCCTCGGGGCCCACACACCCTCTGCCTCCCACCCGTGCTGGGGGTCCTCTGGTCTCCCAGTGCCCTGAAGGCCACAGGAGAGGGGCCAGAACCCTCTTTCTGGTTCCCTCCTCAAAGAAGGGCCGCCTCGTGTGGGATGGCACTCCTGCCCCTGTTACCCACCCCGCGTTCCTCTTTGCCCGTCACCCCCAACTTCCTAACGTGCACAGGATGCACTCACTCAGGTTTCTTTTGTCTACCTTCGGGCCAAGGTCTTTGCTTTAACTCCCCCGCTGTGCCCCCAGCTGCAAGCCCAGTGCCGGCCCATAGGAGGCGCTAAGTGAACAACCGAGCCTGCTGTGCTCGGCACCCATCTGGGGCCACTGGCCATACCGAGGTCCTCAGATGGGCGTTGTGGGGCTGACCCGGGCTTCTGAGCACCACCCAGGCCCGTGAGGCGGCGGCACCCAGTGGTCGTGGGGTCACCCGAGCCCCAGCCCTGCTGACCTGCTCTACGACCTTGGGATAAGAGCAGCCCTCTGTTCGCCGGGGCCTCGGCCACCTTCCGTCCTTCTCCAGCCACATGCAGATGGGGGGCCTCCCTGGGGGGGGCACTCCCCAAACTCACAGGACGGCACCTGGCACCTCTGTCTCCCCCATCGCGCTCTGCCAACGTCAGCCATCGGGACCGCAACGTGGGCTAACACGCGTGGGCAAACGCAACACCCCACTTCGCTCTCTGCCACCTCCCGGGCAGCGCGGGGCCCCGGGTGGACGTGAACTCTCCCGTCTCACCCACTCCTTTACCCACAGCCATGGGGGGGGGCACCCCATTTGGGTGGACACGTGGGTGGCAGTCAGGACGTGGCACACTCAGGGCATCCCAGGTGGGGGACCCGGGCCCGCTCTGCCTGCCCTGGCCCCTCTGCCCCACGTGCTGGGCCTCCGCCTGCCACCCTGCTCTGTGCTCCTGTGTCACGTCGCGTCCTCTGTGCCTGAGGCTTGAACCCTGGATCTTTTTTTCTCTTCAGGCAAAACGTCTCTCCCCTGGATGAGCTCTAGCCACAGAACTGCCCTGTAGCTCAGCCCCGGAAGATTCCAGGGGACTCGGGGGCCGTTGCTGAAAACCACTCCCCTCCCCTCCCCACACCTACTTCACCGGGGCCAAGACAGCGAGTCAGTGGCCAGGCTCCTGGCCTTTCTGTCCACAAGGAGGCGGCGGGCGGGGCCACCCTCCGCAGGCACCAGGGCTCCCACATTCCAGGTGCCGGGCTGGGCACTTTCTCCTTTAGCCCTCCGACCCCAAGGCCACGTGGCTGGTGAATGCCAGCGCCCAGCACTGCCCAGCAGCAAACACCTGCTTGAAAGGGAGAAGGCCAAGGGCAGCCTGCGGGCAGGCGAGGGCCAGGCTGAGGCCTGGTTATCAGCGGGGGCTTGGGTTATGCTGATTCCGCTGAAGTCTGGTGCAGAGGACAAGCCCCTGACTGGCCAGGGATCCCCCTCCCCGCTCCCAGACCGCCAGACGGCTGCTTGCTGTTACCAGCGACAGGCACAAGGTGGCGCTCTGGCTGAGGGCGACGCGTCGGCCCCTCCAGACGGGCAGTTCTCAGAAAGGAGCCCCTGAGGTGCCCGGGGCTCCCACCCAGCACCTGCCTCCCACCTGGCCCTCCGCCAGGCCTGTTCCAGCAAACTCCCTGGTTCCAGTCTCCTGCCAGGCTTCCTGTAAGCTGCCACCTGCTCCTGAGACCCAGACACCCACCCTTCTGGAGAGCGCCCACGCACAGGGGACACGGCAGGCCCTCTCGCCACAGAAGAGCCCGAAGCTAAAAGCAGCAGCTGGGGCAGGCAGTGAGGTCCACCGGGTCCGACAGAAAGGGAGGCTCTTCGTTCGACACATCGCCCCGAGCCCCTGTATGTGCCGGGCACGGTGCTGGGACCTAACACTCCTGCTGTCCCCCGGAGCCCTCACAGCAGCCCCGCGTGGAGGGCCTGGAATGACCCCACTGTACAGATGAGGAAACAGAGGCTCAGAAAAAAAGTATAAACGGCCCCAAGAAGGTACCTGGCCTGGAAGGGTCAGGGGTCAGCGTGGGGCAACTGACCACAGACGGATCTATCTTGGCCCCACGGGATGCTGCTGACCCCAAGGGGTGGTCTGCCTAGGGCCACGTGAATCTATCTCTGCTAGAAAGTCTGGGGCGGGCTTGAAGAGTGGGGGCGGGGCACTGAGCCCCAATCCTTGGACCCTCGGGCTGTCCTCAGCCCAGCTGCCGCATTTCCCAGGCAGAGGGGGCTGGGGTCAACCCACACCACGCTTTGTGGGTCACCTCCCGGCTGCGTGACCTCTAACAAGTTGCTTAGTCCCTCTGGGCCTAGATTGCCCCTAACAGAAGAGCGCTAAAGCTAATACCCGTCCTACAGGGTCGCCGACAGGATGAAATGTCTGGCGTGGCCTGGCTGGGAGTGAGGACCCCCCTCACGCTCCCGAACCCATGGGCATTGCCCACAGCGTTTCCCAGTCCAACCCACCCCGGGGCCCGGCCTCACCTCTGGCAGGGCACGGCAGGCTGGCGTTCTCTCCCGCCAC
>NW_024412401.1:52119385-52130861 GCF_014898765.1 Herpailurus yagouaroundi | reverse complement strand
CCAAAAATAAATAAACGTTGAAAAAAAAAAAATTTTTTTTTAAAATAAAAAAGACTCTCAGAAGCCCAGGCTACTGTTGGGGGTGGGGGGGGTGCAGAGCGGTGAGTTGGGGGGTTCAGGGGAGACTCACCCAGCACCCTGAGCTCCAGCTCCCAGGCATCCACGCCGGCGCTGTTGGAGGCCTCGCAGCGGTACAGCCCCGCGTCAGAGGCCTGGATGGCCGAGAAGTGGACGGAACCCTCGGGGCTCCCGCCCCGCAGGGCCACCCCGTCCTTGGACCAGTTCAGCCGGGGCTCCGGGCTGCCCTCGGCCACGCAGTTCAGGTCCAGAATCTCTCCTGCCAGCACCTTCAGGACCCGCGGGCCCGGCTGCACCTGAGGGGGCACTGAAGAGCCCCGGGGAGGGGGATCCAGTCACTGGGGCCCCAGGTCGGGGGGCGCAGAGCCCAGACCCACCTGCCCTTACTTCCGGGGATCACCAAGCAGCAGGGATCACTGTAGGGCGCAGCCTAAGGGTGACCATTCCTCCTTTTGTCAGGGAAGGGCAGCAGGACGCCCCAGGTGGTCCCCCCCCAAAGTGAATCGAATCCGCCTTTCGTCTGAACGCACGTGCTCTCATCGCAGAATCGCTTCTTTCTCCTCCTTTCTCCCAGCTTCTTTCTCCTCACCCGCTCTCCCCGCCATCCCCCTACTCCTGCTCCCTCCCTTCCCTGGGCTGGGGGGAGATGGGGGCCATCATTCCTTCCACGTTTACATCTCCTCTGTCCCACTCCGGTCCTTCCTCCGGGCTGGTGATACCAAGCCCATTTCGCAGATGAAGAAGCTGAGGCTCAGAAGGGTCAGGCGATTGACCAGAGTCACCCAGTCCCTCAGCTGAGAGGAACCGGAGCCAGCCCCAGCCCTGAGTCTGTCTGAGCGGGAATCCAGGCCGCTCCCCTGGGCCACCCCAGGACCTCGGTGTCCAGGAGCACGAGGGTGCCAGTGCCTTGCCCGCCCCTCACACCTGCTGAAAACAACAGCAGGTTCCACTGTGACGCTCCCCCTTCTGACAGCTATGGGATGGGCGTGACTGTGGCCCCCGGTTTACGGAGGAGGAAGCCAAGGCTCAGAGGGGCCAAGCGGCTGGCCAAGGTCACACAGCCGGTCAGTGGTAGCAGAGTCAGGACTCACATCCAGTCCTCCTAACTCTGGGGCCTTGCTCACACCACCCAGCCCCCTCCCTCCCCCCGCGCCCTGCCACTGCCGTATCCCTCATACGCTCACGCAAACCCACAGCAAACCTTTCCCCCCTTCCCTCTCTGAGCCTCAGCCTATCCACCTGTAAGATGGGCTGCTAGCTTAGATCGGGGTCTCTTTTTCCATAAAGGCCAAGAGAGTAAATATTTCAGGCTTTGCGGGCCAGATGGCCTCTCTCTCAACTACTCAACTCGCCCCTGTGGCTTGAGAGAAGCCAGAGACCACATGGACACGAGTCTCAGGTTCAAAGAAGGCTGGTTTTGCGGACACTGAAATCGGAATCTCCTGTAATTTTCACGCATCACAAAAAATGTTGTTTGGGTTTTTTCCCCAATCGTTTAAAAAAGCGGATACCGTTCTTCACCGGTGGGCCACGTGAAAACAGGAAATGGGTCAGACACGGCCCGCGGGCCACAGTCGGTTGGCCCCTAGCGTTGGTAATCCCCTGGGGCTTTTGAAGCTAACAAGCCCCCTGCCTCTCTGGGGGAGCGACAACACGGCTGGCCTCTGTGGACGGGGCTGAGACATCCAGGGGAATGTCCACCCCTGGGGCCCCAGCCGAGTCGGGAACCAGAACCCCTTCAAGGGTTCCCCTCTGACCCTTACCACCCTAGGCCCACCCTGGGCCCTGCCCTCTGTTCTCAGGGGGCCCCATCCGAGGGTACAGGGGAAGGGAGAAAGGGACTGAGGAGATACAGGGCTGGAGGACCCAGAGGGGAGGGGAGGAAGCACCGGAGGGCCCCATGAGGAGGCGACAGGGCCTGGCCTGCAAACAGGGAAGGACACTGAAAAGGCCTAAGAAAGATGGACGGAAGGGAGGGGCCGTGGGCGAGACCCCGGCCGGCAGCCCGGGCCCTACCTTGCACCCGGAGCATGTAGTGCTGAGAAGCGGACCCAGCAGGGTTGCTGGCTGTGCATCTGTAGAGGCCACTGTCAGCGACCTGGGCCTGGGCCACACGCAGGGAGCCTGACGGCAGGAGGCGATGCCTGCAGGAGTGAGGGGCACTGGTGAGACCCCAACCAATCCCAGCCCCGCCGGAAAGACCTCAGGACTCCACTGGAGCACCCGCCTCCCCCAGCAGATGGCCAGATTCCATGTGGGCTCAGCCCGGGGCCAGGCGCATGGTCACCAATTAACTCCCTCTCTTCTGCACGCCCTGCCCCAAGGCGGGGGACGCGGCCGGTCATACACCCTCCCCACGGCTTCCGAGGAGAAGCTGCCAGCCCAGAGGCCCTCTGAGGCTAAGTGCCAGGGCCGGCCAGACTCCGAATCTAGTGCCTTTTGGTATTCTGTCGTCCAGCCCTGCGCCGGGCCCTCGGGAGGAAGCTGTGCAGGCCCCTGATCATTGCCGCCCCCAATCTGGCCCACCTTGCTAAAGCCACCTGGCCCCCCTCCCAGAGGGATCTGGGACCCCCAGCCAGGCTCCTGCAGCTGGGCCGGACCCCAAGGGGCCCCAGCAGACATGATGTCACCGGCCCATATGTGCTGGCTCCGTGAAGCCCCTGTCCCCATAAATCGAGGAGGGCAGCTGCGGCCACTGGCCCCAGCTGGCCCCAAATGCAAGCGGCCAGCCCGGGGGTGGGGGACCCCAAAGGCCAGCCAGCCGCCAGCCTGTGCTCCTAGTGTAACAGCTGGGCTCTGGAGTCCAACAGTGCTGGGGTCCCCACTCCCCTTTCTGCTGAGTGTCGGTTTCCTCCTCTGCAAAATGGAAGTGACAACGGTCCCCATCTCCCAGGCAGCTGCAAGCAAAGTGCTGGGCATGTGCTTCTCAGACGGGTCCTCACTGCTGGCAGTGGGCTGCCTGTGCGACCTCGGGCTACTACTTTTGCCCTGCTGGGCCTCTGTCTTCCCATCTGTAAGATGGGGTAATAATCCCCCTGCCCAGTACCCTCTCCTCCGAAGCATCCAGCAGGCACTTGGTGCCAAGCTCTCTGAGGACAGTTAGTGACACCGGGTGATGGCCTTAGAGCCCCGGCACCGGGCTGGACCACTGGGATCCAACCCTGTTGGGCCACATGCTTGCTGTGTGAGGTTGGCCTGGTCATTTAACCTCTCTGTGCCTCACTTGTCTCGTTCTGGAAACTGGAGACAATATCATACGGGGGCGCCTGGGGGGCTCAGTCAGCTAGTGTCCGACTCTCGGTCTCGGCTCCGGTCATGATCTCACAGTTCCTGACTTTGAGCCCCTCATCGGGCTCCGGGCTCCGTGCTGACAGGGCGGAGCCTGCTTGGGAGTCTCTCTCCCCCTCTCTCTCAGCCCCTCCCCACCTCGTTCTGTTTCTCTCTCAAAAACAAATACATTTTCGTCCGACTTCAGCCAGGTCACGATCTCGCGGTCCGTGAGTTCGAGCCCCGCGTCGGGCTCTGGGCTGATGGCTCGGAGCCTGGAGCCTGTTTCCGATTCTGTGTCTCCCTCTCTCTCTGCCCCTCCCCCGTTCATGCTCTGTCTCTCTCTGTCCCAAAAATAATAAATAAACGTTAAAAAAAAAACTTTAAAAAAAAAAACAAATACACTTTTACAAAATAAATAAAATAAAAACATTCATATAGATGGCTTCACGTGTATGTGCGTAGATCTAATTCATTCATTTTTCACCACTGCACAATATTCCCTCGTGTGACCGTACCACAATTCATGAATCTGTTCCCCTGCGGAGGACATTTAAATATTTAGATATTCTTTCTTTTTCTGTCCTCTCCTCTCCTCCCTCCCTCCCTTTCTTTCCTTCCTTCCTTCCTCCCTCCCTTCTTCCCTCCCTCCTTCCTCCCTTCCTTCTTTCCTTCCACTGCCAGACCTTTCTGCACACTGCTCTATGGGTACTGCCTGAACAGGACGAGGAGTCCTGGGCCAGGGCTCACACACCATCAGCCGTCCTGGGCACAGACGCCTCACTCACACCTTGCAGGGCAGGGCTTCTCATCAGAATCTCCAGGCTTCGTGTGAAACACGCAGATTCCCAGCCCCACCTGGGGCTCTGATGGCGGGGGGCAGGAACTGGGGTTTTACCAAGGTCCTAGGTGGCTCTGACACAGGTCAGGGGACCAGCCCTTGGGCACACTGCCCAGGGACACGAGGAAGTGTCCCCACCCTGAGAAGCATCACGAAAGAGCAGACGGGAGCAGGGCTTTGAGTGGCCCCACGTGAACTACCGTCTGCCACCGTGGGCCAAGGACTCCACCTCCAGGGGACTCGGGGTCCTCATCTGGAGTCACAGGAGGTGGCAAGCATGAAGTGACACGGCGCACGCCGTGCCTGGGACGTAGTAAGTGCTCAGTAAACAGCCCTGCTGTTAGCACGCCCGCTAGTGTCCGGGCTCTCCTTGCGAGTCTCCGATCAGCAGGGCTGCCCTGAGCTGGTCACTTGATCTCTCAAAGAGGAGGAAAAACACCGCGCAGATCCTGATTCGTCCCAGCGACGGGTACACGTCTCCCCCGTGTGGCATCGCTTCCCTGACTTTTCTCATCCACAGGTTTTTATATACTTTTTAATTAAATGATATTGACATCCACCAACCAAGGGCCAGATCAGTTTGAGGCTGGAACATATATATATATATATATATACTCCATCTACAAGGTTCCCTCCCTCCCAGGACCTCACTGCGAACCTCAGCGGAGAACATGGGGACGGTGTGGGTCAGCGGCAAGAGGTGCGGGCTGGGAACCGGAGATCGGGATCCAACATCTGCTTCTGCTACAGACGTGCTGTGCAACCTGAGGCAGGCAGTCAATGTCTCTGAACCCCAATTGCTTCCCATTTGAAGAGGCAGCTCTGGATTCTTTTATTCAGAAGCTGGCTTCTGGTTTTGAAAACTTCAGAGACCATAGAACGCCTCGCTCGCTCTCTCTCCCTCAACAAGACCTTTAAAGGATAGGAACTGGGAGCTTCTGGGAGAAAAATAATAAGGGCCGCCTGGGTGGCTCAGTCAAGGAAGCGTCCGACTCTCGATTTCGGCTCAGGGCACGATCTTGGGGTTCGTGAGTTCGAGCCCCGCGTCGGGCTCTGCGCTGACAGCTTGGAGCCTGCTTGGGATGCTCTCTCTTTCTCTCCCTCTGCTCCTCCCCCACTTGCGTGCACCCATTCTCTGTCTCAAAATGAATAAGCTTCAAATAATTAGTAATCATCATAATGAAAGAAATTTCCAGAAGGGGAAAACTCCCCCCGATGAAAGTAGGCATCTTGTCTTTCCTATGACCGGCCCCAGGTCATTTCTCAGAAAGGGAACGCTGGTAGTTTACCACAAAGGAAGAACGGAATGAAGGGAGAATCCATTTTACAGATGGACAAGCTGAGGCCTAGCAGAGGCCAAAGGACCCCATTACCTGCCCCGTGGAGCCTGTGTCTGCTGTCACTGACAGGATGGCCATATCACTGCTTTCCCTCAAGCCCTCTGCGGTTGCCCTGCAAAATCCAAGCATAGCCTCCTGGCCTGTGTGGGTCTACACGGACCAGTCCCCCGCCCCAACCCCTGACGGACCACCGTTCCTCCTCGAAGGACCGGCTTCGTCTCACTGTCATCCTTTTGCCCTTGCCGCTCTTCCTACCTGGGGCACCCCTCCACCTCCTGTTCACCCAGGTTATACCTGCTCAACCTTCAGTACTTAGACATCACCTCCTCCAGGAAGGCCTCCTGCCTCGATGCCCCAAGTCTGGTAGGTGCAGCCCGTGAACTCCCACGGCTGCCTGTCCTTTCCCCTCCCTGCCGCAGCCCTCTCCACCACACTGGCTTGGGACCCAGCTCTCTCTCCCCTTCCTCAGGCGCTCTGCAGGTCTGGGGGCTGCAGCCTGGGGGTGGGGGCCGGGAAGAGGTGGGAGGAGGCGGGGCGAACACTGTCGCTGCGTGCACGTGGCGTGATCAGTGGCGGCCCCTCCAGTGTGGCCGTGGCTGGAACAGCCAGACGGCTGCCCGAGGCACTGAGATGAGAACCAGGGAATTTCCTGTTTTGTTTCTTTAATTTTTTTTTAACGTTTATGTATTTTTGAGACAGAGAGAGACAGAGCATGAACGGGGGAGGGTCAGAGAGAGAGGGAGACACAGAATCCGAAACAGGCTCCGGGCTCTGAGCTGTCAGCCCAGAGCTCGACGCGGGGCTCGAACTCACAGACCGCGAGATCGTGACCTGAGCCGAAGTCGGACGCTTAACCGACTGAGCCACCCAGGCGCCCGGGGAATTTCCTGTTTATGACACGCATCCAGCTCGAGCCTTCACAGATGGCTGCAGCTGCGAGGTTCACACAGGCACGGAGATGGGGGGTCGGATCTGAGAGGGGCCCACCTACCCTGCCGGGTCCCTCCGGTTCTCAGAGCTCAAGGGGGCACCTACCTGCACAGAGAGACCAAAGGGCACCC
This sequence comes from Herpailurus yagouaroundi, assembly GCF_014898765.1. Lineage (NCBI taxonomy): Eukaryota > Metazoa > Chordata > Mammalia > Carnivora > Felidae > Herpailurus > Herpailurus yagouaroundi. The sequence continues at coordinate 52,124,274 of NW_024412401.1, read as the reverse complement.
GACAGAAAGTGCTCCGAATCAAGCGGGTACCTGGGCTACACCACCAGCCTCATTCCCAGCAGGCACCTTGGCTGCAGCCTCACTCAGCTGACCTCTCCAGCTCCCCCTCGCTCTCTGTGGCTCAGGGAAGCCTCCCCTCCCGCCCCGGGAGATGCCCTGCCTCCGGTGACCCGATCCTGGAGCCATTACGGCAGCCATCACACCTGTGATCACCTGTCAAGGTCGACGCTTCTAGAAGGGGAGGGGCCGGGTTCCTGCCCTGTCCCCAGCCCTTAACACAGCCCCTGGCCCACAGTAGGTGCTCGATAAAAATGTGATGGCAAATCCCAGATGTACACACACACACACACACACACACACACACACACACACATACACACACACACACACACACACGGGTGCGCGCCCTTTCCCACCTCTGCTCACACTGTGTCCCCCCAACCTGGTCTCAAGGGCACACCCTCCTGCCCTCCAGACCCCCTTCAAGGCAGCACACGCTCCAGCCCCTCCAGGAAGCCCTCCCTGACCCTTGCTCTGCTCTGAGTTGCATGGAGCCCAGCTCAGCCAGCTGCTCGCTCACTCATTCATTCATTCATTCATTCATTTGACAAAGAGCCGCGGGGTTCAGGGTGTGCCGGCTGCCGCAGGGGCAGAGAAAATACTCTCATCTCCAGGCTGCTTAGAGTCCGGGTGGCTTGTCTACACTCAGCCCCTCTGGCCGGGTCCCGTGGTGCCCATCCTGCTGCCCCCGTTTCGGGCGGAACGCGGACTTGACTTTGGATGCTGCACCTGCGCTGCCAGCCGCCACGGTGCTCTAGAATGTTCAGTCCTGAAACTTACTTCCCCTGACTGTTCTCCAGAATGAGAGCTGCTGGCCATAAGCTAATAAGACCCCTTGCCAGGCCAGGGAGCGGCACAAACGGTGAGGATCCACCAAGGTAAAGACCCCACAGGAGGGCACCGGGGCGTCGCCACCACGCCACCGGCTTCTGGTGAGGAGGCAGCTTTTCTCCAGGAGCACCAGAACCCCGCTGGCAGCCCGCTTCTCCACTCGGGGCCAAGTGGGCCCAGAGAGGGGGGTGGGCGCGCCAACCGTCCCGCAGCATCCCGGGGATGCTCCATCCACTCACTGTCCCCTCCCCGCCGCCGGCTTGCCCCCCTCCTCCCCCAGATGCGTCTGGATCGGCCCAGTGGGGGACCCTGGCCCGCTGCCCCCGGAGCTGGAAAGCTGGAGCCCGAGCCAAGAGCACTCACAGCTGTCCCAGCTACACATCAGAACCACAAACAAACACTGTTGCTCGGCAACACGGCCTCGCCCCAGCATCCTGGGGCTGAATCATGGGACCAGAGCCACTAGGAGCCGTCTGGCCACCATCGTCTGCCGTGAGCTCTCCGCCCAGCCCTTTCATTTCTCAGACGGGAAGACTGAGGCCCAGAGCGGGGAAGGGTCTCGCTCACGTTCACTCAACGAGGTGGGGACAAGGCTGGGATGGGATCCCAGGTCTCTTGCCGCGTGATGTCACGCACGGCCAGAGCCCCGTCTCTCTCCGAGAGCCTTTTCTCTCTGCCGCTGCTGCGGCATGGGGCTGGGCACGCGACATGGCTCGCGAACCCTGCCGACTGCGGTTCTGAATCACGAGCCGGATGGTCTTTTCACAAACAGCAGGCCTCACAGGGTAAGAAGCACCCGATGACCATTCCCACCCCAGGACTCGGTTGTTTGCTTTGGGGACTATACCCCAAGGAAATGACCCAGAAGATAAAGAGAAGCGTTGGTGGGATGATGTCCCAACAGCCCATTTATTACCGCTGAAAGCTGGCAATGGAGCCTATGGCCCCAAACAGAGGAACAGCTTAGCAACCATGAGAGCTGAGCGCCCTGGAATGTTCTTTTGCCCTTTAAACGAAAAGCAAGTGATAAGGGCCAGGATGAATCAAGAAAATGGGTAAATGGGGGGGGGGTGGGAAATGTCAATGATAAAGGCATAACAGAAGGTGCACTAAGTTTAATTCTAGGAAAGCACCTACATGAACAACTTGGACGGGGTTGTGGACACAGGGGAGTGATTTAGAGTTTAGTGCCACTCGAGCTTGTACCGTTTTCTTTCTGTTAGGATGTACTGACTCAGAGAACAGAGGAGCCCAGAATATTCTCTAGACCCCGCAGAGAGAGCAGCGGCCTGCCTAATGTTGGCCCAGAAGCCTGATGTAAATGAGTCTACGTTTGTAGACTGGTCTGTGTGTGTGTGTGTGTGTGTGTGTGTGTGTGTGTGTCAGGACCCAGCCCTGGGAGTCAGAAGGTCAGGATCCCAGTTTTCCACACCCCATGTTCTGTGTCTCCTCCTCAGTACACTGGCTACGGTGACGCTCCATGCAGCCACCTCCAGAGGGGCCACCCTGACCACAGAGAAATGGAGGGGGCCTCTGAGACTCACCCACATCGTGGGGACCCCCCCCCCCATGGAGCTACCAGGGAACTTTGAGGAAACGCCGGCACTGGAGCTCTGCTGGCGACCCTAACCACAGCCAAGGCCGAGAGCCCCTGGCCCGCGTCACCCAGGGTCAGGAAAGACGGGCCCAGGGCAACCACAGAGCAAATGCTGGCTTTTCATCCTTGAGAACCGAGGAAGGGGCCGCTGCAGGCAGTTTGCAAGGCTCAGCCGACCCAGAGAGGGCAGAGGCGGCTCGGGATGAACACCTGTGACTCACTGAAACACGTTAGTCCACAAGCCTCCAGAATGGCCGCCCGGATGGCAGCTGAGCCTTGGGACTCCCTGGGAGAAGGAAGAGGGGAGGGGGGGGGAGAAGGAGCGAACAGACAGCAGCTCCCTCCCCGCCCAGCACTGCCACGCTCGGCTCGCTTGGTGCCTGTTTCCAGGGGGTTTTTAAATCTCCATTTTCTGGCCGGATGGTCGTATGACTAAGGGCAGCTGTGCGTCTGTGAGCAAAGCTCAGTTCTGTGCGGGGGAGGTTGTGGGAGCCGCAGGGAGGCCCAAAGAGCCAGGGGGACCCAAAGAGCCTGCGGATGCAGCTCCAATGCAATCACACTTCCCGAGGTCACTCCCCCTGGCCGGCACGGCGACAACAGAAACGTCCATCAACAGGCGGATGGACAGACAGAAGGCGGTCTTTCCACACAAAAGAGCATCATTCAGCCGCAAAAGAGAACGAAGCCCTGCTCCGTGCTGCAACATGGATGGGCCTCAAAAACGTGTCGAGTGCAAGGAACCAGACCCCCAAAGCCACATATCACACGATCCCACTTCTACGAAACGTCCAGAATAGGTTAAGTCCCAAAACACAAAGCAGATGAGGGGTTGACATGGGCCGGAGGGGGGAAAGGGCAGGAGCAGAGGCAGCTGCCAAGGAGTGTGTGGGGTTTAGGGGCAGGGTGATGGCAATGTCCTGGACGTGGCTGTGGTATGGCTGCACCCTCCCGAATATCCCCAAACCCGAGCCGTCCTGCGTGTGAATCGTATCTCGATAAAGCTTATATATTTTAAACAGTGGGTGAGAATGCGGGGCGCCCGGGTGGCTCAGCCGGTTAAGCATCTGCATCGCGATTTTGGCCCAGGTCATGATCTCCCCGTTCGCGGGATCAAGCCCCGCGTCCGGCTCCTCGCTGCGCGTGGAGCCTGCTGGGGATTCACCCTTTCTTTCTCTCTTCCCCTCCCCTGCCCGTGCTCTCGCTCTCTCAAAATAAATAAGTAAATACATTTTTTTAAAAAGAAGCTAGAAATGACGCCTTAGTGTGCAAGTGGCAGCGGCAATAAAACGGTGTGAGAGGGAGCGATTTTCCGGCACCTAATCATCCGCTAAACACTGCGCATCTCTCGCTGCATCGCACTAAGTAGTGAGCACTATTTAACCAACATCCGCCGTACAGGTGAAAAACAGGCCGGGAGGAGCCGGCAGCCACCTGAGGCCACACGGCCAACACGACAGCAGCTGGGATCCCCAGCCAGATGGGATGATCCCCGCCAGGTGGAACGAACTCCAGGGTCTAAGCTCCTTGCCCGGGGGGGGGGGGGGGGGGGGGGGGGGGGGGGAAACTCCTAACTGAGATAAACTCCCAGAATCTCGTAAATCTCTGGAGAACGCCAGGAAGAAGTGGAGGGGAACAGAACAGGACTCCGGATTGCACAAGCAGCTCCCACAATTTATGGCTCCCGGTTGATCTATTAACACATCACGACAAGGAGGGGCGAACAAGTGAGCGCTGTGTGTTTCCTCGTCTCCGTAACGAGCCATAAAGAAACGAGCACCCGGCCGGCCGTCGCCTCCGCACTGGAGGAGTTCACACCAGGCTTTGTGGGGAGAGCGGTAGGCTCCCCCGGCCTCCCACCCCCGGTTCCCAGGACACACGCAGCTGCGGGGACACCGACAGGGCGTGGGGGTGGGGGCACTGCAGACCCTGCCCAGGCCCGGGACCCCGGCCGCCTTCAGGGGTGTGGGCTCCACGGTTTGGAAGGGCTCACCCAACAGATGTTCTGAGATGCACAGACACACGTGTGGGTGTTAGGGGGGTGGGGGGGGGGGAGCGGTGAGACCTTCTGGGTCTGGAACTTCTCAAAGACCTTGCCAGGACTGATGTCACTGGCCGGAGCCTCCCCCGCCCTGGGCTCAAAAGTCAAGAGCCCCGGGAGTCTCGAGACCCTTCTTGTCTGGAACCACCGTCTCCCACAGCCCTGCCTGGGGTGGGGGTGGGGGGGGTACGGCCTCCCTCTGTGCCCAATCCCGGCATCCCTGATGGTGGGAGAGAAGCTGAGTCAGAGAGCCCGGCCACCAGACATCTGGTCTGAGGAGCAGACGGGGACGTTGCACGTGACAACGTTGGGGCGCCGTCCAACTGGGGGGGGTGGCTCTTTCCTAGCTGGGTGACCACAAGC
>NW_024412401.1:52073681-52114385 GCF_014898765.1 Herpailurus yagouaroundi | reverse complement strand
CCCCCCCAGTCCCGGCCTCCACCTCTCCACCAGCACCCTCCCTCTGGAAGCTCGGCTTGCTTTGATGACCCTGACATGCTCACTCCTGCCCCAACGTCGACTACCCTCTAGCTTCTCCTCCCCGGGCTGTCCCTTCCCCGGGGACATTCCGGCAGGTTCTGTCCTCGTCTTCTCTGTCCCCCTTCTCCCCCAGGGGTCACCCCAGTCATTCTCAGGATATCAACCACCAGATGATGCACAACGTCCCTCTGGCCTTCTCAAACTCCGATCGGGGGTTTATACCAACCCGTGCACATCACCTCTTTCTCGTATCAAGTTCAAGGCTCCTCATGACAGAGATTACCCCGTCCCCCTCCTCCCTTATGCCCCCCTACATTTCTAGCCAGCTGCTCATACACTGATATACCAGGACGTGTCTCAGCAATAATAATTAAGCCAAATGGGGCGCCTGGGTGGCTCAGTCTGTTAAGCGCCTGACTGTGCTTCGGGTCACCATCTCACGGTTTGTGGGTTCGAGCCCCGCGTCGGGCTCTGTGCTGACGGCTCGGAGCCTGGAGCCTGTTTCAGATTCTGTGTCTCCCTCTCTCTCTGCCCCTCCCCTGTTCATGCTCTGTCTCTCTCTGTCCCAAAAATAAATAAACGTTGAAAAAAAAATTTTTTTTTTTTTTAAAAAAAATTTTTTTTTTTTGTAGTATAAAAATAGTGGTGGTAAGAGTATGTCTAGAAAAACTTGGCTGTGCATTTGCTCCTTCATTCCAGGTGGTTCCTGAGTGCCCAGCTTTGTGTGGATTTGGGGAAGGAGCAGCAAAGGAGACAGATCCTGCCCCACGTCCTCCCGGCATTAGGGCCCACAGGGAACACTGCTACCGAACAACTCAACACACAATTAACTATCTAATCATAGTTACAAAGGGGACGTTCCAGAGAGTCTACAGCAAAGCGACTTGACTCAGTCTGAGGAGTCAGAGAGCAGATACCCGACCAATGGGAGAAGTCAGCTGGCCCAGGAGGGGGAAGGGGATTCCAAAGAAGGAACTGTTCGTTCAAAGGTCCTGAGGCAGGAAGGCCCATTTAAGAAACTGAATGGAGGCCCGAGGGTCTGGGGCACAGAGACTCGGGGACAGTGGCGGGCAAGGGGGCTGCCCAGGTGGCAGGGGTCCAGTGTAGGGCCTGTGCTTTTCCGAAGCTTGTTAATGTGATGGCTTCCCACCATCCGCTCACAGAGGGCTGAACTGGACCCACTCTTAGAGCATGTGCACACTGCTGAGGACAGTGAGCTGCAGGAGGGCAGCTCTGGTCCATGTGCCCTTCAGATGGGAAGAATTTCGAGGCAGGGGCAGGGAAGGTCCAGGTAAGGTCAGCTCGTCCATGCCCCTGCCTCCATGCCTGCCAAGCCCCTCTCCCAGGACAGGGGGTGGCCACCACTCACTGTTGACAGAAAGCCGCATCTCCTGGCTGGAGAAGCCCACAGCGTTGGTGGCCGTGCAGACATAGGCTCCTGAATCCTGGGCAGATGGCCGGGCGATGACCAGGGTGCCATCCTTGCTCACGTTGTAGTGGGGACCCGTGGAGGCCAGGGCGTTGGTTTCCTGCAGGAGAGTTGGGGGTGACGTCAGCAAAGCCCACACCGCATGGCGATGTGCATAATCCCCCCACCCCATGATGCACTGGGCCCACCCCTCTGGGTACCCTTACCCCAAGAGGCTCCTCCTACCTTGGTCCAGGTGATGGCAGGGGTGGGGACCCCCAAGGCCACACAGGGGAGGGAGGCTGGAACCCCTTCATTGGTGACATGGTGGGTGGCCACGGGCTGGATCCTAGGGGGCACTTTCAAAAACAAACCAATTTTTTAAATTGAAAACAATCCAAATCTCTATCAACTGGAGGACGGAAAAACAAAATGTGGGGCATACGTATAAAATATTATTCATCAGTAGGGGCGCCTGGGTGGCTCAGCTGGTTGGACATCTGACTTCAGTTCAGGTCATGATCTCACAGTTGGTGGGTTTGAGCTCCACATTGGGCTTTGCGCTGGCAGCCCAGAGCCTGCTTTGGATTCTCTCTCTCTCTCTGTCTCTCTCTCTCTGTCTCTCTCTCCCTTTCTCTCTGTCTCTCTGCCCCTCCCTCACTTGCGTGCTCTGTCTCTCAAAAATAAACATTAAAGGGGCGCCTGGGTGGCGCAGTCGGTTAAGCGTCCGACTTCAGCCAGGTCACGATCTCGCGGTCCGTGAGTTCCAGCCCCGCGTCAGGCTCTGGGCTGATGGCTTGGAGCCTGGAGCCTGTTTCCGATTCTGTGTCTCCCTCTCTCTCTGCCCCTCCCCCGTTCATGCTCTGTCTCTCTCTGTCCCAAAAATAAAAAAATAAAAAACGTTGAAAAAAAAAATTTTTTTAAAAATAAATAAATAAACATTAAAAAAAAAAAATCTTTAAAAAGGAGTAAAAGTCTGGGACTCCTGGGTGGCTCAGTTGGTTGAGCGTCTGACTCTCGATTTTGGCTCAGGTCATGATCCCAGGGTCATGGGATCGAGCCCCGCATCGGGCTCCAGGCTGAGTGTGGAGCCTGCTTAGGATTTTCTCTCCCACCCTCTGCCCCCGCTCCCCCGCTCCCTCGCTCCCTCGCTCCGAAATAAAAAACAAACAACATAAAAAATTAAAAATAAATAAATAAAAAGGAGTCAGAGTGTGATAATACCATAACACGGATGAACCCTGAAAACATTACGCTAAATGCAATTAACCAGACACAGAAGAACAAAGGCTGTGTGATTCCACTTACACGACGTCTCTAGAACAGGCGATTTCTGAGCCACAGGGCAGAATGGTGGTTGCCAGGGGCTGGGCAAGAGGGAAATGGGGAGCTGGTGTTCAGTGGGGCAGAGGGCTTCATTCACGTTGAGATGATGAAAAAATTCTGGGGACAGACAGTAGTGATGGCCGCCCTACGAATATGCTTAAACTGGAGGCTTTCAGATGGTTAAAATGGTAAGTTTTATGTATATTTTATCAGAATTTAAGAAACAAACAAAAAAACTATTTCAACAAAAGGACACAAGGGGCATGGTTCGACGGCCACCGCTTTTATGAATTCACGCCCCGGACAGAGGGCAGCCTGTGCCCGGGACCAGCTGTGCTCTTTCTTTGCTCGGGGACTTTGGGTAAACCACTTAATCTTTTGGTACCCAGATTCCTTCATCAGCAAAACAGCTCATTAACCCCAATTCCCTGCCCACTTTCCAGGGATGGACAGATGAGAAATGGCAGAAAATAGTATTCACAGAACACAGTGAACTGGAAAACAAGTGCCAAATCCGTTCTGGGCACCGTCCAGATGTGCAGGGGCGGGGAGAGACCGGGCTTGGACAAGACGGGAGGGGAAGCCAGAAGCCAAGGGCTCTGCCAGTAACACTGAGACCCACCCGTTAGGGAGGAAAATGCCCTTCTAGATCCTCCCAGGTGGCCCAAGCCCGCCAGTCGATTACTACCGTTGAATTGGAAACGAAGGGAGCCAAGAGGACGAGCTTGGTCGCGTCCAGCACCAGCCCCACGGACGGACAAGGCGCCTGAGATCCTGCGGGGTTACTCGCCTCTCCGGGCCTCGGCGTAACGTCGGAACGGGAAGTCTTTTAAACCCCACCTCTCGGGTAGTTATGAAAATTCAGCGGAACCTACACAGAACCTGGCAGAGGTGTGGCCCGGGGCACACGCCCAGGCTTTGATCGCTACGACTCGCTGGGGTGACGTGGAGGCAAGACAGCGCTCTAGACCCTGCCTCCTTCTGAACTTTGGTTTTCCTCTAGAAAATGGGAACAATGTGTTCTTTCCGCTCACCCTTGGGGGGTTTTATAAAACAAATGGGAGAAAAAAAAAAAAGGAGGATTATTATTAACATACTTGGTAAATGACAAAATATAGCCACACTTAGTTTAAGCCTCTCGTCTCAGGTTCAAAGGAAGGGTCGTGGGGCGCCTGGGGGGGCTCAGTCGGTTGAGCGTCTGACTTCGGCTCGGGTCGTGATCTCACGGTTCATAAGTTCGGGGGCCCCACATCTGCTGTCAGCGCCGGCTCGGATCCTCTGTCTCCCCATCTCTCTCTACCCCTCCCCCACTCTCTCTCGAGCATGCTCTCTCTCTCTCTCTCTCAAAAATAAGCAAACATTAAAAAAAAAAAAAAAAAAAAAAAAGAACGGGCACCTGGATGGGCAGGTAAAGGGAACAAGGGACTCTCCAGCACTGTGCGTGGGAACGTTAATTGGGTAAAATACACTAAAAGTCCTAAAAATGGGCAGTCTCTGTCAGTCAAAACTCAATTCTACACACTAATGGGTTTATCCTAAGGAAGGGATGGGGCGTGTGGGCAAAGGTAGAGCGCGAACCGTCCCCCGCAGGGTGTTCGGGCTGGTGAGAAGGCGGACGTGAGGGGGCAGGTGAGCTGCTCATGGCTCATCCAAACAAGAGGACACGTCGTCTTCAACTGAGCCCTCTATTTATTCGCAGAATACGATCATAAGATCATAATCTATCGTCAAAACAAACACCCAGGTTGCAAGACACTAATACGCTGTGGTCCCGGTCTCGTTTTTAAACATTTCTGTGTAGGTGTATGTAAAGAATCCATAGATAGATGGATAGAAATATAGACCTATAAAGAATTTATATATAACGTACAAGTTACTTACATACAACGTATGCAAAGTTATATACAATCTATGTCACATGTAACTCATGACATATACAGTGTGTAAGCTCACATGTCGGGGAGGGGCAGACCGAGGGGGAGAGAATCCCAAGCAGGCTCTGGCCATCACCACGGAGCCCGATGTGGGGCTCAGTCCCACAGACTGCGAGATCATGAGCCAAAATCGAGAGTCAGACGCTCAACTGAGCCACCCAGGCGCCCCTATTTGTGCATTTTTTTTAAATAACTTTTTTTAATGTTTGTTTATTGTGGGGAGATGGAGAGACGGAGTGGGGGAGGGGCAGAGAGCGAGAGGGAGACACAGAATCCGAAGCGGGCTCCAGGCTCCGAGCTGTCAGCACAGAGCCCGATGCGGGACTCGAACCCACGAACCGTGAGATCGTGGGCCAAAGTCAGACACTCAACCGACTGAGCCACCCAGGCGCCCCGATTTTTTAAACACAGGTATTGCAGATCAAGTTCTCCTCATGCATCCTCCCCACCCCATCACATCCCTCACCCCTACCCTGCACCCCGGGACTCACCCTGGACAACCAACTCCACATCCCTGTGCTGAGAGCCAGCCGTGTTGGTGAGCACACAGCTGTACCTCCCCGCGTCCTCCTGCAGTGCCCGGTCCAGGTGGAGGCTGCCATCTGCTCGGACCGAATGTCGGCTGCCAGGTGGGAGCTGGGGAGGGTGAGGAAGCCCCAGCTTGAACCGCAGCCCCACGCGGCGCCCGCTGAGAGAGAGAACGCTCTGGAAACCACACTGCCCACCAGGCCAGTGGGGAGCAAGCTGGACCGAGAGGTCAGGGGTTTGGAGAACTCTCTCCCCTTCCCTGAGACTCCTCCACCCCCGCAGACCCTCGGGGCTAGGTGACCTTGACCCCGGGCACACCTTGGACCCCACTCTCCCACGACCAGCCGGACCAGTGGGCGGGGGGGGAGCCTCTCCCAAGAGTACAGGGCTGCGGCCAGAGCCTTTACTGAGTAGGGGCCGGGGCTCCAAGGTAGGGACAGAGAGTAGGGACAAATTCCTGCAGGGAGGGAACAGAGCCACAGGAGCAGAACAGAGGTGTGGCCACATCAGACGTGCTCCCAGGGAGAGAAGCAGAGACAGTGGCTCCTGGTGGCTGCCCAGATCTGTCCCCATGGGGACCAGGGAGCGCTGGTCCAGAAGGGCGCCCGGGGCGACCTTCATAAAGATGTCTAACCAGTCTTTCTTTGGTGAGGGGTCCTTTTAAAACCTTTCCACCACCAGGCCTCAGCCCGCTTGCGGCATTCTTGTCCCTGTCCCGTGAGCCTGGCTGCACACATGGGACTCGGCTCCAGGAGCTGCCCCTGTGCCCTCTTGGTACCAGGCCCCCTTGGGCCGAGCAAGCTTGAGGGGGTTTCTGCTTGTGGCACTGGGCAGCCCTACGGGCACGCGCCCTTCCGGTGTGGCCACGGAGCTGAAACAGACCCCACATCTCCAGCCACCCGCTGGCCTGGCATCGACAGGGCCCAGGGCCCTCTTTCTGCAACCCGAGCATCAGATTCTACTTAGGAAGGCTCCCTCAAGGGTACAAGGTCCCCAATATGTCTGAGGACAGGGCCCGGGAATGGAGGAAAGGGGAGGGGTAAAGAAGGAGTGGCCAGGGGCGCCTGGGTGGCTCAGTGGGCTAAGCATCTGACTTCAGCTCAGGTCACGATCTCGCTGTTCCTGAGTTTGAGCCCCGCGTCGGGCTCTGTGCTGACAGCTCAGAGCCTGGAGCTGCTTCGGATTCTGTGTCTCCCTCTCCGTTCCTCCTCTGCTTGCATATTCTCTCTCTCTCTCTCTCTCTCTCTCTCTCTCTCTCTCTCTCTCAAAAATAAATAAACATGTAAAAAAATTTTTTTAAAAAACTGTTAAAAAGAAAAGGAGTGGCCACGAGAGGAGAAATAGAAAAAAATAAAGAAAGAAAACCGAATCCATATGAGTGGATAAAGCAGCTACCACGTGCCCAGCTACGTAGTCAGGGCGGATGTTGAACTGCACATCCGGTCAGAATGGGGGGCAGAAAGCATTGTCTCTGTGCCCCCTAAATTCCTGCCCCCCAGCCTCAGCACTAATGGAGCATAAGATTCTCCTGCGGCTCTCGGGGGTGGGGGGTGGGGGGGACCAACAGCCACAGAAACCTTGGCAGGACTTGGGAGGGTGACGGATGCTATCAGCACATTTACCAGAGAAGTTTCTGGAAAGAGGCAGGCAAGAGAGGGAGCAAGGAAGAGCACGTTCCAAACCAAGCAAATAGCAAAGCGGAGGCAGAGGGAGGAACGGCGACAGTCTCCTCCGCCCCCAGGCACCACTGCGGGTGCCTGCACCCAGAGAGCTCGCTCACCGGCAGCCCGGCCTTGAGCCAGAGTCGCTCCGGGAGGGGCCTCCCCGCCAGGATGATGCAGGGCAGGGACACCGGCTGCCTCTCCAGCACCCGGACAGTGGAGGCGCTGCTTGCGATCTGCGGTGGGGCTGTGGGGAGGGGAGACGGTATGGGTCACACTAGATTCCCGCGGGTGGCCCGTCGCGGGGACAGAGACCCCACTGCCCCCCGCTCCTCCCCAGGGAACCAGTGGATAGGGGATCCTCAAGGGTCAAAGGGCACACTTCCCGGGGCATGTTGCCCAGGAAGCAGGCATCCAGATCTCCTCTTGGAGAGCCTGGCACAGCCACACCCGTCCCAAAGGATGGGCCGCCATAGTGAGGGGGCCTCCCTGGCGGTGCCCGGCCTCCCCACCAAACCCTCCCCCCACCCAGATCCACCAGCGAACCGTGTCCGGTCACGACGAGCCGGGCCTCTGCCCGGACCTTCCCGAACACATTTTGAGCTTCACAGACATACAGGGCCTGGTCTTCGGGGACCACACCTGAGGGACGGAAAGAGGCCGGCCTGACTGCCGGGACCCGCCACCGCTCCGGCCCCCCAGGTGCAGGCAGCCCACGGCACAGCCCGGCCCTGCAGGGGTGAGGGAGGAGGGCTGGGGGGAGGCAGCCAGGCCTTGGGAGGGCATTCGTGGTCAACCCAGTGTCCGGGATCCGACCCGCGCGACAAGCCCTCAGGCCGGCCCGTTATTAAACCCAGGCGGTAGGTTTTGTCGTTGTCATGGCTGTGGGGGGCTCAGAGCAGCGGGGCGACTTGGTCAGAGGCAGCCAGCCAGGACACGAGCCCGCGTCGGCCTCACCCATGGCCAATGCCAGGCGTCAACGTTCTGCTCCGAGCCACCCGGCCTGGGGAGGCACTTGGCGTGTCAGAAGCCATCCTGTCTCCCCCGCCCATCCTCCCCCGGCCCCTGTCTCTTACTTTCAAAGAACAGCACTCCCGACTCAGGCTGCCCCGTCCTGCCACCCCGCCTGGGCCCCAGCGGCTGGCCATCTCCACGGCGCCAGGTGACGAGCGGGGGCGGGCGGCCCATGGCCCGGCACGCCAGGAGGGCACTCCTCCCCAGCTCCACAGTGACATCCCGGGGCAGCTCCATCAGCTGGGGCGCATCTGCAGGGAGGTGACCGGTCAGCCATGCCCGGTGGCTGAACCCCACGTGCCCCCAGAGGACTGATCCCGCCGCCTGCCCCCCTTCCCTGGCTGGGAGGTTCCCTTTCTCCCAGCCTCGCCCTCGTGAACCTGGGGCTGACTCATCTCCAGGGCTCTAGGGCCAACCTGAGCTTGGAAGGATCCGGCCCTGAAGAGGGGTTAGGGATGAGGCAGAGGGAGTGGCCTTTGGCAGGAGGAAGCTACCGCTGCGCCTCGCGCCCCTGCACGGGGTGATGGGAGCCCCGCTGTGCCTGGCCGTGCAGGGGGGCGGGGGCAACTGGCCTGCTCCTGAGGCGACCCCTCCTGGGAAGCCCACCTCTGAGGGGCTGCAAATCAAGTTCCAGCCACAGGAGACCCCGCGCCTTGGAGACCCTCCCCTCCCTCGCCCTCCCCCTGGACCTCTTGCACCTGAACTTGGGCAACCATTTCCCGACCCCCAAAGAGCCCACTCTGTGGGGAGATTACGGGCCACCTTGACTCTCTTCTCCACATCTCTGTTTGCCAAAATTTTTGTAATGAGTATATGAAACTCCACCACAAAATGAAAACGTGCTTATTATTAATCAGGTGACTTTATACTTTAACATTAATCATGACCCCAGGGCAACAGTCCTCGACGAGGACTCACCTGGGTCAAACAGAACTCCAACAATACGCAAGAATCTACCTCCCCCCCAATCTTTTGCTCCCCACGCCCCCAAGTTCATGCCCTTCCCCAGGGCCACCACTGTTAATAGCTCGTAGTGTTTCTGCTAAACTTTTTTCTAAGCGTTGTCTGACGTTTATCATCAGGAGAAAATAAGTGATTTCCCCAAACAGAAACTCGTGATCCTTTCTGCCCTTCCGTAGGCCAGAAGTGAGTCCAATTCCAGATGGGTCCAGGCCCCGTGCCCCGCAGCTAACGGGCACTGTCCTCCGGTCCCCGTCCCCAGACCCATGACCGGGAAGCCTTTTTTTTTTTTTTTCTTTTCTTTTTTTAGCCTATAGCATCCAGCACCATGGAAACCCCTCCACCTCTTTGTTCTGTCCGCCTCCCTCCAGAAATCGCCCCCATTTCCATCCAAATCATGACATCAAATTTCCCTCCTGGCCCAGGGATTAGGGAAGTTCCAAGGAGATATAAACACAAGTTGGAAAATTACTGCACGGAGGACCCAACGGTCTTGGATGCAACCTCAGACGCCACCCGCACGCCTCTCTTTCTTGTTGGGCCCTGGCCAGAGTCCCAGAAGGCCTCTGCTCCGGGCTCGCCTCAGACAGGGTCACTGGTCCAGCGGAGCCCTGGCCCCTGGGCAGAGGTGAGCCTCAGCTCTGGGACAGGCACTCCCAGAACCTGCCTTCGCCGGCCCCGCCCAGCCGCACCTGCTTCTTGACCCCTCCCTCCTTAGTCCCCAAACAGCCCAGCTTGGTCTCCGACTCTGGCACGTTACAAAACACACTCTCGTCCCCATTCCCCTCCCAGACCTGAACTTCCCCCTGGAAAGGGACAACCGACTTACGATCGTCAGCAAATGATATGGACAGAGCGTAGCATCTGGAGCACCTACGAAGTGACAGGCACGGTGACGGTGCTTTTAGGAACACCAGTTTCATCAACGGCCCCAATAAGCTCCTGAAGTGGATGCCATCACAACCCTACTGTACAGATGAGGACGCTGAGGGTCAGGGAGATGAAGGAAACTGGCAAAGGGCACAGGTCCAAGCCGATGGAAGAGGCGGGATCGGAGCTTAGGTCTGGCTGCGGCTGAGGCCCAGGCTCGCACCCACCGCACCCCTGCGTCCCCCTGGGTCCTCGGGAGCAACTTGGCCGCTTGCTCCGGCCAGAGCCGCACCCGTCTCTTCTGTCCTTTCTTTGGGGTGAATCCCAAAGCAGCCAAATCCCGACTCAGATCCTGCCCGGAAAAACTCTGACTCAGCCTCGGGCACAGCCACACCCCCCTCACCCCGTTCCTCACTGGAGCCCCCAAATAAGGCAGGACCCCAGAATCCTCGTACGCCCGGGCTGAAGGTCCTTTGGTCACCTCCTCTGCAGATGGGAAACTGAGGCCCGGAGCAGGGGCAGGGCCGGCCCTGAGTCCTGCAGCATGTCGGTGGGGGCTGGGCTCCCAACCCAGTGCTCTTCCCAGGGCCTCACCAGAGGCTCAGCCACCTCTGCTTCCAGGCCCCCTCCCCACAGACTCTCAGGTGACCCCTGCGGTAACCCAGGGAGGGACCGTAAACTGGCTCCCCCGACTGCCAAGAGGGATGGTCCCTTCTGCCCTGGCCTCAGGCGGGCTTCGGGGCAGGAGCTGCAAATGCCCAGAGACCATTAGGCACTGCAGCCCCACGAGGCTCCCTGGAGACGCAGCGTGTGTTTGTGGGGGCGCAGTGCCGGGTGGGGAACCTAGAATACCCGGGAAGAGAGGACAGCCCCACTGAAGGATGCCAGCCAGCAGCCTGGGTTGGGGGGAAAGGGTCTAGCCACCCTGAGGGCCACCTCCCCCTTCTCCCTGCTTCCCCTCCTCTGCAGAAGGGCTGAGGGGTTTGGTTAACTCGGCCCGGCAGGGCCACTTGCACCTCCAGGAGGTTTTCGGGGGGAAAGGTCCCCATGGATTCTAACAGCAAAGTGACCACGGCAGAGGTGATGACTTCCCTTCCTCCTACTCGGCCACCAGGGCAGGGGGCACCGGCCTAAAGGCCCAAAGCCTGCGCGGGGCCCTTGCACTGCCTCTGCCCCAGTGGGCATCGTGGATGAACCCCTTCACCACTTGGGGCCTCAGTTTCCCCATGCAGAAGGAGGTAACTATTTTTATTCTGGTTCCAATACCTTAAAGATCCAGGGCTCTTTATCATTGTGCGCAGACCCAGTGTTCCCGCCACCCCCGTCCCCTGTGCCATCCCCCCGCCCCAGTTCCCGTGGCTCAGAGCCCTGCAGCAGGGCTGGTGAGGATGAGCCAGCTCAGGAAGGAGAGCTCCAGTCTGTCTTGACTTTGGCCACGAGTAGGCAGGGGGTCTTAGGTCCAATGGCTACACAGCAGGGCAAGGTGGACAACAGGAGAGGCCGGCCTCGGGCCCTGCCCTCCGTTCACAGGGAATGCCGGGGTGTCTGTGGCTGGGGGGGGGGGGATGGGCTCCACAGCCCCCTCCGGGGCAGGGTCCTGCAACTGGGCCCGGAGCCGCAGCCCCACCAGCCAGGGCCGCAGGAGGACTCTCACGGGCCTCTTCCTCTCGTGGAAAAATATTAAACAGTTATATTTTATGACCACATTGACATAAAGGCACACACTATGCAGCCTGGATTCCTTCTTATCTCTTTGTTGGTACCCATTTGCTTCCCTCTCATTTTAAAAGAAATGAAAATCAGAGCCTTATCCTGGGTCGCCGGAGGCATCCCAGACCCCGGGTCCGTGCCCGCCGTGCCTGACGGGACAGCCGCCCGGAACCCTGGCCACTCCTGCCCCGGATCCCAGCGCCGCTTCTCTCCTGCTCTCCCGGGCTGGCCACAGGCCCTCTGCACCCCCCAAAGTTACCTGCTCTCCGCCCCCCTGCTCATCCGCCTGGCGACCACGGGCCGGGAACAGAAAGGGGAAGGAGCGTCCTCTCATCCTGAATGAGAATCCAGCAGGCGCAGGTGACGGCTCAGAGCGGCTGTTCTCAGGGAGCAGAAAGGGCAGTGAACTTGGGGCAGGCATGGCCTGCTGCGGGGGCCCGCTCACCAGCCGTGTGACGAACCACGCCGCCTCACCGGGCCCCCGTGGGCAAGCGTGTTGAGTATTTATTCCATTCAAGCCCGGAGCGTAGCACACTGTCTCATCAAATCTCTCAAGGACCCTACGG
Source organism: Herpailurus yagouaroundi (assembly GCF_014898765.1). Lineage (NCBI taxonomy): Eukaryota > Metazoa > Chordata > Mammalia > Carnivora > Felidae > Herpailurus > Herpailurus yagouaroundi. Next base: position 52,102,348 of record NW_024412401.1, on the reverse strand, counting down.
GCAAGGCTCTGGGATTATCATCTCCTTTTCACAGATGGGGAAAGAAGGGCCCAGGGAAGTCAATAACTTGACCAAACGGGAGCCTGCGCACGGACCTCGGACTCCAGTCTTCCGCGTCCAGAGGTGACGCACAGGTGCCTTGCAGGCGGGTCCACTGACACCGGCACTCGCCTCCCTCCTTCCCAAATGCCACCAGGAAGAGAGTTCCCGGCTCAACAGCAGCAGGTGGGCACTGTGCCCAGCCGTTCCCGGCCCTGGAAGGCTCTGCCGGCCCGGCTAGGAAGGCTGGACCGCACAGCTGCCATCCAGATGGGCAGGAAATTCGATTTCCCCCCGCTGCTGCTAGGCCAGCTCTCCCCAGACACACAGGCGCTGGGTCACCGTCCACCCCTTCCCTGACCTAAAGGCCGAAGGCCACCAGTGGCCCAGTGGCCGAGAAGCCTGCCTCTGGGATGCCAGCCGTCTCCTCCTTGACATGGCCCTAAGGCCTGTGTCTGACAGGTGGAGGAAGGGGACGAAGGAATTAAGGCAGTGCTGCAAAGAAATCAGACAGGAAACAAAGGATGACTCTTGTAAACAATGCCAAGGGCAGCCCTGCCTGGAGCGCCCTCTCTGCTCCCCCGGAACCTACTGACTGTTAACAATGACAGTGGCAGTGATCAGAACCCACCAGGCCCCAGGCCTTTCTTATCTCTCACTCCTACAGCATCCCGGAGCCTGGGGCTGGCGGTGACCCCGCAGCGGGTAGCAGATTCCCGGGCACCCCTCACCCCCTGCTCTGTCGCACTCCCTGGCTCGCTTCTCTTGCCGTGGGGAGATCTGCACATGTTGTTCCCTTTACCTGGAACACTGTTCCCCAGCTCACCACCTGACTGATTGCTTCTGGGTTCATCTCAGACACCACCGCCTCCAAGAAGCTTTCCCAGCCCCCACCGTCGGTTGGACCCCTTCTGTGGGCACCAACAGCTCCCCGTGGATACCACCTGCAAAAGTTTGGTGTACTGTCTGCCTGACATCTGGGACCTTGACACCAAGGGCCCGAGTCTCGCCTGCCATTGTGTCCCCAGCACAGGGCCCGGCCACCTGGTGACCATGTGCTACAGGAATGAATGATGGAACAAACAAATGAAGGCCAAGAGTGCCCTAAGCCTGGGAGGATCCAACCCTGGGATGAGACTGTCCTCCTCAGGGCCAGAACCTCCTACTCACAGGGCTTTCTCTCCCCCCCAGAGCCCCCCACCATCCTTGGAGAGACCCTTGGGCATCCCCCCCAGCCTAGACAAGCACATCCCCGATTCTCTGTGCTTCCCCAGAATTCCTAGCGCCTGGCTTTCCCACTGTGGCCACAGCGAACCCCTCAAAGCCCAGTCCATCCCGGCTCAGCATGCCAAGGAGCGGTGTCCACAACTTCTAGCAATCCCCAGGACTCAGGGTCCAGGCCTGGAACTGAGACATCACGGCAGTCACAGCCAAGGCCATGCACCAGCCACAGGAGAATACAGACTCCCCATTTGTAAAAAGGCGATAATCAGGGCATCTGTTTATCAAGCACTCAAGATGGGCCAGATTCTGTGCTAAGCTTTATATGCCTGATTTCACTTGGACGCTCACAGCAACCCTCATGGCATGGTCAGCCCCGTTTTACAGAGGGGGAAACTGAGGGTCAATGACTCGACCAAAGCACATAGGTGGCAAGTGACGGAGACGAGACGGGACTTCAGGTCTCAGGAGTGACAACGCCCGAACTTGACCCAAACTGTCTCTGTGGCAGGCAGCCTCCAAGATGGTCCCAGTGACCCCTGCCTCCCGGTATCTGCACACTTGAGCAGCCCCTCCCACCCACCGCGCACAAGGGTTGGTCGGTGTGACCAACAGAATACAGTAGAAGTGACTCTATGTCACTTCCACAACTGTGGCTGGTTATAAAGTCTTCAGGGCGCCTGGGCGACTCAGTCGGTTAAGCGTCCGACTCTTGACTTTGGCTCAGGTCACGATCTCACAGTTTCATGAGTCTGAGCTCCACATCGGGCTCTGCACCGACAGTGCTGAACCTGCTTGGGATTCTCTCTCTCTCTCCCTCTCTCTTTGCCCCTCCCCTGCTTGCAAGTTCTTTCAAAATAAATACACTCAAAAATAATTATAATAAATAAAAAACTTAAAAAATTTTTAAAGACTGCAGCTTCCTGGTTGGATTCCCTCCCTCCCTTTCTCTCTCTCTCCCTCTCTCTCTTTCTCTCTCTCTCTCCCCGTCCCTCAGCTACCTCACTCATGAGAATCCATGTCAGGAGAAGCCTTCTAGACAAGCCCACATGGAGAACGAACTGAGGCCTCCTGCCAACAGCCGCATGAGTGAATTCAGACTGGGTTCTCCCGCCCCGGTCAAGCCTTCAGATGAAGCAGCCCCAGCTGAAGCATTAACGGCAAGCCCACGAGAGACCCTGAGCCACGGCCACCAGCCAAGCCACTCCCAAATCCTGACCCTCCAGAACAGCAAGATAATAAATGCTTACTGTTTAAGCCATGAAGTTTGGGGGCAATTTGTTATACAATGAGAGGCACTGCGTCCTCGGTCCCACGTGCTCCGGATCCACGTGATCCTAATTCCACACTGGCATTCTACACGGTAGAGTTCCCTCCTCCCTGCTCAGAGGCGCGGCAAAGGGGGAGGGGCAGGTGGGGGCCAGCTACAATACTCACATCCAACCTCCAGCCGGATTTCTGCAGAGGCATCGCCCATCTCGTTGACAGCTCGGCAGGTGTAGACGCCAGCATCCCTCTCCCGAGTTGCTGGGATCCGCAGCGTCCCAGAGCTGGAGCCCTCGGGGCCCAGAATCATTTCAAGACCCCCTGGACCAAAGATGGGAGAGCATATCTAATGGGGACAGAGTCTCAGTTTTCTAAGACGAACAGAGTTCTGGGAGTGGATGTTGGTGACGGGCATACAACGACACGCGTGTAATTACAACTACCGAACCGCACCCCTAGCAAGGGTTAAGATGTCAAGTTTGTTATTTGTACGTTACAACCATTAAAGGCAAATTTTTTAAGTTGAAAAAAGCCTCCAGCCCTGCCGGGGGGGGGGGGGGGGCTTCCCTGAGCTCCTCTGTTGACCTCTGTAGAGGCCCAGCCTGTCCCCCTGCATTCAATGGGCTGAGCACCAACAAACTCCTTGCCTGGGTCTCCCCGCTGGGTCCCCATCCTCCACCCCAGGTCTAGACCGACTGAGGTCTGGATCAGCTCTGGGGGCGCCCAGGGCCGCCCTGGGATGAGCACACCCCACCCACGGCTGCCCCTCTGAGGCCTTATCCCGGGCAGGCTTCCCGAAACCCACCCTGAGGCCTCCCTTGCTCCTGACGGCTCCCCTGATTCTGCCCTACTTTCTAAATTCTATTTTCATTTTTTATTTTCACTGCGGTAAAATGCACATAAAACAAACAACTGCACCATCTCCAGCGTTCAGAGTATCCGATTCAGTGGCGTTAAGTACGTTCACATTACTGTGGATCTGTCTCCAGAACTTTCTCGAACTTTCTCGTCGTCCCAAACCGAAACTCCGCCCTCAGTAAACAGTGACTCCCCATCCCCCCACCCCATTTTTCATTTCTTCAAATGAAAAAGATTTTTACTCGGGGCGCCTGGGTGGCGCAGTCGGTTAAGCGTCCGACTTCAGCCAGGTCACGATCTCGCGGTCCGTGGGTTCGAGCCCCGCGTCGGGCTCTGGGCTGATGGCTCAGAGCCCGGAGCCTGTTTCCGATTCTGTGTCTCCCTCTCTCTCTGCCCCTCCCCCGTTCATGCTCTGTCTCTCTCTGTCCCAAAAATAAATAAACGTCGAAAAAAAAAATTAAAAAAGCCACCGCTTGGGTGGCTCAGTCAGTTAAGCGTCCGACTCTTGATTTCGGATCAGGTCATGATCTCACGGTTCATGAGTTCGAGCCCCGCGTCGGGCTCTGTGCTGACAGCTCAGAGCCTGCTTGGGATGCTCTCTCTCTCTCTCTCTCTCTGCCCCTCCCCCACGCTGTTGCTCTCTCTTTCTTAACAATAAACTTAAAAACATTTTTTAAGGAACAACAAAATTTTCCACCTTCACCATTTCCAAGAGCGCAGTTCTACGGTGTTAACTATATTTACGTTGTCGTACAACTGGAATTTCACTTCTTCTTAAGGCTGAATAATATTCCATCAAGAGACGCCCTTCTTTTTTTTTTTTTTTTAAATTTTTTTTTTTCAACGTTTATTTATTTTTGGGACAGAAAGAGACAGAGCATGAACGGGGGAGGGGCAGAGAGAGAGGGAGACACAGAATCGGAAACAGGCTCCAGGCTCTAAGCCATCAGCCCAGAGCCCGACGCGGGGCTCGAACCCACGGACCGCGAGATCGTGACCTGGCTGAAGTCGGACGCTTAACCGACTGCGCCACCCAGGCGCCCCAAGAGATGCCCTTCTAAAAAGGGCTGGCCGGGCTCTCGGCCAGAACATGAGACGCGAGCACTGAATGAGGAGTCCCGACACCCCTGGCACCCACCAGGGGTGGCCTTGGACAAGTTCAAGTTCGAAGCTACTTCTGCCTGCCAGGACTCTGAGCTAATACCTCAGGTGCGTCCAGGTAGAAGAGGGCAATATGACTGAGAGGCTGACCCTTGAGAAGGAGCTAGCCCCTCCCGAAGGCTCGAGAACACCCCTGTTGGCCAAACTCTAGCCCAGCGTCCGGCACCAGGGAGACCCTCCGCGCCCATTAACTCAAAAGAACCTCAGAAAACCCTGGTCCTACGGCTCCCCATTTCTCGGGTAACTGCATCACTGTCACCATCTAAGGACACCGAGCCCAGCCCGGGTGCCACGCTGACCCTAAACACTATACACTGAATCCTTGCACAACCAACCTGTCTGATTTCCCTCCATTTTCCAGATAAGGAAGCAGGCTCTGAGATGCCAAGTCACCTGCCCCTTTTTCACCCAGGGAACCAGAATTCAAACCTGAGTCCACTCTCGTGTTTGTTTGTTTGTTTTTTATGTTTTATTTATTTTTGAGAGAGAGAGAGAGAGAGAGAGAGCAAGCCAGGGGAGGGACAGAGAGAAAGAGAGAGACAGGGAGACCCAGAATCCGAAGCAGGCTCCGGGCTCTGAGCTGTCAGCACAGAGCCTGACGCGGGGCTTGAACCCATGAACCGCGAGATCATGACCTGAGCCGAAGCAGGACGCTGAATCGACTGAGCCACCCAGGCGCCCCAATGAACCTATTCTAAATCCTGTTGCTGACCACTGAGCCGTGTGGATGCTGGGCTGGGTGGGGGGAGGGGGTGCCCCCCTGACTGTTCTGGAAAGCTGATCCTCCGGGGCCCCCGCGGGACAGTTCCACAGACCCCTCTCGTACCTCGATACCAGATGACCCGGGGTGGGGGCACCCCAGACACCTCACACACCAGCACGGCCTCCTCCCCGACAGCAGCCAGCACCACGGCGTTTACGGCAGAGACTGAGGGCGGATCTGCGTGGGAGCAGATGGGGAACTTGGGACCAACCCACAGACCCCCTAGGGCGACAGGGCGGCTTTTCACAGTTTGGGGGTTGCAGCGAGGAGAGAGAAGGAGCTGGCCTCCCTGCCTCCTCCCCACCCCCCACCATCCGTCACCCCAGAAAGGTTTCTGACCCAGGATCTCAAATCAAAGCCAGTCCCACCTGGAGCCACCCCACCCCTCAACACACATCGTTTCTTATTGAACTTGCCATCAAAGTGGAAACCCTACAAGGTCCTGAAATGCCCTAGGTGGGCTGCCCAGCCCTCCCTAAAGTCCCCCTCAATTCACTCCACACCAGCCTTCTCGCAGCCCCTTGAGCACCCCAGACTCATGCCGACCTCAGGGCCTTTGCCTCACCGGGTCCCCGGGCTGGGAACACTGCTCCCATTCCCTTCTCTGGTGAGCATCACCTCCTCACCGAGGCCTTGGCCGGTCCCGTGTGTAACAGCCACTTCCCCCTAGCCCCATCTGCCTATCACCCTGCGCTGTGATCCCCCGCGAGTACCGTTAGCTGCCCGCATGCTTCTTTTGTGCCTCCCCACCAGAATATAAGTTCCACCTGGGCAGGGAGCATGCGTTCACTGCTGTATCCCCAGCTCAGTGAGTATCTATGGACGGGAAGGAGGGAGGGAGAGAGGGGGAGAGGCCCAGGTACCTGTATAATAGAGGGTGACCGTCTCCTCGTCTGTGCCAACCTCATTAGCGGCCCGGCAGCTGTAATTCCCAGCATCCTCTGGGGCCACTCCCTGAATGATCAGGGTTCCCTGGGCATCCACACGGATTCTGGAGTCACGCCATAAAATAACATGTTCAACGGGAGGGGGCTGATTAGGTGGGGTCACACAAAGACTACCTGAGTCATCCTCAATAACAAACGAATTGATCCCATCACTAGCGACCGCCATTTCCTACTGACTGCTTGCTCTGTGCCTGGCGGTGCGCCCAGCACTTTACATAGATTGTCCTTTTTCATTCGTGAGGCTCAGAGAGGTAAAGTGACTCGCCCAAGGTCACACAGCCTGAATGGCAGAGGCAGGATTCGGGCACAGGTCTGGTGGATTCTGGAACTACGGCTCTTGACCCCCGGGCTCATACTGAGGCATCGTTATGTTTTCAAAGCGATCTCGCTGCCGAGTCTCAAATGATCCCAGGAAGAAGGCAGGGCAAATGCTACCCACTCTTCCCAACCCCATTTAGAGGGAAGAAGATGGGGGCCCAGAGAGGTCCCCTGGGACCTCTAGTCCCAGAGTCCCTCGTCCTGGGGCCCTTACCTGCTGTCCTCTTGCAGAGCATGACCCTCACGGCTCCAGGAGATGTGGGGTGTGGGGTACCCCGAAGCTGAGCAGCGAATTCTCACCTCCACACCCTGGGAGAAGTGCTGGGACCGGGTGTGGATGCTGACCTGGGGAGCCTCTGCAGTTCAAAGAGTGGACAGGTGGTCAAGAGTCTGTCTGGGCAGCCGTGCTGTCTCAAGTGCCTCCACTCCATCCCCGAAGTCACAGATGGGCCAGACATAGGAAGCAAAGGCCCCCCAAGGGCCCGAATCCCAGGGAGTGGCTTTCCTGGGAGCTGGGGTTGACCAGATAGCCGCCCAGGCCACACGGGGAGGATTTTCCAAAGCTCTCCCTGGGGTTCTGGTCTGGGCTGAGCATCCTGGAGAGGTTCAGGGTGATAGCCAGATGCCAGGGCTGGGGGCAACGCCCATCTCCAGTGACCTTGAGGGGACGCCAAAGCCTGCCCAAGTACTGGCCCCAGACTTAGGTACTGTTCATGGTACAACGGGCTTGTCAGACTCAAACAGACCTCACCAGGCCAACTCAGCCAGAATAGGCAAGCAGGCCCCTCCCACGGCAGTGGCAGTCTCAACACACTCCAGGCAACCAGTCAGGAGTGGCTGGGACAAGAGAGGGCAGTTTTTCCCACACGCTCACTTTTACACTTGGCCAAACAGCATCCCAGAGGGAAGGATCTGGCTAAACCCTGGGTGGACCCGAGGCTACATCCGGGTCCTAAAACTCCAGGACGGGTGCTCTTTCCGCTGCCCACCCCCCTCCCGCCCCATCTGGCCAGGGCCACCCAGCCCCCGCCACGCGCTTCTGATCTCTGGACTTCCAGAAGTTTCCCGTAACCCACCCCTCCTCCACATATGGCAATGGAGCTGACCCACAGCACGGGAGGTAAACAGGACAGGACGAAGCTGGCTTGGTCTACAGCAGTAGAGATTTAGGTTAGCTACCAGGATGAACTTTCCACGGCGAGAACCGCTACACATAGGCTAGGAGGCTACACAATCTTTTTTCTCTGAAAACCCGGAAGACACTAACGGGGCTGGCGCTGCCTGCTGGGGGTGGTGTCTGGGCAGAGGCGTGGATCGACGGGCTCTGGGGATAAGCACGAGGTAGTGAGGGGCGCCTGGGGGGCTCAGTCGGTTGAGCGTCCGACTCCGTCTCAGGTCATGATCTCACCGTTCGTGGGTTCAAGCCCCACACTGGGCTCTGTGCTGTCAGCCCAGAGCCTGCTTCGGAGCCTCTCCCTCCGCCCCTCTGCCCCGCCCCGCTCACGCCCTCTCTCTCAAAAATAAATAAAAACTTTGTTTTAAATCGTTTTTTAAAAAGCACCAGGTAGGGTGCTGAATCAGGAGGACACATCGCAGAGGCAGGAAGAGCCTCACCTCGCACCAGGAGCCACACGGACGCCCTTGTGACCCCGTTGGCATTGCTGGCCATGCACTGGTACCGTCCGCCGTCACTGGGGATGATGCCGCTGACCTCCAGAGACAGGTCGGCCAGCTGGGTGACTCTGCCCGTCGAGGCCGACAGGACCCGCCAGTCCCGGATCCAAGTCAGGTTGTAGGGCACCTCACTCAGGACCTGGCAGGACAGGATGGCTGTCTCCCCCGGGGACACGGTCACGTTGGGGGCAGGAACCAGCTGCGGTGGGGGGTCTGAACGGGTAAAAACAGAGGAGACTCTGAGAGGCTGATGCAGAGAAAGGACCATCCTGCCGGCCCCCGGGGGTGCCCTGACTCCAGAGCCCCGCACCGTATCCTTCAGGATGCGTGGGCCAGCAGAGGAGCCAAGTATCATGTGCTCGCCATCCCGGGGACGGCACCACCCCAGGGAGGGCCCGGCCCGCCCCCCGCTTCCCCCCCCCCACCATCACACACCCGGCGAGGGCTGCATGGGGCATGCATGCCTTCCACACGACGGCCAAGTGCAACATGTAACAAGCTCTACACCCTGTGAGCCAGTAATCCCACCCTGGGGAACAGAGCCTTGGAAATAACTCTCAAGAGGGAAAGAGTGATGAGTACAGAGCTATTCTCTGTACAAATAGCAGGGGCATCGTAACAGCCAAAATATACAACCGAGGCCACTGCCCCAGAGGAGGGAAGAGCTAAGAGAACCACTCTCTTGATAGGAAAAGGGAACAGGGGAGAAGTGACAAGATCAGAGGCTTGTCTAACCGGGGATGTGGGCCCAAGAACCTGCAGGAAAAGAGCCGGGTCCACACAAGCTACACGTGCCAGTGCCCTGATGTCACCAAGAGCCTGTGAACGCCACAGTCCTGAAAAATGCTATTGTAGAAACCAGCCAGAAACAATACCTGGGGGCCAATGAGAAAACCCGACTATGGCCAAATTAAACACCATTAAGGTATTACTGTTCATTTTATTAGGTGTGATCGTAGAATCTTTATTATATGGGAAAATCTACTTTAAAAAAAAAGAGAGAGCGATAAATACTGAAATGTCAGCATGCCTACAATTTGGTTTAAAATGGTTTAGCCAAGGGGCGCCTGGGTGGCTCTGTCGGCTAAGCATCCGACTCTTGATTTTGGCTCGGGTCGTGATCTCATGGTTCACGCGTCAGGTTTCGTGCTGAGCGTGCAGCCTGCTTAAGAGTGTCTCTCTCTCTCTCTCTCTCTCTCTCTCTCTCTCTCTCTGTCTCCACCCTCCCCCACTCACTCACTCTCTCTCTCTCTCTCTCAAAATAAATACACGTTAAAAAAAGAGTTCAGCCAAAGAGCAAGAAAGCAAATATGGCCAAATTTGAGCGATTATTAAGTCTAGGAATGGGTGTGCAAGTTTCCTTATACTCTTTCCCCTTTTACTGTCCTCATCGTTTATAAAAAGTAAAACCATTAATTCATGCCACAGAAGCATGTTTGCAGACACGTTATATTGTTAGATGATAAAAAACCAGGTTGTCACATGCATACGTCTGTATAATATATATAATGCTATATATATATATATAAATATACATATATAGCAATATATATAATGCGTTTTCTTAAAACGCACACACAGATAAAGGTCTAAGAGGGGGTAAATCAAAATGTTACGGAGGTCGTCTCTAGAATGAGACTGCAGGTTATCCAGATCGAAGCATAGCAAGTCTGTGGGATTAGAGGCTGCAGACTGGCTAATGTTTCCATGTTCCTTGGGCTTTTAAGGCAGTTTAGATTCCTGATTTAAAAACACAAAGCCAATGTCATTTTGAGATGGTCCGTGTCATCAGCAACCTTCCTGAGCCGGTTGGGGCCATCCTGGCAGGGACCTGGAGGCATTAAGGGAGGGGGACTTCCAGATGGGCAGTGGCCCCCGAAGGGCCTGGGGGAGGAGGGCATGACCCTGGCTGCATTTCTCAGCCTCCTTCCCATCTAAGATCCACAGGCTGTTTCTGGGTGACCGCCCAAATGGGGTGCCAGGTGCCAGTGTGGGCAGCAGGGCCTGGGTGACGGCAGCTGGCTGGCATGCTCCCCCACAGATGGAGACACCCTGGGGAGAAACCCTAGAGGGAAAAATCCGGAGGGAGTGGGGAGGGGAGATGGGGAAGGGCCGGAAAGGACAGACCTGTGACAAGAATCTGGGCCTTTGCTCGTCCGGTCCCAGCCCGGCTGACTGCCGTGCACTCATACGTCCCTTCCTCGGTCTTAGAAGCCCGTGGGATCTCCCAGCTGCTGTTTCCCGACACCCTGTGAACACAGAGCAGCTGGAGACACACAATAACACTGACCCCCGCCAGGGCCCCCCAGCCTTGTCCCGCCCCGGAACCCTGCCCAGAGGGGACAAATCCTCTTGGAGACTTGGTAAGGAGGGGCAAGGCAGCCGAGGACGTGCCAAGTCTACAACATGCTGGGTGACTCTGAGCGAGTCCCTTTCCCTCTCTGAGCTCTGGGCTTTCATCCACGACCGGGAGGGTCTCGGAGGGTCCTTCCCACCCTGACCCCACGGGCCCGGGCCCTGCGTGGGAATGTTCTGGAAGCTCAGCAAGCCCACAGCTCCTCCACAGGGTGACGATCCAGCGGTGGTGGGACATCTGGGGACCACCCTCTCCCCATCCCTGGCCGTGCTGGGAGATGCCCAGGACACTATGACCGGATTCAAGGTCCTTCTCCTGCCACCCACATCCCTTGGACCCCTGGGGCTGGGGACACAGAGCAGACAGCACCCACTCACTGAAAGTGCCTCTCCTCGCCCAGCCTGGCTCCGTTCCGCCGCAGCTGTAGCCTGAAGGGGAGGGTGCTGTGTACAGAGCAGGAGACCAGCAGGGGCTGGTCCAGGTAACCATGGATCCTAGGGGGCATGCTGACCACGGGGGCACCTGTAGGCAAGGTCCGGCGCTCAGGATTCTTCCCCACCCGCCCTGCCACAGCCTGCCAACGCAGAGACCACAGGGATGAGCCAGGAGGCCAGGATTCAACCCACAGCCCCACCACTTGGGGGGTCACCAAGAGCGGGGTCACGTTACCCCTGTAAGCTCAGTTCCCACCTCTGTAAAATGGGCTTAATCCTGACACCGACGTCACCACGCTCTCTGGGGAGCTGGTGAGAGGCGGTGCATGGAAAGCACTTGGCATGTCCACAAGGCACGGCAGGCCCCCTCAGGACGAGCCGGCATTATTTCTACGGTTTCTAAGAAGACCAGCCAAGACGGACGGGTCTGTGCAACCACCTTCTCCACTGTCCTGGACGTAGATGTTGCACCAGCTCTGAGAAGCCTGATAAAATGCTCCCCGGACCGGGCTCTCCAAGCTTCCAGACCTCTCATCCGCCTGGAGGGTCGGTTTTACCCGAGGATGTTGGAAGAAAGCCTTTTTCATTTAAAAATAAGCGAAGCTGAAGCATGGCTGTGAATGCAAAGTTCACACGCATTTTTGAGATAAGAGACTTCAATGAAATCCCACAGTTTGTGATGAGCCCCGTGGGGCCCCTGAGAGACACTCCCCCCCCCCCACCACCCCCACCGCCTGACCCTGGTCCTGGGATGACACATTCTCTTTCCTTGGCCATTAGAATCACTCCACTGGGAAAGTCTGAGAACGCCCCCAGCGGGGTCAGTCACAGCTGTCAGTGCCTCACTGGGTGATCGCGGGCGTGTGCTCAACTCTTGTCCTGCCCTCCCCCGCATCCCCACCAGAGATGCTCCTTGGGTGAGACAATGCACCAGACGTCCTCCGAGCCCAGAGCTGGGGGTGGGAGGGTAGCAGGTGACATCATGCTACAGGCTCCCTGCCACATCCCAGGGGAGAGGGATGTCAGACCATCTCGCCACGTCCTCAGCTGTGTGCAAAGCAGCCACCGCTCACCCCCACACACTGGAATCCTCGGCAAGGCCAGCCCAGGCTCTGTCTTCCATGAGCTGAATGGGCCCAGGGACCATGGCCCAGTCCTCACTACCTGCTCCAAACCCAGAGCCTCCTGCTCTAATCCCAACTCCCAGCCTCCCGACCCATCAGGTGGGGAAGGAAGCAAAACACCAAACCACCTCCCTTCTCCCTGCCCTGCCAACACACACATACTCTCTCTCTCTCTCTCTCTCTCTCTCTCTCTCTAATCTAGTGCTGAGATGAAGACCAAAATCCAGAGAGAAATCCAAACTCTTCGACTCATCTGCAAGAACAGGACAGAGAGAAACAGGCTATTATTGCCCCTGCTGAAACTCCCTCCTGAAAATTCCTCCTTGGAGTTATAAAAGCCAAGGGAGGAGGGGCCCAGGGACCACAGCAGGGGGGTGGAGGTCAGGAGGCTGAGAGACGGGGTCCCCAACTTCCCTACCCTGCCCTAACCTACCCTACTCGGATCCTCAAAGTCCCCCACCTCACCCTAGTGCCCTCTCTGCATCCCTATTTGTAGTAGACAGAGGAGTCTGTCCCTTGTTAAGAGATCCCCAGCAAAGAAGATGTTGGATATCAGTGACATCCACCTCTGTGAGCTCCCCGCCCAGGCCACTGCCACGGAAAAGCGGGGAGTGGGCAGGAGGAGGGAACAAAGCCCAGGAAGGAAGCTGATGGCCAGTGAACTCAGATACCCCATGCTAGGACCAGAGGCAGAGCTAGAAAGCCAAAGCCTCAGCCCTGCCCTCTGGGAGCTTCTCAGCCGCATGCGAGACCTCAGGGACACAAGGAAACAAGCAAAAAGACATACATGTAGGAACCAACACAACATGACCAAAGATAGGACCACAAAATGACCCGTGCCTACAAAGACATAACACTAACAGCAGCTGCCGCTCTGGAGGGCCCAAGTCCACAATGCCCACATCATGGGCACGGCCTCAGAGCACCCAAGAGCTGTCTTGTGATGTGTATTAACTTATGGAACCCTCAGGGCAACCCTGTGAGATGGGTAGCCTCAGCTTCTCCATCTATAAGATGGGGACACATCTCAGAAGCACTCAATGAGCTAATGTATGGCAGGTGCTTGGTTCAGGATGATCTCATGAGAGGTGCTCAAAATGGTCACTAGCTTAGTATTCCCATGATTAGGATTATGGAAGAGCAGACCCATACTCGCTGCCCTGCCCACTGCTGTGTCTACAACGCCTAGCACCAGGACTGACACAGAATGCATGTTGGATGGACATTTGGATGGATGCACGCATGCATGAGTGGATGGGTGGATGGATATTTGGATGGATGGATGCATGGATGAGTGGGTGGATGGATGGATAGGCAGATGAATGGATGGATGTTTGGGTCAATGAAGGGTGGGTGGAGAGACGAATGCGTGAGTGGAGGCGTGGGTAGATGGGCAGACGGATGGCTTTGTACTAAATCCTCGACTGATTGTTCCATCTGAACCATCCCAGTATTTAGCATAACGCATCGCAGAGTTTCCTGCTCACAGAAGTTTAGTTTTCTAATATCACGCCATCAGGGAAGGCTTCCGGGAAGAAGTGAGTCTCCAAGTGAGCCGGGGCGCTGGGGGTGCCGAGCGCTACTCACTCACCTGGGACCACCCCACTGTAGGAAACTCCAGAGACACGGAGAAGGGGATTCCCCTCGTGGTCTTTGCCCTTCACCTTGAGGTAGAAGCGCTCCTGGGGGGCGTGGAAGGGCGGTCCGCCCCAGAGCTGATGGGCGGAGCCATTGGAGAGGGGCTGCATGGGCAAAGTCAGGAGGGGCTGCCCCGAGCTGCGTGAGAGCTCCACGGAGTCCAGGTGGCCGGGTGCCTGCAGGCCCGTGGAGTTGATGACCAGGGAGATGGGCACCCCTGCGGAGGGAAGGGTGAGGAAGAAGGTGCCGGCTCCATGATCCTCCCCAAGCAGGGGCCCTCAGACCATAGTCAGGGACCCAGCTTGCTTGGCCCTCCTCGCGGCCCCTCACCTCTTTGCTGTGCCAACTAATGCTGGGGGGTGGATAAGCAGAGGGGGCCTGCTACTGTCCGTGGTCCTGAAACGCCACTGTCCACCCACACCACAGCTTCCCACGGCTGCATCACCTCCACTCTGCAGACTCGGGCTCTCCTGGAGTAGAACTGGGAGGGGGCATTTCTCCCCACCACCACCCTCCCCCCGTTAACTCGAGTGGGCTGTCATCGGGCAGGCTCTGGGACCAGCCAAGGTGAGACACACGCTAGTTTGGGAACGCTGACTCCTGCCTATCCTCTCTCTCCCCCCACGGTCCACTTTCCTTTGATTTTCTTTTCTGTCTTATTAGCCCCGGGCTTTTCACCCTGTTCCAGAAAAGACAGAGCTGGAGCTGGGTTTCTGAATTCCCTTAGTTGATTTGGGAACTTCGCTCGGGTCTTTCCCTTTTCAGGCAGTGATTACTGTGTTTCTTCACAGAGATCACAAACCAGGGAACAGAGGGTGTGGCTGGATAAAAATCTGAACGCCTTAACATTTTTGAAGAAGCGTGGAGAACAATCTGGAAAGGGCACATCAAAACCTGGCAGTCCGGATTCCTTGGAAAAATAACGTGTGTCGGCGCTGGGCTCCATTCACATGTGGCAACAATCGGCCAACGGCAGGTAGCTGCTGTCCTCTGTATTTGGGCAGTTGCTGTCCAGCTATAGCCACGGCCTCGAGACTCCCGGGTGCCCCAGCACTGAAGCCAAGTGCCAATCACTTCTCATTTGCAATCGCCCTGCTGTTTCTCTTTCCCTTTTTTTTTTTAAAACTGTCTTGGAAACCACATCTTTATCAAAAGCAGAAACCCAAGAAGGTCCCCTGAACTCTCTTCCACTGGGGACTGGTCCTGGCGACCCTTCAGTTCTCAACCCCCACTCGCGCGCTGCATTTAGGAGTTCTTTTCTCTCCTGGCTCTGAACGGGAACCAAGCTTCCCTGCCTCCCCACGTCCTGACGCTGGGAAAAACAAACGTGAAATGAGCAAGCAGCCCCCTTTCGCTTTGGAGATGGTCCTCGCACAGAACCAACAAGGGCTGACAACGATGACAAAAGTTAGAGCAAACACACGCTCAAAAGCTCTAAGGATCTTGTATGCACCGTGTTGGTCATTGGTCAGTGGTCCGAGTTGACCTGACCTGGTCTAGATCCCTCCCCTTCTCTCTTCTGAGCTGGTGCCAGCAAAGTCCTCTGATGGCCCCACGGTGAGGGACCATACTTCCCAAACTATACGCTGGGACCCCTGATCTGGCCACCAGACGGTACTTTCTGGCATGGAGCTCTGACAACCCGAGCCAAGAGCCCCTGCCTGCTCTGGAGCCCTCCTCCTCCAGATGGAACCATGATGGGACACACAGGCAACCCCAGATCCCAGGGGGTGGCTTCTCATCAGAAAACCGACCCCGTGCCTCCAACTCCAACATCCCCCTGGGCTCTCAACCTCCATCAGCCTCCGGAATATCGGAATGTCCATCAGGACATTCATTCCTCTGGAGTAAGATACTGTTCTCCTCTTCAAGTAAGCTAACAACTGACTAGCACCTGTTAGTTTGTCGGACTGGCCTGCTGTTCCGTGGAAAACCGAAGAAGCTCTAGACGGACGAGTTTGGACAAAGGAAAAAGAGAAAGTGTGGACTGAGTAGTAAGGGGGACAGCCAAAGGTCCTGGGGGCCTTTGGGGGCAGGGAGTGTGTTCTAAAGGTAAATGGTCACGGCGTTACCTGGGTGGGGGCCAGTGGAGAGGGTGCTGGCCCTGGGCTCGGTTCACTGTGGTCTGAGAGAATGGCTCAAGCCAGCCTCTTCCGGGTACATTGCAGTCACACACTCATAGCCTGCCCCCCAAGGCTCCCCGATTCCCAAAGGCAAGCCCCGCCTCTTCAGAAGGCAGATCTGCATCGTCCCCAGGGTCCGGAGCACCATACCTTGTAGGGGCCACTCAATGGTGTGGTTGAGGTCCAGAGAGGGCTGGGTGGAGAAGCCGGCTCGGAAGTCGATGTTGCTGACGCCCGTGATCCTCACCGAATGGCGACCGCTGCTATAGACCTAGCACAGGCCCCGGCCCACGTCACCAGGGCATCCGCCTCCGGTGCCCCAGCACCGGGACAGACACGTGGGCAACTTACCTACTCCCTGGGGGCCCAGCACGACGCTCCCCAAATGAAGCAGAAGAAGCCTCAGCTACGGTAGTGTCCTGAGTGGGACCCCTGAGGCTGTTCTGCCTTTCTGGCCTCCCCCCCACCCAACACCTGCAGCTCTGTCTGTCCCCCTACAGGTCTAAGCCCTGCCTTGCCTTCCCCACTGGCATCAGAGCTCTTGGCTCAAAGCCGCTCAGAGTTTGAAGGGCAGGAGTCAAAGCTGCCCCCTCCCCTGCAGCACCCACGCCCAGCCCAGGGCCTGGAGCCTAGCAGGTGCTTCACAAACGTTTGTCCAATCAGCAGAAGCTCACATCCCTCCAAGGCAGCAGCCTCCCCCGTCCCAGGACACTCTGCCGGGGGCCCAGCCTACCCCAAGTCCCTGGCCTCCAGCACCTTGCAGATTAGAGTGGGCCCTGCTCCCCCTGCCAGCCCTTGTCCCTCTGAGCCATCCTTCCCCCCAAGGTCACCCTTGCTTCTGTTGTTCATTCTTCACAGGATAGGTTCTGAACCTCAAGCCGGCTCAGCCACCCACCTCTGGACCCTCAAATCACTTCTCCAACTTTCTTAAAAGTTCCCTAACTAACCCCAAACCGCTCTACTTCCTCTCACTGGTGCAAAGCAGAATACTCCTCCTCTGTTCTGGACCCTTTGCTTCTACCGATACGCCCACCTCGCCACCCATGTTCCAGCCCCCAGCCTCCCAGGGCCCCAGGGCTCTCGGGACAGGCAGGAGGGAGACAGTGTCTCAGCTCGGTGAAACTGGTCCCCTCCCTGGGCACCAGGGCCCCGTACCTTGATGGACCACAGCCCAGGATGCTCAGGCTTAAACGCCACGACCTTGGCAGAGTCAGGGATGCTGAGGAGCACGTTGAGGCCCTCGTCCTTCTGCAGGATCCTCCCTGTGGAACGCCCAAGGGTTTCCGTCCCCACATGTTTCCTGACTGTGACAGAGGCCCCATTCTGCCAGGAACCCATGGTCTGTCCAACCACCAGCCTCAGCCTTCCCAGAGAAAGTGACAAAGGCCTTAGGCGGTGCTCGGGCCTTTGCCCCATTCTACACTCCAGCCTCATCCACCCCCGGGTGTGGGCCATACACCTGGCCTCCAGACCTGGGGACCCAGGACATCCTCGGAGCTCCATGAGGCCAGGTAGCTGGGTCCAAATCACACCGACCCTGGGTGACCTGGACAAATCACTCCACCTCCCAGAGCCCCAGCTTCCCATCTCGGTGGCATGCCACCAATTCTTGCCCCGACTGGTCTGCTAGCCCACCGTAGGGACCCGCTGAGAGAATACGGGTAAGACTCCGCGTGAACCTTGCATCCCAGGGATCGTCATTACTCTTGGAGAGAGAGAGAGACTGAGAGAAAGAGAGCCCAAGCACGTGACAGAGGGCTCACTCAGGAGAGGGGCAGATGGAGAGAGAGAGAGAATGTGAAGCTGAACGCGGAGCCCCATGTGGGGCTCGATCTCACAGCCGTGAGATGGTGACCTGAGTGAAATCCAGAGTCCGGTGCTTAAGGGACTGAGCCACGCAGGCGCCCCCAGGACTGTCGTTGTTTTAATTCCCCTCCCTTGGCTGCTAACAGCCTCCCCGCTTCCTCACTCACCATGGGCACCCCCTCTGCCCTCCACTTGGCACCCCCCCCCCTCCTTATTCCCAGAGCCTTGTGTCCAAACCCACTGCCACCCCGGGTCTCTCTCTCTGTCCCACCCCGGACTCCCAGCTCAGTCTTGGGGCCAAAGCAGAGGCCGGCCAGTCCTAGGGTGCACATACCCAGCGGGTCGCGGACTTCGATCTTGGGACCCGGACCGCTCAGGGAGATGGTGACCTCCTTCAGGCTGGGGTCAAAGGGAATCCTCCACGTGTGCTCGCCCTCCTCCTTGTGGTCCGTGGACAGCAGGTGCACCTTGGAGGCCTGGATCGCTGACTCTACCCACTTCAGCACCTGGGAGGCAGGTTATGAGAAGCTGATGCCAGCAGAGGTGCCTGTGGTCCCGCTTGTGTCTGACCCACTGGAGGCAGGTCTCTGACGGGTCGCCAGCAGAATCCAGTCCCCCACCCTGGGTTTTTGGCAGCGTATAGGCCTTCCAGGTCACCCAGTCCCCCCACACTCCCACCGCTCTACAAGAGGCCCAGTTCACACATCATTACCCTCCTGGCCTGAACTGAGGCAGCTCAGAGGGAATGGCCAATTTCTATGGCACCCACCACTCCCTCCAGGAAGCCTTCCTGATGCCTCCTACCCACAGATGAACCCTGGAGATCCGGAATCTCCCCCAGAGCAATGTAATTCACTGTCACCCCTCAAGGGGCCTCAGGCCACATTCCTGCCAGGGTAGCACACTCTCTAAGCAGGACCGAGAGGGTCTGCTGCCAAGATGGAGTCTCCTCCTGATTCATTTCACAACATTGAGAAATCCTAAGTCCCTGGTTTCTAGAAGTGCTTATTCATTCTAAAATCTTAAGTGTTTTGGACAGGTCCCATTGAAAAGCAGGCAACAGGCGAGGACTCCCCCACCCAGGTACACATTTAAAGTATGATTTTCGTGGGCAGGGGGGTTCTCAAAGACCGCCCCCCCCCCCATGCATGCACAGACCCCATGTCAGCAACCCCGGATCCAGTCTAAGTTATCCCACAGAGCACAAAATTTGTTGAGTTTCTCCAAATCCTGACCACGATCTTCAAGCCCCCGTGTCCTGTCCTAGGATTTAGGCAGCTGTCCAACCCGACTCAAGGTCAGCGTGCCCCTGACTCTCCCCACGCTTATAGGGTTGAACCCCCGGGCCTCCCTAGGCAGCTCCACCCACACACGCTGTTCTCTGACAGAAATGACCTGCCCCTTCTTTATCAACCCACTCCTGGCTACATTCATGCCTGTCTCCCCTCTTGGCCTGGGAGCCCCAGGAGGGCAGAGACCCTCCGCCGTGCCCCGAGCTCAACGTCTGGCACAGACAGGGTACTCAGGAAGCATGTGCTCACTGTGTGTGGTCTGACAGGGCACACACCTCCTGACCAGGGCCACCAGATTTCACCTGGCAGTCACCTGACTCAGCTCCATCCCGGTCCCTGCCTTTGTAGCAGCCACATCCCACAGTTTCCAGTAAGAAAACCAGGCAAGAGGACTCGGAGGGGGCCTCCCCCGCCCCCCCGCCGGCCCCGGGCCAAGTGACTTTAAGGTTTTCACGGGATGCTTCTTGAACTAAACAAAATGAAACAGGAACCTCACTGTCCAACAAATTAGCACGATAAGCACAGAGAGAAAAGAGCTCCCATTGGCTAAATCTGGGGCAACTTGAACCCCTAAAAGAATAATGACTTTAATCAACTGAAACACATTGAACTCTAGAATCTGTGTCCCCCGGGGCGCCCGGGTGGCTCATTCGGTTCAGCGTCTGCCTCGTGATTTTCGGCTCAGTTCATGATCTCACAGTTCGTGATATCGAGCCCCGTGTTGGGCTCTGCACGGACATCGTGGAGTCGGCTTGGGATTCGCTCTCTCTTCCTCTCTCTCCACCCCTCCCCAACTTGTGCACGCTCGCGCTCTCTCTCTCTCTCTCTCTCTCTCCCAAAATAAATAAACTTTAAAGAATCCGTGTGCCCATAATACTCAAAGAAAAGCAAAATTCAAAACAATAAAACCTCATTTGCCACCAGTGAAAGCAACCTGCTAATTAAATAGAAAGAACTAAGTGCGATCCCTGCCTTTTCCATAGGCACTGTGCCTCAAAAAACCAAGCCATCCCTTTGGAGAAGCCAAAGCTCTTTTTTCAGGGAAGAACGCCCACTAATGAATGTGAAAGAGATGATGCAATGAGGAAATCATCATTTTGCAACCCCTAATGAAATCATTGTTTCAGGCAAGCATCCTCCACGGACGCCACAACCATTAGATGGAAGGCGGGTGGGGAACTGGACGTCCATGTGGAGCCCCAGCATTTACCCCACAGACCGCTTGAGTCATAAGGGGAAAAATGCGGCCCTACAATGCACCGAGAGCTGGCTGTCACCACCTTCACCAGGAATCAAACTATCATCAGGAAGAGCGGGACAATCAGACATTATTTACCTCCCGGGGCAATGCAACAGAAAATACACACAGCACCAACCATGAAATACTCCTGTCAGAAATGCTGGCTTCCATTAATCAGCCACTGAGAGCTAACTGCCAGGTTAGGGAATACGGGGGGTGAGGGAACAAATTAATGACACCATAAGGAAACAATCAGATGAATCCGTAACACGGGATACTGTACAGCCGATGCCTCTCCAGCAAGTTAGTGGCATTAAAAAAAGGGTAGATTGTTCCAGATGGAAGCGGACGTTAACAGACACAACAAGTGAATGAAATGCACAGCCCCTGATTAAATCCCGATTTGACAAAACGTGTTACCGAAGACATTTTGAGGACAATTGGGGAAACTGAATATGAACTTGGCATCGGACGATACCAGCAGAATACTATTCATTTTATTAGAGGGTATCGTGGGCTGTGTCCAAGATCATATATATATATTTTTTAAAAAACCCACACATGACTATTTACGGGTAAGGTGTCACGATTCAACAAAAGGCATAGAAAGAGACAGATAAAGCAGGCGGGGTAAACATGTTAGGTGCTGAATCTAATTGGGACATAGGTTCTTTTTTGTTTGTTTCAAGTTTTGATTTAAATTCTGGTTCGTTAGGGGCGCCTGGGTGGCTCAGTCGGTTAAGCGTCCGACTTCAGCCAGGTCACGATCTCGCGGTCCGTGAGTTTGAGCCCCGCGTCGGGCTCTCGGCTGATGGCTCAGAGCCTGGAGCCTGCTTCCGATTCTGTGTCTCCTTCTCTCTCTGCCCCTCCCCCGTTCATGCTCTGTCTCTCTCTGTCACAAAAATAAATAAACGTTAAAAAAAATTTTAAATAAATAAATAAATTCTGGTTCGTTAACACATCGTGCAACACTGGTTGCAGGAACAGAATTTAGTGATTCATCACTCACGTACAACACCCAGTGCTCCTCCCCACAAGTGTCCTCCCCAGTCCCCATCCCCCATTTAGCCCCTCCCCCACCCACCTCCCTCCACCAACCCTCAGTTTGTTCTCCACAGTTAAGAGTCTGTCTTCTGGTTTGCCTCCCTCCCTCTGTTTTTCTTCCTTCTCCTATCTTCTTCTGACTTTTCTTTATCTTTAACATCTTTCATGATCATATTTTTTTTTTTTTAAAGAAAAAGTCCTTGAAAAAGAACAAGTACGCCATGACTTGAATATATACCCCTAGGCAACCACAGGGGTACCCTGGCGCTCGCCAATTCTGGTCAATCTAATCAAACCCGATCAATCGCCAATCAAATCTAATCTGGAAGTAGCTTCCTGGGATACTGTCTGACAAAAGTCGAAACCGCATTCAGCTTCAGTGAGAAGACGTTCTGTGACTGATGAGTCATGTCTGCTGGGATACGGGGTCCGAAAGCGGGCCTCGTGTGCTACATGTCGGCCAACCTTGCTCCGCATCAGAGTCTGAGACTGAGCTGGAACATCTACACGTTGCAGCTGGATTTCAGTTACTACAGGATACGAATCCCAGGTTCCGAACACTCACTTCTCTGTACACTTGGAGGTCCCTCTTTCTTCTGTTTTGCCCAGCTTTCTTTCTTTTTTTCTTCAATTTGATTTGTTTTGAGAGAGACACAGAGAGCTTGAGCAGGGGAGGGGCAGAGAGAGAGAGAGAGAGAGAGAGAAGGAGAGAGAGAGAATCCCAAGCAGGCTCCACACAGTCAGTGCTCAGAGCCTGAGGCAGGGGTTGAACCCACGAAAACGTGAGATCGTGACCTGAGCCGAGATGCGGATGCTTAACCGACTGAGCCACCCAGGCGCCCGCTCGTCTAGCTTTCTGAGTAATGTTTCCCTTGGAAAGGTTCTGTGCACACACGGGGGCTGGCGGGAGGAAGCGGCAGTCGAGGCTCCCATCTGGAGAGGCGGACAGAAGCCAGCGAGGTGAGGCAGCTGCTGCCACAGCTCCGGGACCACTGTCGCCTTCCCCCGGGGCCGGGCCTTGTCAGGGGTCGGGAGGAAATCACAACCGAGCAAAGCTGCCTGGAGGCGGTGGCTGCGCCAGCTGACAATTACCCAGAGAAATCACACGCACTGTTGCGTTGCAACTGTCACTACGAGCTTGTTCTAGGATGACGGAGGGACGGTGCCCAGGAGTCCAGGCTACCGACTGGCAGAGAAGGCTCAGACTGAGCTCAGTGCCAGGGACCCCACCAGGCGGCGGCGTGCCCACGGGGTCTGCCCTAAGCCCATCACCACCAGGGCGCTGCCCTCAGCCAGCCCGGATCCCCTGTGCGTCCAGGCCTGTGGACAGGCTTCCTGGACCCTACAATCCCCCCAGGGCTCCAAGCGGAATCTGGGGAGCCCTCGGAGCGGAGTGCCTTCATCAAGCCAGCTCAATGTTTATCTGGCGAAGACAATGGCTTCCAGATGTTAGCGGGACCGGGGGCCCGCGAGCCCGTGCTGCGATGGGGCTCATCTCTCTGTCACCGATAGGGAAGGATGGAAAGAATCTGGAGCTGCTACCCTGGCCAGATGGCTGCCGCTGGGCCTTTCACGGCAGATAAATCATCCCCTGGGGCCCCTCCCCCAGACGCCTGACAGCCAGGCCGGCCGAGGAGGCCGAGCGGGGAGGCCAGGGGCCTACAGGGCCCGAGAGCCGCAGAGCAGAGAGCTGGGACCGGACCGTGGAGCCTGGGTCAGGAAGCCCGGCAGGCAGTGATGGAGAGAGGGCACCAGCCCCAGCCAGCTGGGCGCCACCGCTGGGCGCTCGGGTCCTGAGAACCTTTTCCGAGAGAGCCCTTACTCTCCAGGGGGGGTGTGCCGGAGCCTGGCATGGGTTCTGGGCTCCACACCAAAGCAGGGGGCTGGAGCCACAGCCGTCACGAACTCTCACCAAGGGCTTCCGGGTGCCTGTCCGGACAGCGCCCCCGTCTCACCGGGCAGGGGCTCTCAAAAACCCAGCCGTGCACAGGGGGAAACGGAGGCCCAGAGAGGTTAAGGACTGAGTTCGGGTCACGCGGCAGGCAGGCGGCAGGGCTGGGGTCCGAAGCCGGCATGCGGCCCTAAACCTCCACCGGGCTGCCCTCTCCGGGAAGAGTCCGGGATGAAGTCATCTCTGGGGCCGGCGCCTCCTGATCTGTTAACTGGAACCACCTGGTCAGAGCTCCCCTTCTCCCCTGCACCCCACGCTTACTGCCTTAGAAGGTAGCTCGCCTTCCTCCTAGTTGAGAAATGTGCAGAATCTGGGCGATTTGCCACGTTTGTGCGGGCTGGGCCGGTGCGAACAGGGGCAGGGTCTGGGCCCCCAGAAGGGACTTCCCAGGGCCAGAGAAAGCTTCAGAATGAGGGGCTTTGCCCAGCAACTCCGGCCCACTCTGCCAGGGCTGGGCGGGGGTGGGGGGGCTCCGTGCCAGGGCAAGGGGGGCCTTGGACCTAGCTCAGCCGAGACCAGAAATGCACACCCCCAAGGGGCCATGATGCCTGCCTCCCCCGTCCACTGAAGGATGGCAAAAGCTCCGAACTGACCCCGCCAGGGGGAGAGGATCTTTCCCTTGCTTTAACGACCCTGGAATCCCACAGGGCCAACCCCACAACCGGAAGAAAGTAAAGGCTCAGAAGCACCGAGACCGGACCTGGATGGATTCTGTCTCTGCGCCCGGCACCTGAAGCTGTGCGCGGTGAGCGTAGCAGGTGCACGGTCAGCGAAGGGAAGAGAGATTACAGAACGTGTCGCTCCTGCCACATGGGACGTACCTTGGGAAGGTGAAGGGGCTAACGACACAGGCAATAATTTAGGGACTCCCGCAACTTCTGAGGAGTCATTCTCTCAGCTGGAGCCCCCCCTGGCTTGGGCAAAGACACCGTTCCCTCTCCCGGGTGCCCCGGCCGCTTTCTCAGGCTTGCCGAATGTCTGGGCACATCTGGAATGACGCAGCTCTGTGGCCAGGAAGGAGGAGGATCCAGGCCGCTACCCAGAGGCAGCCAACGCTGGGCCACCGGAGGTCCCATCAAGTGAGACACCTACCGCCGAGTCAGGCTCCCACAACAGAAGGCTGGGTACTATGGCCAGGAGCCAGCGGAGTCGCCCCAACTTCCCCGCCCCGAGAGAGAGCAGAGGAGAGCCCAGCCCCACACACCCGCTGGGCAGGGCCGTCCTCCGCTACCCTGCCCGGCACCGCACTGTCTGATTAGCCGCTGACAAGCACCCAGCTCCCACCCAAATAGGTCTCCCCCCAGACAAGGACCCAGCCATCCCTCCATTCTTCAATGCCTCCCACCCTCACTTGGGCGGCTCAGCGCCAGAGGAGGTGCACATGCCAGAGAATAAAGTCCAATGTGTCGCGAAGAGCCATAAACGCCATCTGTCAACAGGGAGTTACGGCACGCTAATCTAAACACGGCCCCGGAGAGCATAAATACAGAACAGACACACACACAAAAACCCCTCTCCTGGAGGCTACAGCAGGGCTGGCTGGGGCCAGGGCCTGCCTCACACACACAATCTCTCTTGCCTTCCTCCTCCCAGGGCCTCGGGCGCAAGGGACCCCGCATCTGTCCACCCACCGGCTATTTACTGAGCACCTGCCCCACGCTGGGGGCTGCATAAGGTGCCGGGGATACGGCAGCAGACGGGACCCAGGATACGGGACCCGTAAGGGCCGGGCTGTCAGGGAGCCCACAGCCTAGTGGCATTAAGTAACAAGAAGGGAAATCCAGGGAGGTCTCCCAAGGGGACAGCATGTCAGCTAAGACCGGGAAAATGAGGAGCCAGGGGAGGAGAGGTGGGAAAAACGAGCCGCATGAGCAAAGGCCCTGGGGTAGAAAGACGCGGGGCACTGAAGAAACAGCAGAGGCCAGTGGGGCGGCAGCAGTGAGCAAAAGGGGAGAACACGGGCCACGGGGTTGGGTAAGGGCCCGGACCTTCTCCAGAGGGCAAACAGGAGAGGCTCATCGGTCAGATGAGGGAGATGGAAACGGACATTCTTATTCTTTCCAGGGACGCAGTTGTGAACGTTTATGAGCATGTCACTGGAAGGATCCCTCTGGCTCCTGAAAGGGAGCAGGCAGACGCGCAGGGAGAGGGAAAGAAGGGCAAGTTGGGGCCTGGAGGAGAGGAAGGGCAGGCACCCAGTTCAAGAACGCGGCGAGGGTACAGACGCCAGGTCACTGACAACCCTGCATCTCAGGACGCAGGACCAAGCAAGCGCCTGCCTGCTCGTTCCCCAGCAGGACTCTCTGCCCCAGCAACACAGCCTGAATCGGACGCCCCCTGCCCCCCACCCACTCCTCTACCCGCCCCTGGGTTCCCCAACTCTGCGGAGAAGCTCACCCCGTACCCCCGCCCCCCAACGGTTGGCAAATTTTGCTAGGTCCATCTTGCCAGCCCGGACCACCTGCGGGACCCAGGGTGCTTCTTCGAGCTCCAGCCTCTTTACCTGCGAAATCGGGAAGTCTGCGGCACCTGCCTTTGGGGTGGGGGCGGGGGGCAGGTAGAGGGTGGGGGGCTGGCGAGAGGACCTCATACAGCCCGGAGCAGCGCACTCACTGCGCTGGCCACAGGGGGAGCACTGCTCACGGGTGGCACAGCTACCTGACCACCAAGCCCAGCCGCCCAGGGGCGAGGACGGTCAGGGAAGGCTCACCTCGGTCACCTGCTGCTTGTCCAGGTGGAACACCTGCCCGGAGCTGGTGGCGGCGATGTCCTCGTAAGCCAGGTAGCCGGGATGGGTGCGGTCACCACAGTCCCCCGTCAGCACGAAGACCACCTGGAAGAGGGACACGCAGGTGGCTTCCCTGGCCACCTTCTTCAGGGGTGAGTGGAGTGGCAGGGCCAGAACCAGGGAGGAGGGGCCTGGGCCGAGCCCCTTCCTCTCCGGACTCAGCGGATGCATCTGTAGAATGGGAATGATGAGAGCGCCCACCCCAGGGGATCGGGGCCGACGCAGGTCAAGGGTGTGGTACAGGGCCAGGCATACTAGGTGCCTCGATACACGGGAGCCATTATTTTTTAATGTTTTTTTTTTTTTTTTTTTTGAGAGAGAGAGAAAGAGAGAGAGGGAGCGTGTGAGCAAGAGGGAGAGGGAGACGCAGAATCCGACGCAGGCTCCAGGCTCCGCGCCGTCAGCACAGAGCCCGACGCGGGGCTCGAACCGTGAGATCGTGACCTGAGCCGAAGTCAGATGCTTACCCGACTGAGCCACTGGGAGCCATTATTAAAGCTACAACAAGGACGGGGATGGAAATCAGCTGGCCCCAAGCAGTAGCCCCTGGAGGCCACACACTTGGAAAAACTGTGGGTTCTAAGGTGGACTGTTTGACTTTGGCTCAGGTCATGATCTCACGGTTCATGAGTTCAAGCCCCGCGTCGGGCTGTGTGCTGACAGCTCAGAGCCCGGAGCCTGCTTCGGAGTCTGTGTCTCCCTCTCTCTCTGCCCCTCCCCTGCTTACGCTCTCTCTCTCTCTCTCTCTCTCTCAAAAATACATAAACATTAAAAAAATTTAAAAGAAAAAAAGAAGAAGAAGAAGAACCTTGGAGAATGGAGTTTGTTCTAGACGGGAGACCAGAGAAGCTGTCCCAGCTCTTGAGAGCTTCACCCGAGGAGGTCACACAGTCAGATGCCCCTTCTCCCGTCCCGTGCACACCCCTCCCCCAGCCCTGGCTGTGAACACAAGAAGCAAAAGCCCCAGCAGAGAGTCCAGACCTTGAGGCACTGGGAAGAGGGCGCCTCGCTCTGCAGAGACGGGAGCAGAGGCGACGCCAGGAGGAAGACGGATTGCACAGACTCTGACAGCGCGCGAGGGGAGCCGGGGGTGGCGTGGTCTTTATCAAGAATGAGCCTCGCCAGGCGGCGGGAGCCCCGGCAGGCGGGGGGCCCAGAGCATGAGAACACACTTGGACTTCACCAGACCGGCTCGGCCTCCAGGGCCGGCGGAGGCCCTGGACGAGAAGCTCCCGCCCTCCGCTCGGCAGGTGGGGGCCTGGGCTACCTGCGCCGGGGACCCCAGCTTCCTCAGGACCCCCCTAGGGCCCCCACGCTCGAGCTCCCCGGGCCGGTCCACTCACCTGTGACTGTTTCAGCTGCAGGAGGCGCAGGACATCCTCCTTCTTGTGGTAGTCCTTGGCGCGGGCGTCCGTGAAGACGTAGATAAAGGAGCCGGGGTTGGCCACCTCCACGGCAGCCTTGATGGCTCCCACACTCATCTCTGGGCAGTCACCGCCTCCCTGCAGGGCAGGGGTGTGTCAGGGGCCGTCACCCAGCTCCTCCAGGTGGGGCCCACCCAGGTAGACCTCTGACACCGACGGGGGGGCTGGAGGGGGGCAATCCCCTCTGTCCGGCCTCTGTCCCCGCCCGTCTATGGGTGAGGCCAGGCCACGGCACTCCTTCCCTGAGACAAGGTCACATCCAGCCTGCTTTAGACGAGTGGTACCATCTGCTCGCTCGCTCACCCACGCAAGAGTGGGGTCCCTCCCGTGGGGCCTGCTCTAAGCGCTAACAAGCACGACATGGTTCTTTAATTACCACTGCGGTGAGTGATGCAAGATGGAGAGGAGGGAGGGGAGCTCCGGGACGTCTAACAGATGCCCCAAAGAAGCCACGTGTTGGTCAAGGCTTGGACGACGGAGGGTACAGGGGGCGGCCGGGAGAGAGAGAGGTGGGCTTCGGGCAGAGGACGTCATTCTCAGCCAGCCCTCCCACCGAATCCTCTCTGCCCCGGAATCAGTCCCAAACCAACACACGCTCCCGCCCTCCCGGCCCACGGACGGGAGCTCCGCGAGAAGGGAGCGCGTCCCGCCTCGACAGCTTTGCACACCCAGCAACAGGGTCACTTTTCAGTAACGCATCTCTCCCGGGCCCGTTCATCCGGTCCACAAGCGCTTCCTGTCCCCTCCAGGCGCTGGGCCCCGTTCTGAGTCCTGGGGGACCCGGCGGTGAGCCAGATATGTGGGGCCCCTGCCTTCAGGAAGCTGCTGTCCTCAGCGGCGGGAGGCGGGGAAGGACAGATGCTTTACCAAGGTGCTCAGTGTGTCGGCTTTGGGGGTCTGCACTGAGACCCCTCGCATCCTCCTTCAGCTACCGCTTCGTCCGTTCACTGAATAATAAGCACCTACTACGTGCCAGGCACAGGGACTCCTGTCGGTACTTGGTTCACCGAATAAAGGAAGGAACCCCGAGAAGTACAGATTCTCCGGGACCCCCCAGCTGGGGTGCAGGCCCCAGGCAGTGTTGGGAGGCGGGTGATGGCGGTTCAGGGAGCCGCCATCTTGGCCACCAGGTAGGGTAAAGGCCTTGGCCTCTGCATGGACTGGGAAGGACGGCAGGAGGCGGGGGGGGGGGGGGGGGGG
>NW_024412401.1:52053347-52073581 GCF_014898765.1 Herpailurus yagouaroundi | reverse complement strand
GGGGGGGGGGGGGGGGGGGGGGGGGGGGCCCCCCCCCCCCCCCGCCCGCCAGGGGCAGGGTGGCCCACCTGCACATAGAGTTCTCTCAGCTCCCTCTGAAACACCGCCGGGTCTGCCGTGAGGGTCACCGGGCCAATATCTGCAGGGAAAAGAGAGGGAGGCCCAGGTAGGCTTGGATTCCCAGACGCACTGCCTCCGTGGGGTGGGGCAGCGGTTCCAAGACGTGCCACCAGGGGGGAAAGGGGGTGAAGCCTCGGCCCCAGACCACCCCCCCCACCAAAGGGAGAGAGGCTTCCAGGCCTGCCAGGATCTGACCTGGAAGGGAGGTCAGGCTACTCAGCCCCCTGCCCTGCTCCAAACCGGACCAGAACTCCAGGGGAGCACAGAGGCGAGACGGAGGGCAACCCCCACCCTGCTCAACCTCAAAACCACGGTCCCTAATCTTTTCTGAACACGGCCAGTGGGAAAGGAATTCTGGAAAGACGAAGGAACAGAGAGCTGTCCAACGCCAGGCTGATGAACAAGAATGAAATCTTCCAGAAACTCCATCCATTTATTAGCTCATTTAAATTTTTTTTTAACGTTTATTTATTTTTGAGAAACCGAGAGAGACAGAGAACGAGCAAGGGAGGAATAGAGAGAGAGGGAGACACAGAATCCGAAGCAGGCTCCAGGCTCAGAGCCGTCAGCACAGAGCCCGACGCGGGGCTCGAACCCACAGACCGCCAGATCGTGACCTGAGCCGAAGTCGGATGCTTGGCACCAACTGAGCCACCCAGGCGCCCCTGTTAGCTCATTTAAAAAGAACAGAATTCAATTACAAAGGCTGACTGCACCAAACGCAGGCGAGGACACAGGGCAACTGAAACTTCCGTCCACCGCCGGTGGGAATGCAAAAGGGTCCAACCACTTTGGAAGGCCAAAAGAACTTTCTAAAAACATCAAGCATGCACATACCATTCGATCCAGCCATTTCGCTCCCGAGAAATGAAAACATATGTCTACACCAAGACTTGTACTCAAACGTTCAGCGCGGTTGTACTCATAACAGCCCAGAACTGGAAACCGGTCCAATGTCCATCAACCAGAGAAACGGTAAACAAACTGTGGTCTCTTCGTATAATCAAATACTGCTCAGCAAGAAAACAGAACAAGCTACCAATGCAAGCAACCGCGTGATGAATCTCACAGACGTAACACCGCACGAAAGAAGCCAGACACAAAAGAGTGCGTGTTTAATGGTGCCATTTATAGAAGTTCTAAAACAGGCAGAGTTATTCCAAGGTGGAAAAAAATCAGAACGGGGGTTTTCTGGGGACTGGGGAGAGGCAAAAGGACTGTCTGGGACGGCAGAAATGTTCTATATGGTAACAGGAATGGGGGCTCCATGGGTATATGGTCTCTCCAAAGTGCAAAGCAAAGATTTGTGCATTTCAGCGTATGTAAATTTTACCTCCTAAAACCAGAGCTAAAGACAGCAACCATCACTGAGTTGGGGTGGAGGGTGGGAAGAGGTATAGATGAATGAGAGCGGTTTGGATACTTGGTGGTGGGCATATGCCGATTCATTACTCTGCTCTGCTTCCTTTGTGTGTATTCGGAATGTTCCCCCAATAAAAAGGTTTGTTTTAACAGCCATCCTTGAAAGTCACAGCTAACCTAAGACAAGGCTACCAGTGCACTGAAAACGGGGCTAGAATTCCAACTTGCCACGTAGACCCGGAATTCCAACTCACCCTATGGACGTAGGCACGATGGGGGTTTTACAAGGTTCACGGATGTCAAGTTTCTTAGGAAAGTATTTCCTCTGAGTCCTCGGTGAACTCTAATAATGGACCGTTTTTAGTTGAAGAATTCTAAGTTCTAGGCACCCCCCAAAAATTCCCACACTCATCAACCAGTCAGCAGACCTTGGTCCTTCTTAGGGAAGGAAGCCTGTGGAATCATCCGGCATTCATCCACAATTCTCAAGGGAGAGTGCGGACAGCACCTCTTCTGCCGGGCACTTTAAGAATCCGTCGTCCCCTGAGGGCCCCTGCCTCTGTGTTCTGAATGTATTCGTCATGTCCAGCAACCCTCCCTCAGCTGTTCCAGCCTTTACCAAGCCTCCCCCCTCCGCACCCCTACTTTCTGAACTCTGCGGTAACTGATTCGACCAAACCCTCAGGCTTTGCCCCCAGACAGAGCTGACTGCAATGCTGGCTCTATCCTTCAGCCGTGGGGTCCCCCAGACCTGACCTCACTGTGTCCAGCCTCAGTTTCCCCATCTGTAAAATGAGGCATATAACAACACCATCTATCCTAGCTGAGAGCCATCGTTGTAAGAATTGGTGGGGCCACGGAGGGACACCCCCACCCATGGATTCTGGTACCCAGCAAAGGCTTGGCGAACAGGAGCCAGCCCAGCCCCAACGGCCACACGACTGCCTATGCTCCAGCGTGAGGTCTCACAAAAGGCACAGGGCAAGACAGTCTTGCTCCAACACGAGGGCCTCAAACTCTAGTTTGACGGAGAAAAGTGAGTGATTTGACTCAATGTTGGTTATTGCTTTATTACGTAATAATACACGTTCGAAGTTTAAAAAAACGACACTAATTTACTAAGCACTGACTAAGGACCAGTCCACGTGCCGAGATGTTTCCAGAGCGTTAGCTCACTGAGTCCTCCCTGGCACCTGGTAGGTCTCAGTCTTACCCACATTTTATAGAGGAGAAAATGGAAGCCCAGAGAGGTTAAGTAATTTGCCCAAAGACACACAGCCAGTAAGTGGCACGGATGAGCCTAGGTCTGTACAACTCCAGACACTAAGCTGTTGAGCACTGCTCCCTGTGAACTGTCCTGATGCATGGAAAGAGAAGGGAATTCTGGGGTGCCTGGGTGGCTCAGCAGGTCAAGCGTCCGATTCTTGATTTCGGCTCAGGTCGCGACTTCATGGTTCATGAGTTCAAGCCCCACATCGGGCTCTGTGCTGAGTGCACGGAGCCTCCTTGGGATCTTCTCTCTCTCTCGCTCTCTCTCTGCCCCTCCTCCACTTATGGGTATGCTCTCTCTCTCTCTCTCTAAGTAAATAAATAAACTTAAAAACAGAAAGAAAGAGAAAGGAATTCTACCAACCAGAGACACTCATTTTGATTTTCATACATAACCTTCAAAACTTCCATGCAGATTTGTAAATATACATCTCACAATGCATGCCTACTCTTTCAGGCAGAATTTCTACTAAAGTATAAATAACATACTATTTTTAACCTGATTCTTTTCACTGAACAACGTATTTTGAGCAACCTTCCAGAAGGCCAAATGCTCAGTCCAAAATCATTTTTTAATGACTCCGAAGTATTTCCTTTGCATAAATGACCATGAGCGGACTTGCCCAATCTCACATGGCTTTGTTTCTGATGTTTAAAAAGAGTAGCGTGATCAAGAACACCTTCGGATCCATGGCATTTAAGCACCAGCTCGGCCGTCTCCGTGGCATTCGCTCCCCTAAGCAGAATTGCTGGGTCAGAGGCAAGGCCATTTGTAAAGACTTTGGAAGCAAATTCAGGAAGCTCGTAACTGTCCTCCCCAGCTCCAGACGTGCCAGCCGCTCATCCATCCACCTGCCAACGCCAGAGAGGCCGGCCTGCGCCCAGTTTGCCTCACATCGCCCCTGCTCAAGAATCCACACTGATGGGGCACCTGGGTGGCGCAGTTGGTTAAGCGTCCGACTTCAGCCAGGTCACGATCTCGCGGTCCGTGAGTTCGAGCCCCGCGTCGGGCTCTGGGCTGATGGCTCAGACCCTCCCCCGTTCATGCTCTGTCTCTCCCTGTCCCCAAAATAAATAAACGTTGAAAAAAAAATTAAAAAAAAAAAAAGAATCCACACTGACGGCTCACTGCCTGCAACCTGGGGAACAGCCCCTGGGAGCCCAGGGCTGACTCTGGCTGGCCCCGCCCACCCCATGGTGGTCTAGGGACAGCAGCTGCCCCGACAGCCCCAGCGTTGGGCCAGCACTAGGCTGACCACCTTCTCTTCCATTTGCGGCAACATAAGAATAAAGTTGGCGACGTGAGTTATGGTAAATGTAACAGCAGTTGGAAGGGCTTCCCCGTTATTGTAACATCTATGCACTTCCTCCCTGGGGGGTGGGAGGGGGGTTGAGGATCACCCTCTCTCATCGAGGGACAATGATTGTTCAGGGAGCTGATTCTGTTCACGGTTCTACTTGGCAAGATCAAAAGTTGGTCACCCCTGTCAACTCCTTCTGCTTTTCTTTCGTTTTAGCTTTTTTATTTTTATTTTATTTTATTTTTTACAATTTTACCGGATTGAGAAACCCAAAGTGGGGGGGGGGGCCTACGGTGGAGGGGGGTAGGATGCCAGAACCTACCATCTAAGGTCTAGCCTTCCACGACCAAGGCTGTTCTAGGAGAGTCTGCGCTCTGGGAGAGAGGAAGATTCTTCTGGAAGATTCGTCCTGATTCCCCCACACCCCTCAGCAATGCTCAGTGACATCCTCTCCTTACATCCCAAGCACTGGGCCAGCACATGAGGAGTGCCAGGGACCGTGTGGCTAACACAGACTTGGAAAATTTCAGGAGCCAGGGAGGCTTCTCCGAGTTCACTGGAAAGCCCTGGAAAGGATTTTCAGGTTGGCCTCTGTGTTAGTTTCCTACTGCTGCTTTAATAAATCACTACAAACTCAGTGTCTTAAAACAACACACATCATTTCTGGAGGTCAGAAGTGCTAAAGTTAAGGTATCAGCAGGGCCACGTCCCTTCTGGAGGCTCTAAAGGAAAATTTGCTTCCTTGATTTTTCCAGCTTTTAGAGGCCGCCTGCGTTCTCGGGACCGTGGCCCCTCCTACATCTTCAAAGCCCCTCTCTCTCCCGTCTGCTTCTCTGCAGCATCTCCTTCTGTGACCCTGATCTCCTGCTTCCCTCTTACAAGGAGGCTTGTGAGTACAATGAGGCCACCTAGATAATCTGGGATAATCTCTCCATGTCAAGATTCCTACCTTAACTACACGTGCGAGGCCCCTTTGCTTGTGTCAAGTAATGGATTTACAGGTTCTGTGGGTTACAGAAATAACCATCTATCCTGCCTCCCACAGCCTCCATCATCCCGTCTCCAGCAAGAACAGACTTGGGAACAAACAACTTGACCGGGGGTGCCTGGGTGGCTTGGTCGGTTAAGCGTCACTTCAGCTTAGGTCACGATCTCGCGGTCCGTGAGTTCGAGCCCCGCGTCGGGCTCTGGGCTGATGGCTCAGAGCCTGGAGCCTGCTTCCGATTCTGGGTCTCCCTCTCTCTGTGTCCTTCCCCCACTCATACTCTGACCCTCTCTCTCAAAAATAAATAAACATTTTAAAAAATTGTAATAAAAAAACAAATAAAACCAATTTGACCACAAACCTATGTGCCAAACCTAACAAGGTTGAAGATAAAGAGATCTAAAACTCCCATCTTCTTAAAGACGGAGAAACCAGGGGCGCCTGGGTGGCGCAGTCGGTTAAGTGTCCGACTTCAGCCAGGTCACGATCTCGCGGTCCGGGAGTTCGAGCCCCGCGTCAGGCTCTGGGCTGATGGCTCGGAGCCTGGAGCCTGTTTCCGATTCTGTGTCTCCCTCTCTCTCTGCCCCTCCCCCGTTCATGCTCTGTCTCTCTCTGTCCCAAAAATAAATAAACGTTGAAAAAAAAATTAAAAAAAAAAAAAAAAAAAAGACGGAGAAACTGAAGTCCAGAGAGGAGACGGGAGTCCTTCAAGGTCAGCTGGGAAGATCTGGTGCAAGAATGACGGGATATTCCCCCACAGACGGTGACCCCTTCTTCTGTTCTCCACTGCGGGCCTCCAGCCGAGCTCAGCGCCTGGCCCGCGGTAAGCGCTCAACAAACCCGGTTCAAATAAGTAACTGAATAAACGCATCGGTGAACTCCAAATCGCTTGAGCAGCCCCAGGTCGAAACAAAGTTTCACTTACCTTTGTAACCTGTGTCCCAGAACAAGGCCAGGCATACGATCAACACACAGCAAACATGTGCCGAATCCCAGACCCTCCCCCTACAACAGGCTGGCTGCCCGTCTCCCAGGGAAACAAATACAAAATGAAGCAGGGAACGAATGTGGTTATTTGGGGCATGCAGAGGAGTTGGCCGTACTGAGACAGGGTTGGCCAGACGGACAAAAGTGTCCGTGATTGCTCTCAAGACGGAGGGCACGACCCCAGCTAAGATGGAAGGCAAAAGGTTTTGTTTTATTTTTCATATGTATTTTTGAGAGAAAGAGAGACAGAGTATGAGCAGGGGAGGAGCAGAGAGAGAGGGAGACACAGAATCCGAAGCAGGCTCCAGGCTCTGAGCTGTGAGCACAGAGCCCCACGCGGGGCTCGAACCCACAGACCGTGAGATCATGACCTGAGCCGAAGTCGGACACTTAACCGACGGAGCCACCCAGGCGCCCCAGAAGGCAACAGTTTTTTAAATGCCTGCCTTGGGGCGCCTGGGTGGCGCAGTCGGTTAGGCGTCCGACTTCAGCCAGGTCACGATCTCGCAGTCTGTGAGTTCGAGCCCCGCGTCGGGCTCTGGGCTGATGGCTCAGAGCTTGGAGCCTGTTTCCAATTCTGTGTCTCCCTCTCTCTCTGCCCCTCCCCCGTTCATGCTCTGTCTCTCTCTGTCCCAAAAATAAATAAACGTTGAAAAAAAAAATTTTTTTAAATGCCTGCCTCAACATCTGAATCAAGAACGCTCTCAGGAGAGCACACACACACACACACACACATGCACACACGCACGCAAAACCTGGGATTTCTTCCTTTTACTGAAGAGATAATCCCCAAACCGGCTCCGGGCACAGGGTGTTACTGAAGGTCCCAACACCCTACGGCAGCGCTGGCTTCCCAGATGCCAAGAAGGGGCTGGGGGGCTGGAGGTCTCCTTGCCACCTGGTCTCCCCGCCACCCTCCCTTCCGCAGTGGCAGGCAGAAAGAGAGAGGCCTTCTTGTCGTTAATTCACGCTGGCCTCTAGCTTTCATCTGTCATTCCTGGGACGACCGGCTGTACCTCATCACTGAAATCATCCTGAAACCCCACCAGGACCGGGTGCTCTCAGCAGGATGACCATTTGAAAACCCATCTTCCAGCGGGACAGACTGAGGTACCAGGACAGGGCGGGAGAGGGCAAGCCACCTGACACGTCCCCATATGAGTTTACCCACTGAAAGGGGTCTCGCGAGCCTCCCCATCTCCTTCCTTCACCCTGTCCAGGCAGGGCTGGCTCTGGACTAAAAGCTCTCATCACCCCACCTCTTAGCATGCTGGCCTGGCTAGCATGATATTGCTAATTTGAGCTCAGTTCTCATAATAAATATCTCCCCGCAACCACGGAGGATACCAAGACTTAGAGAGGAGACAACGCCCTCAGTGAAGGTCAAACAGCTGGTAAGCGATAGTTAACGTCTGTGCTAGTGTCCTGGGGCCACCGTAAGAGACCACCACAAACTCAGTAGCTTTTAACAACAGAACTATTTCCCATCTTGCAGTTCTTGAAGCCAGCAGTCCACAGTCCGGGTGTCGGCAGGGCCGTGCTCGCTCTGAAGGCAACACCAGCAACGCTCGGCGTTCCTTGGCTGGGAAAGCGCTCGGGCCCTGCCCCCGCTGTCACAGGGCTTTCTCCCTGTGCTGTCCCTGTGTCTCTCCTTCTTATGAGGGCATCGATCGTGTTGGATAAGGGCCCACTCTACCGCGGTATGACCCCATCCTGACTCATCGCACCTGCAATGATCCTCTGTCCAAATAAGGTCGCATCCCGAGGTTCTAGGAAGGACATGAATTTGGGGGCGGGCACAACGTCCAGACCCACCTGTTCGCCCCCAAGGCCCCCTCTGCCACCGGCTGGGCTGCCTCCAAAAACAAGGGTGACGATGATGATGGGGACAGTTACCACCCTTTTAATATGTACGAAGCACCAGGTGCCGTTCTCTGCCCTGAGAAGTCAACTGTTTATTATCCCCATTTCACAGATGAGAATTTGAGGCCCAGGGAGATGAGGTGACCCCCCCCACCACCCAAGCAGTAGAGGTGGGATTCAAAGTGGGTCCATCCAGCCCCACATTCAAGGTCTCAACGACCGCCCGGCTGCAAAAATCATTAAACCCGTGACCTTGGCTCCACTCGTGCCGCCCTTGAGCATCTGAGCCCCAGAAGCCTGGCCTGGAACCATCTCTCCTCAGGCGGATTTTTTTCCACCCTGACCAGAGGAGGGTGTGGAGCCCCTGGGACACGAGAGGATCACGCACAGGATCACACCCAGGTGATGCTCCAGCCCTTTACCCAG
Source organism: Herpailurus yagouaroundi (assembly GCF_014898765.1). Taxonomy (NCBI): domain Eukaryota; kingdom Metazoa; phylum Chordata; class Mammalia; order Carnivora; family Felidae; genus Herpailurus; species Herpailurus yagouaroundi. Next base: position 52,065,268 of record NW_024412401.1, on the reverse strand, counting down.
AATCCTGTGCCCCAGTGACGTCGGTCAGGGCTCCAGCCAGGCACTGCCGGTCCGGCCTCCGAACGACCTCATGTCAAGGACTCTTCCTGGGGCCTGCCCCTCCCCCCTCCCCCTTAAAAGCAGGGTGGGAGTCCTGGGGCCAATTCTGGATTCACGCCCACCCCCTCCTCCAGCTGCAGTGACCCCGGGGTAGGGTCCCACAGTCTGCCACCATCGCGGGCACAATTTCATCCCCTCTTGGGCACACCGTCTTCCCATTTCTACCAGGCAGGGGCTGGGGAAAGTGAAGTCTAGCCTGCTAGGCTCCCCACAATTCCTGAGCCCAGGGCTGGGTGAACGCGACTCCCTTGAAAACGCCCGCAAAGGACAGACACGGTGGGGGCAGGAAACGGCTGGGCAAGTGGCACTGTCCAAAGAGCCAGTATGGCCCCAAAACCTTCCTCCACCTCCTCCTTGGTGTCCAGGAGTCCAGATCCGCACGGAGGGCCCCTCGCCCCCAACACCCAATGGAGTCGGGCTCTGCCCCGAGTGTCTGCATCAGCCAATCCCTGCCATCTTTAAGGAGACGTTCACATCCACATTCCTGGCAGCCTCAGAGCCATCATATCTGCTGTCCCCTCAGCCTGCAGTGCTCCTCCCCAGCCCGGACGGGCTCTGCCCGACCCACCCAGCACCTCTCTATCTCGGCTCAAACATCATCCATGTATCCCCACCTCTCAGAGCAGCTAAGGCCTCTCTGTGTCAGGGACCACACTGTGGTTAACGAACGTGGCCCTTTGCTGTGGGCCCTTTGCTGTGGGCCACGGCAAGCTGGAGCCCCGCCTGGCCCGTGGTCATCCTTCGAGAATTGCCTATTGAGCGAGTGAATGGGGGGATCTGTCAGGGATCCCTGGGGACCAGCCTAATGCATCAGCCCAGCCCCTTCAGGCAGCCTCCTGCCCTCAGACCCACCGCGTCCTTATCTTGCCACTTCTCCTTGGGGACGTGCCTAACCCAGCTCACAGCTCGCAGGCAGCTCAGAGCCCCCAGCCTCCAAGGTGAGAAGCACGCACGGAGGGGTGGGGGGAGGGCGGCCAGGGGTGGTGGACCGTCCCCTCAGAGCAAGAACCAATCAGATCTATTTCATGAGAGGCTGGTTAACAGCAATGGCACTCCGAGGTGACAGGAGGCTGACACCCCTCCTCCCTGAGGAAAGCTGACGGTGCGCCTGGTGACCCAGAGAAGATGCTGGAACCCACCAATGATCCAACATATGCAAGTTAAGACAGGACACCATTTCACACCCGGCAAATTAGCAAACCAGGGAAGAATGATGTCCCCCGATGCCAGCAAGGTGTGTGGGAAAAACCCAGTCTCATACTGTGCCAGGAGGGTGGGGCAGTACATTTCTGGAGGACAATCTCGTCATCGTTACCAAAACTGAAAACGCTCACGTGCCTTCACAGAGCAACGGCGTGCCTGGGATCTATCATCCGGATATGTTTGCAAACGCGTGAGTGTTTGTGGGAAAGGAGCTGGAAGCCATCTATTTCCCACAATATGGGCGCGGCTGGATACATCAAGATAGGACCCAGATAAATGAAGGTCCCTTCTGTCGCATCTTTTGGAGTCGTTAAAAACAATGAGGTGGATTTATATTTCCTGACATGGAAAGAGATCGCTGGGGTGTTGCATGGGGGAGAAAAGCAACGTGAAGAACACTATGCATCGTATGATCCCATTTTTTGTGTCATAAAAACATCAAGTGCATCTATGTGTAGGAGTGAATTACACGCACGCGTGGTCTGGAGGGATGCAAAATTATTCAAAGTCTTTGTATGCCCTGAGAGCAGTATTATCACAATATTTTATAAGCGTGTATTACTTTTACAATTCGGGGCCTGTCGGGCTCAGCTAGCAGAGCATGTGACTCTGGGTCTCAGGGTTGTTAAGTTCAAGTCCCCCATTGGATGTAGAGGTGGCCACAAAAAATAAATGAATAATTTTTTTTTTTTTAATTTGCAATTTGGAGAGAAAACTTAATAATTATAGTTATTAACTAAAAGAGCTAAGCCCTGGGGCGCCTGGGTGGCTCAGTCGGTTAATCGGTTAATCGGTTCACCAGCTCAGGTCATGATCTCGCGGTTGGTTGAGTTCCAGTCCCACATCGGGCTCTGTGCTGACAGTTCAGAGCCCAGAGCCTGCTCCAGATTCTGTGTCTCCCTCTCTCTCTGCTCTTCCCCTGTTCATGCTCTGTCTCTCTCTCTCTCTCTCAAAAATAAAATTTAAAAATTAAAAAAAAAAAGGAAAGGGTGGAATTTAACATTTATTTACAGGACACTGCAAGATATGAGATTCCACATAGAAAGAAGAAATCCACTGAGAGGAGAGCTTCATACAGGTTGTACAGTTCGGAATCGTTTGAGCATCTGACTCTTGATCTCAGCTCAGGTTTTTTTGTTGTTTTTTTTTTAAGTTTTTATTTATTTCAAGAGACAGAGAGGGCAGAGGCAGGGGAGGGGCAGAGAGAGAGGAAGAATCCCAAGCAGGATCCGCGGTCAGTGCAGAGCCCGATGTAGGGCTCACACTCACAAACTGTGAGATTGTGACCTGAGCTGAAATCAAGAGTCGGATGCTTAACCGAGGCACCCAGGTGCCCCATCGGCTCAGGTCTTGATTTCAGGGTCGTCAGTTCAAGCCCTGTGTTAGGCTCCACACTGGGCCCGTGGAGCTGACTTTAAAAAATTAATCTTAAAAATAAATAAATAGAGGGGCGCCCGGGTGGCTCAGTCGGTTGGGCGTCCGACTTCAGCTCAGGTCATGATCTCACAGTCTGTGAGTTCGAGCCCCGCGTCGGGCTCTGTGCGGACAGCTCGGAGCCTGGAGCCTGCTTCAGATTCTGCGTCTCCCTCTCTCTCTGTTCCTCCCCTGCTCATGCTCTCTCTCTGTCTCAAAAATAAATAAAAACATTAATAAAAATTTTTACAATAAATAAATAAATAAATAAATAGAGGCACCTGGGTGGTTCAGTCCATGGAGTATGCAACTCTTGAACTTGGGGTTGTGAGTTTGAGCCCTGGGCCATGTGTAGAGCTTACTTTAAAAAAAAAAAAAAAAAAAGACAAGGGGCACCCGGGTGGCTCACTCGGTTAAGAGTTCGACTTCAGCTCGGGTCGTGATCTCGCGGTTCATGAGTTCGAGCCCCGCCTCTGGCTTTGTGCGGACAGCTCGGAGCCCAGAGCCTGCTTCGGAGTCTGTGTCTCCCTCTCTCTCTGCCCCTCCCCTGCTCACGCTCTCTCTCTCTCTCTCTCTCTCTCTCTCAAAAATAAACATTAAAGTTGCTTTTAAATAAACAAAAGAGCTAAGCCCTGATGCCAACACTTGACAGAGGGCACAAAGAAAGAATGTCACTTACTGATCTGAGCTGAAACAGAATGCAAAACTCCCCAATGAGACACTGGCAAATGGAATCCAGCTGTGTATGAAAGAATAATCCACAACTGAGCAGGGCTTCTGGAAGGAACGTGGAAGTAGTTGGAGACGAAGGAACCATATCAATAGGTTAACAGGAAAAAGAGCTTACAAATACCTCAAACAGCCAGAAAGTCGGGGTTTTGTGTTTTGGGGTGGTTTTGTTTTGTTTTGTTTTTTACCCTTAGTAAATTAGGAATGAAAGCATCATCCTTGTTCACCTGAGGAGGAAAACCTCAAACCGAGAGCCAACGTCACATCGCAGTGCACAACCAGAGGCAAGGCGAGAATGACCACGGCCGTTGTTTGTGTATTTAGCATTGTTCTGAAAGTTCTGGGGGCGCCTGGGTGGCTCAGACCGTTAAGCGTCCGACTTCGGCCCAGGTCAGGATCTCACGGTTCATGGGTTCGAGCCCTGTATCAGGCTCTGTGCTGACAGCTCTGAGCCTGGAGCCTGCTTCCGATTCTGTGTCTTCCCCTCTCTCTGCCCCTCTCTTTGCCCCTCCCCTGCTCGTACTCTGTTTCTCTCTCTCTCTCTCTCTCTCAAAAATAAACATAAAAAATTTTTTGAAAGTTCTGGCTGAGAAAAAACAAAAGGCATTTCCAATCAGTGAAATATTTGATTGGAAAAGCAAGACAATATTATAATTTCGATAGGCAATGGAAACTTGAGCCATTACCCAAAAAATTAGAACTAGTTAAAAAAAATAATAAAACAACTTCAGCAAGAACGCTGGAAACAGAATAAATATATGAAAATGAATTGCTTTCCAACATACCAGCAATACTCATTTGCAAAAAATGTAATGGAAAAAAAAATTCCTAGTCAAAATAGTAACAAAAAACAAAATACTTAGAAATGATCTTTAAAAGAAATGGGTGGAACGTATAAGGGAGAAAAAAAAAACTATAACTCCTTACGAAAGGAAATAAATATGTGAACAAAGGAAGAGGCATGCATCCTAGATGGAAACAACCGAACATTTTAATGACGATTTTAATTTAACGACAATTTTCCCCAAATCAAGATTTCACACAATTCCAAGCAAAATCACAACATGAATTTTTTTTTTTTTTTTTTTTTTTTTTTTTTGGAAGTGGACTCAGTTCTTCTGTTTTGCCATCTGAAAGAATAAATGTTCGGGGCACCCGGGTGGCTCAGTTGGTTAAGTGACCGACTTCAGCCTAGATCATGATCTCAAGGTTCCTGAGTTCAAGCCCCACGTCGGGCTCTGTGCTGACAGCTCGGAGCCTGGAGCCTGCTTCGGATTCTGTGTCTCCCTGTCTCTCTGCCCCTCCCCTGTTCATGCTCTGTCTCTCTCTCTCTCTCTCTCTCTCTCTCTCTCAAAAATAAATCAACACTAAAAAAAAAAAAATGTAACAGAATAAATGCTCAAGAGTATTTTGAAAAGGAAGCAGATGAATAAAAAGATTACAGATCAGGGACTGACCTAAGTCGCTCTGGAAATAAGTCTGTAAGACTAAAGGCCAAAGAACTGTCCTCTGGTTAACAGGGTTGTCTCCCATGGGGTGCAAAGTAACAACGCTCCCACCACTTCTACGTACAGTGGAACTGAACAGTTCCATAAATAGTTTCATAACAGTTAAATAAACGCAAGGTGGCTGCAGGGTGGGGGGGGGGGCCAGGTTTGTCCCTGTTGGGGTCAGGGCTCATAGATCGGCAAGGGGAGAAGGCTGGAATGATCCACATGGTAACAAAATCAGAGTTGGAGGCATCGGTACGAAGTCACGCACGGCTCAGTGTAGACACAGGTAAATACTCACAGCTACAGGTATACACGCAGATTACTATACAGCGCCTATTTCTTTGCTCTGTCAGCTAATGATCTAGAAACAGTGACACCCCAGCACCGCTAGCACCCAGATCCTATTTTCTGACACCATTTGTCAATAAAAGGAGCCAGGGACTCTTGGATACATTGTTACATGCAGGATTGGAGCAGGAAATACAGAAGATGGGTCTTGAACGTCTGTAGTGCCAGAAAGTAAGAATAGTGCTTACACACACACACACACACACGCACACACGCACACACACACACACTTGCACACACACCCAAGAGCCAACAAAAGAGCTTCCAATGACCAAAGCTGGAAAAACAGAGCTACAAAAATAAAGCACCACTGGATTACAACCCGGTGCCCGCAATAAATATATAATAAATGCGAGCTATGTAAAGGATTGGCTGAGCGAATAAATGGGGAAGAAGGGATGAGGCTCCGATCCAGAATTCCAAATAATTTATGCAGATTCTCCACCCCTAACAAGGTGGCGCACAATGTCCCATGTCTTCAGTGTGGGTTGCACCTAGGGACTTTTCTTCCAAAGAGGACAGTACGGAAAGGGAGAAAAGAAAGGGTCACCTCCCAGCAGAGACAACGGACGCCTCAGCCGTGTGACCGAGGCCAACATCAACAGTGACACGTCGTATCGACAGCGTGCACCCGTGGCCGGACGCGGCGAGAATGGCACGCACGTGTGTTCTCCCTCCCACCACCCGCTCTAACCGGAGAAAAACACCAAACAAATCGCGACCGAGGGACAAAACGTCCGAGTGATCCTCATCAAGACCGTCAAGGTCATCAAAAACAAAGCCTGAGAGACTCTCACAGCCAAAGGAGCCTAAGGGGACATGGCAACTGAATATATAATGTGGGACCCTGGATGGGATTCAGAAAAAGGACATGAAGGGAAAACTGAGGAAATGTGAAGAAAGAACGGACTTTGGTTAATAACAGCACATCAGTCGGGGTGCCTGGGTGGCTCGGTTCGTGAGTTCGAGCCTGGTGTCGGGCTCTGTGCTGACAGCTCAGAGCCCGGAGCCTGTTTCGGATTCTGTGTCTCCCCCTCTCTCTCTGCCCCTCCCCCAATCATGCTCTGTCTCTCTCTCTCAAAAATATATATTTTTTAAAAAATTAAAATAATAATACATCAATCTTGGTTGGTTGGTTGTGATAAATGTACCACAGTAACGTAAGATATTATAATAGGAACAAGGAGTTGGGCATACGGGAACTTCTGTACTGTCTTCGTAAGAACTCTGTAAATCTGAAATAAAACTGCGCTAAAAATAATAAAATAAAACGGAACCATATTAAAATTAAGTTTAACTTAAAAAATTAAGATTTTTTTTTTTTTACTTTTTTAAATTATCTCTACACCCACTGTAGGGCTCAAACTCTCAACCCCAAGATCAAGAATCACATGCTCCATGGACTGAGCCCAGCCAGGTGCCCCTGAAATTTTTTTTAACCATCTACGGATGAATGGATAAAGACGATTATACATAATGGAATATTATCCGGCCATGGGAAAGGAAATTCTGCCCTTTGCCACAGCACGGATGGGCCTTGAGGGCATTATGCCAAGTGAAATAAGTCAGACCAGGAAAGATAAATGCTGTATGATCTCCCTGATGTGGGATCTGAAAAAGCCAAACTCTGCAACAGAGAGTAGAGGGGCACCTGGGTGGCTCAGTCGGTTAAGCGTCTGACGCCAGCTCAGGTCATGATCTCGCGGTTTGTGAGTTCGAGCCCCGCATCAGGCTCACGGCTGTCAGCGTGGAGCCTGCTTCAGACTCTCTCTCTCTCCTTCTCTGCCCCTCCCCTGCTCACGCCTGCTCACTCTCTCTTTCTCCCCCCTCTAAAAAAAAAAAAAATAAAAATAAAAAAAAAAAAAAAAAGAAGAAGAAGAAGAAGGTAAATGAGTTCTGGAGTTCTAACGTACAGCATGGTGATTATGGCTAATACCGTATCATATACTTGAACGTGGCCAAAGAGCAGATATTAAATGTTCTCACCACAAAAAAGAAATGGCAATTATGAACCTGAACGGAGGTGTTAGCTATCGCTATGGTGGTGATTGTTTTGCAATATACACACGCATCAAATCAACAGGTCGCATTGCCTGATGCTAACCCAACACTATGCGTCCCTTGGATCTCAGTAAAGCAGGGGGAAAAAAAGGGGTTTTCTTTTTAATGTTTATTTACTTTTGAGAGAGGGAGAGAGACAGACAGAGCACGGGGGGTGGGGGCGCAGACAGAGAAGGAGTCACAGAACCCGAAGCAGGCTCCAGACTCTGACCCGTCAGCACAGAGCCTGATGTAGGGCTCGAACCCATGAACTGTGAGATCATGACCTCAGCGGAAGTCGGACACTCAACCCACTGAGCCACCCAGGCGCCCCACTTTTTTTTTTTTTTAACAAAATGTTTATTTATTTTTGAGAGGCGGGGGAGGGCCAGAGGACCTGAAGCGGGCTCCAGGCTGACAGCAGAGAGCCCGATGAGGGGGTTCGAACTCACAAACTGTGAGATCATGACCCGAGCTGAAATCCGATGCTTAACTGACTGAGCCACCCAGGCGCCCCCAGATAAATTCTTAAGAGAGAAAGTCATGTGAGATAAGGACAGGATCCAAATAAATGGGGGGGAGGGGGGGAGAAGAAGATTGTTTGATAGAATGTACCGGAACAATTATCCCATTCTAGGAATTACGTTAGATGACTTTTACACCAACTTTTTAAAAAATTCCAGGTTGGGGCGCCTGGGTGGCGCAGTCGGTTGAGCATCCGACTTCAGCCAGGTCACGATCTCGCGGTCCGTGAGTTCGAGCCCCGCGTCGGGCTCTGGGCTGATGGCTCCGAGCCTGGAGCCTGTTTCCGATTCTGTGTCTCCCTCTCTCTCTGCCCTCCCCCGTTCATGCTCTGTCTCTCTCTGTCCCAAAAATAAATAAACGTTGAAAAAAAAAATTTTTTTTTTTTTAAATTCCAGGTTAAAGATTTAAATATAAGGAGAAAACCGATGAAAAGCAATCTAGAACATGTACCTAACTGACTTTGTGACAGAAAAGAAAATTTTTTTCTAAGCACGTAGGCAAAGAAACTACAAAGAGCAAAAGTCAATCGATTTTGCGACATACGTGTTTAAAACTCAGAACACCAGGAATCACAAATATTAAAAGGCAAGCAATCAGGAAATACACTAACCACTTAACAAAAAAACAGTTAATATTATCAATAGAAAGTCCTCACAGTGACTGATAAGGAAACCAAAATCTCGTGAACCCTTGAAAATGTAGTGAAGTTCACTAGAAATTAAAATAAGGAGATATTTTCCATCTTTTGAATTAGGGAAAAAAAAAAACGGTTTAATCTTAATTCCCAGCATTGGGGGGTAGTTGCTCTGAAACTGGCCCCTCAAAGCCTCCTGGTGCAAGTTTCAACTCCTGACACATTCTGGAAAACAATCTGAAGAGCTGCCCACCCGTTCGGTGTGTTAAAAACGGCCTAGGAATTCTGCTTCCAGAAACCAAATCCTGCAAAAAAAGCCGATCAGAGACAGAGAGACTTATTTGCACACGGGGGTGTTTTTGGCAACACGTTAATAACGAAAACCTGAAAACGAGCTAAAGTTTCAGCCAAGATGAAACCGTTACCAAAACGCTAAGTTTCTAGGATGGGAACACAGCACTTTCTTTCATTTAAAAACTTTTTAAGAAGGGGGCGCCTGGGTGGCTCCGTCAGTTAAGCGTCTGACTTCTGCTCAGGTCCTGATCTTGTGGTTCGTGGGTTCGAGCCCTGATTCGGGCTCAGCGCTGGCGGTGCGGAGCCTGCTTGGGATTCTCTCTCTCTCTCTCTCTCTCTCTCTCTCTGCTCCTCCCCCCACTCTCTCAAAATAAATAAATAAACTTAACAAAAAGAAAAAACTTGAAGAATATTTCAAAGTACAGGTCCTGGTTTGTCTCCAAACACTTGTAGTCCAGAACCACTGATATTCACCCTACAAAGACTGGCCCTCTGGGTTTAGGATGGGGGGGGGGTGGTCTCCTTTAAGAAGACCCTCTACATATGGGGGCCTTGGGGGCCCGAACAGTCAGCTAAAAGCCCTGTTTCTGAAGCTTCTCTTCCACCAGAGAGAATTCCACTGGCCGATTCAAAAGACAGCTGAACGTAAACCACCGTCTAATCCCTGGTCAGAAACCCTCGGTGGCCGCTCGCAGCCCATACAAGGAAATCGAAGTGCTCCAAACCCCCCAGTGCTCAAGTCAGAGCCGGGACCAGTCTTGCCTTTCCCACCTTCCCGTTTCACTCCTACGCTCCCAGCTGCCACACACACCTGCCCGGACATGTCAGCCACCACGCAGCCCCCCTCCAAGTACTCAGGGAGACCGCCACCCCCGCTGCATGGCCAGCACCCAGCAAGGGCCAGGCACATGGTCAAAAGCAGATAAACGCTCATGCATGTCCAAGCCCTGCTCCAACGCTGCTTCCGCAGAGAGCCTTTGGTCGGGGCCCTTCCCTGCTGACCCATCCTGGCCTGTCCCCAGCAGGATGCCTGCCCCCTTCACACTGGGGTACTCACAAAGGCTGGGCACACGGAAGGGGCTCAGTAAACGCTGGGGTGCCTAGACCTGGGGGTGTCTGTAGGGAGGGTGGTTTGGGGGAACGGGGCGGGGTATGGGGGTTTTTGTTTCATAGAGGACTCAGTGAAGGTTGGAGAAGCGCACGCACAGCTGCTCAGCTTCCAGGGAAGGGAGGAAAGGCTGGGGGGTGGTAATCATTTGGCAGCTTCCAGAAGCCTGCAGCTACAGGGAGGCAGGGAGAACAGCCCTCAGGAGCCCCAGCCTGGACCCCGGGACGCTATGTCTGGCTCCAGCAGGCTCCTATCCTGCCCTGCGATGTGACCAAGCATTTTAGAGACAAATGTGGGTCATGAATCCGAAATTACATCATCCTAGCAGGTGGTTTTGGGTAAGCCCCATCGTGTCCTGAGACTCAGTTTCTCACTTTTAAGAAAAAGGGGTAGATTGGATGATCTCTCAGCTCTTTCCAGGCGATGGCTTCTGGAAGCCCGAGAATGATCCAGAAAGGGAGTGAGAGCTTGGGGGGGGGGGGTGGATAGAGGGTGACTTAGGTCTGAGCTGAAACCCCAGGACACCCCATACCCCATGGCTTCACAACTGCCTGCCACCCGGAGGTTGGAGCTATCCTTTTAATGCTCCCAGAAATATTTTTCTAGACCCCCTGGCCTCTGGGTTTTGAGCAGCAGAGCTCCGCAGAACCCAGAACTCGTGGAAGCAGAGCCTGAGGGCTGCGTGGGGATTATATCACACCCACTGTTGCCCATTTTGCAAATCTGTGATGCTGTGGTAATTAATAAAGGCAAATCCTTCAACAACAACAACAAAAGGCTTCCTATCTCATATAGCCTTGGGCCATTGCGTATTTTCTCAGCCCAAGGCACGTTGTAGTCCAATTTTGCAAGGAATCTGCCATTTTTATTGTGTTTTTTGGCTTTATAAAGCTATCGTTCTGGATGGAAAGGTAGCTCGATGGAGAGACCTGATAAAACTGTAAAACATTAATCATAGGATAGGGGGGGGGGTGCAGATAGGTGTTCGATGCCCTCCGCCCTCCGCCCTCCCCATTCTGATGTAAATCTGAAATTTCTCATCCAAAAAATGTTGGCGAAAAAGCGGTCCCGCTGCTCAGAAGGTTAGAGCTCTGCACAGACACCGCAGTGGTTTCCCCGACCTCCCCACCGTGGGGTCTCCCAGGGACCCTTTCAAGGCCGTGCCTCTAACCCTGAGCTGAAAGTTAGGTGGCTGCAGGGGACACGGCGCGGCGCGCAGGGGGGCGTGAGAATCGGGCAGGTGGAGGCCCCCCGGAGGAGCTGCCGTTTTCGTAGGGAAAACCGAGGGCCAAACCGAGGCAGGGGTGGGTTTGTTCGCCTGCCTCTGGGGGCCCTTTTGGCCTCCGAAGCCCTTGCTGGGAGCAAAGTCTAAGAAAGGAACAAGGAAGTCAAAACGCAAACCGCGCAAAGGCTCGTCGCGTGCCAGGCCCTGGGCACGAATGCGACGTGATCAACGGCTCAGCGAGGGTTGGGGACAGTTCCCACCCGGTTTCGCTACTAAGGCAAGCGAGGCTCAGGAAGGTGAGGTCACCTGCTTAAGACCCACAGCCAAGAGGCTGGCTCTCGGTCACTAGGCCTGGGTCCGCAACCCCGCAACCCCGGAGGCGCGGGGCAGGGAGCCAGCAGGTTCCCCGGGACAGGCAAGGGGAGGCCGCCCCAGGTGCGGGGTCCGCCAGCGCGCATGTGCGGAGAGGGCGCCCCCGCCCGGCCGCCGAGCAGCGTGCGGCCCTCCAGGTGCGCCCAGGACGCGACGGCCGGCGGGGTAGGGGGTGGGGGGGATGGGTGAGCGCCCACGACCGGGCGCCCGCGGCGCGAAGGGGGTCCGCGGGGGCGCTACCTGGGTCGTGGAAGGGCACCAGCGCGTAGTTGGCGATGGCCTGGCTGCGGCGGCTCAGGCTGCTCTCCAGGATGCGTGAGGCGCCGTCGAGCACCTGCATCAGGTCGTCCCACATGGAGCCGGTGACATCGAAGACGACGGCCAGGGTGGCGTCCCCCGTGGGGAGGGGCAGCGCCGGCCCGGGCTCGCCGGCCACCG
>NW_024412401.1:52017499-52052947 GCF_014898765.1 Herpailurus yagouaroundi | reverse complement strand
GGTGGAGGCGCGAGTGTCGCTGCGCGAGCGCGACCGTCCCGGGGGCACCCAGCGGCCGCGGCGCGCGGCTGAGGCTGCGGCGCGGCGTCTCCCTCCGTCGGGGCCGGTGCGTGCGGCACGCGGGCTCACGCCGGGTCCCCCTGCTGGGAGCCCGAGGCGGGTCCTAGAGCCCACCCCGTTCAGGGTCACGGCCCGCCTCCTCCGCTCCCCCCCACCGTGACTCAAATTTTCCCGGCCCCGCCGTTCACCAGTCCAGACCCGAGGTTAGCGGAGGACGCGGGGCGGACGGCAGAAGGGAGCTGGGGCCGCCGCCAAGGCGACGAGGGATGGGGACGCGCGGGGAAGCCGCGGACACCTGCGCTTCCCGCCGAAGGCGCGCCCCGCTGTGGGGGTGGAAGAGGGAGGGGCGACGCGACCGCCGGCCTGGAGGCTTGGCCACAGGGGGCCTTGGCTTTGTTGCTGTCCCCCCCCCCCCCCCCCCACCACCCCCCCCCCCCCCCCCAACACACGCCGACACTGCAAGGCCTTTTCTTTCCGCACAGGTCGTCGCTTCTCAACTGTTGAAATTATTACCCTTATCATCAAGCCCCCTGAGTTGAGCCCCTACTGTGTGCTAAGCGTTTTTACATAGTTATTACTCCCTCCAGCGCTCGCTACAACCCTGGAGGGAAACCACGAACACAACCCCATTTTACAGATGAGCAAACTGAGGTTCGCGGTCCGCTGCAAACAGGCGAAGTCAGCTCTGCCAAAGTCAGTCGGCTCTCAGATACCGAAGGCAGGGATAGAAGCCGTATCTGGAAAGATTCCAGAGCCCCTAGGCTCTGCTGCCTCCCCTAAGTGTTGTAAGACTTCCTCCAGAGGATGAGGGTCGCCCCTCTGTGATCTCCTGGCCTGTTTCTACACCTCTCTCCCCACTGGCTCTGAGCGCCTTGAGGGCAGGGTTGTGTCTGGTTCCCCCAGGGGGCCCCCAGTTCCCAGCCCAGTCTCTGGCACAGGGTGGGACTCACCACGTGCTGCCCGAATAGATAAGGAAGAGACAGTGAGCCTCTGCCTGGTTTTGAGAGCCATGTGAGGGAGAGCAGCTCGGCCCCACCGGTCCCTCCTCCGAGAGAACCTACAGGGACAGGCAGCCGCCTAGACAGAGCTAAGGGCTCTGGGTCTGTGATTGGTTGTTGGGATGGGGGGGGGGTGCATTCTCCAGCCCCTGCCCCTTCAGAGCCTCAACCAGGAGAAAGTCCCCTTCAATCTCAGCTCATAGCCCACCTCTGAGGCTGCCTCAGTGCCCTTGCTCTGTGACCCCACAGTCTGCCCCCCTCGTCCTAGCACAGCCCACACTATCACCAGGGCCATGTCTGTCGATCTGTCCCTTCCCCCCCACTGGCTGTGAGCTCTGTGGCAGCAGAGATCCAGTGCCTGGCACGCGACAGGTGCCCAAGGAAGGTCTGCCCCATGAATGGGTCAGTGGGGATGAGAGAGGCCTGGTAGCTGGGCATTGGTAACGGTGGGCGGCAGAGGGGAGGCGTCCCTGGGTGTCCTCGGGGACTCACTTCTAGACCAGGGCCGGGCCCTTATATAAGAAGGGCTGGAGCCCAGGGGAAACGATCTTCATGGGGCTCCCTGTCTCTCGGGGTGTGGTGGGAGCCAAGTGCCCCGTGAGAGTCGAAGTCCCCGCCGCTCTCACGGAAGGTTGTGTCACCTGCACTTCCGAACGCGGGCTCTTTAAATCTCCCTGGGCTAAAGCCGTGATTGGCCCCAGAGCCTGGGCAGGGCTGGGCCAGCTGTTGGAGAGAGAGGAGAAGCCCCAGCTGTTGGAGAGAGAAGAGAGGCCCCAAAGGCGAACAGGAGCCAGGATCAGGCAGGGCTCACGGACGGTGACATCTCAGGCACAGTGCAGGGAACGTTTGGGGACAAACACCTCCTCGAGTCATTGACTCCATAGACATTGGCTGAGCCTAAGCCGGGCGTCAGGCACTCTGCTAGGCACTGGTGGGGGGGGGGGGGACACACAGATGCAGAAGACATGCTTCCTACCCTGGGGAGAAGAGACAAGTAAACAAATAATTCTAAGTCAGTGACATAAGTGCTAATAAAGGAATTACCAAGAGCTCTGGGAGCTCAGAGGAAGGAGTGGCTGAGCCTAAGGGGTCACAGGAGGCCGCAGAGTGAGCCTGAGAAGCCTTTCAGAACAAGAGGGGAAGGGCATTGGAGGAGAAGGAACAGCATGTGCAAAGACAGGGAGTCACGAGTCACCCACGGCCAGCCCAGTGTGACCGAAAGGTGACGGCAGGGGAGGGGGCGAAGGCCAGATCCTGAAAGACCTTAATCAGTTTGTGAAGAGTGTGGGATTCCTCCGAAGGCACCGGGGAGCCACTGAAGAGTGTCAGGGAGGGAAGCAACCGAATCCAATTTGCATTTCAGAAAGGTCACAGCGGCAGAAGTTCAGAGGGTCGAACTTGCAGGCACCAAGAAGCCATAAACCTACTCCCCAAGGACGTAAGAGCAGAGCTGACCCCAGAGAAAACGAGATGCGTCGCCTTGGGCGGATCCCGAAGGCTTGTGGGATCATGGATTTGAGTCCTGAAATAGCTTTGTGAACTTGACCACGGCCCTCCCCCTCTCTGGCCCTTGGTTTCCCCATCCGTCATCCGTCATCCGTAGAATTATTTGAGAGGGAGGGGGGCTAACAGGAGGACCCCCTATGGTTCTTGCATCCTCGGCATTCTAGAACCGCCTCCAGGAGCCCCTAGGAGGCACAGGAAGGATTCGAAAGACGTTCAAAAGACAGTCTCCGCTCGTGGAGACAAAGTCTCCCCACTGGCCACGGAAGAGAGCCTTGGGCAGGTGCCCGTCGCTCCGTCCAGGTATGCTGCCCCAAGCATGGGCCTCTCCAGATGCTCAGCGCTGACCAAGAAAGTAACTGTGGTCCCCCAAGGGGGCAAGGCCCCAGGACCGAGCAAGAGAGTAGAAGGCCCAGAGAAAACAACCCAGCCTTATCAATCAATTTCCATCCCGACCTTCCAGGCCACCTGGGAGCCCACATTTTTGAACTGGCGATAATCCACATTTTTCCCCTATTTCCAGAAGGAGCGGTCCCGGAGGAGTTCTTTGTTTCCTAACACACCACATGTTTGCTGTGGAGAACACCGTGGGCCTGGCCCATCCAGGAAACACGCACTGTTATTGTTCACCCCACCGCCCTCAGCCTTGGCTTGGAAATCCAGTCCCGTCCACTGTGTCTACACTGGGGAACCAAGACCAGATGGGTGGCTGGATCAGAACCCAGGGCTCTGGACACTTGGCCAAAGAAAAGCGGCCCCTCCCTACCAGTGGGCCTTCCTTATGTCCCATGCCCTAAATGTACCGGAGTGTGACCCCATTAGATTCTCTGATTTTCACAAGCACCTCTCGCCTCGTCCCACCCAGCCCTCTTCCTGGGTGGAAGGCATTTGGCCAACCCTTACTGAGTGCCAGGCACTCTGCGGAGATCACCTCCTCATTAGATCCCCTCTAACAACAGCTAAGGTCAATATTTACTCTTCCCGTGACCGATGAGGTAACTGAGGCTCGGAGAGGTGAAGTCCTGCATCCGGGCTGGATTTTGCATCACAGCTGCCTTCCCCCAGAGCCTGTGAGCCGCCCCACCACTGCACGCTGCCTCTGAAACATGGGGGTGCCTCGTACAGGGCTCCCAGGAAGCAGAACTTCTAGAACTAACGTGGAGTCTGGAGCACGGCTCCTCGGGCCGGACTTGGCCTCAAGTTTCAGACACTTAGCGCCTGTGTAATGCTGAAGAATCCTAGCCTACCCATCCGTAATTAGCCAAACTGCCTGGGCAAAATGAGATTCGAGAGAAAACCACCATGTAGGGAAACAGGTGCGGTTGCCCCTCGCTCTGTGGACACGGGCCCAGGGCCTAAGAAGTGGAAACAGTCTCAAAGCCTTGTTTTCTCTCTTCTGGGGAGGAATTAAAGAATGAAGGGAGGGCCCTGGAGGACAGGCTAGCAGGGAGTCCGAGCTACTGAGGAGAAGGAGGAGGCAGGAAGTTAGAATCTGCATGACTGCCAAGGGCTCCAATCACTTGAGTGATTTACTGCCGAATCCGGTCCTTCTAGGGAACCAGCCTCCAAGTCACATGTACCGTAAAGAATGGTTTGAGACTGTCCCAAGAAATACTTGAGCAGCTCAAGAGACACAGGAACCCTTGCCCATCCCCATGTTTTCAAGAACAAATAATTAGATGAGCTAAACCAGAGCCAAGAGCTCTAAGACTTGCTCCCAGCCACCCAGGCCCCTGGACAGAGCTCATGTGCCACCGAGCCCCAGATGCTGTCATCAGGGCAGAAAGAGCCTGCCTCGTTGGCAGCTCACTGTGCTGGACACTAAGCTGTGTTGTCATTTAAGGCCATGTTGTCACCTTTGTCATTGTCATCAGTGGCTGGCAAGAATGTCCAGAGTGAGTTGAGGTTTCTTGTCCATCCCTTTTTTTGTGTCCCCTCTCTCCATCCCTATCTATCGTCTATCTATCTATCTACCTCATAATTTAAAATTCCATTGAACTGTTTCATACATTGTGACACACACTGTTGACTTCTTACCCTAGTCTTTCCCTCCTTCTTCCTGGAAAGCCTGGCTTTACACACACACACACACACACACACACACACACACACACAGAGCCCATCAGCTTTCTGATTCACGTTTCTACCCTTCTTCCATGTGACTTGTTGAAAAGTGACCCTTTCCTCCCTCCAGGGGAAACCTGATGGGATAGGTCACCCCTGGGGTCTCACTCTGGGGAGGGGCATTTGATGCAGTGCTGGGGTCTCCCCAGAGTCAGAGGACTTACACACCTGACTTGCAGTCTTATTCTAAAACAACAGTGATGAAAACGCTGTAATAGAGGCAAAAAGAAAGGGGACAAGGCCAAGAGGACGGAAAAAGAGAGCCTAGAAATAGATCCACACATATATGGGCAATTGATGTTTGACAGAGGTGCCCTCGGAGAGAGGAAAGTCTTTTTCAGCTAATGGTCTTGGGACGGCGACTGGATAGCTGCCTGGAATTACAATGAACCTGGATCCCGACCTCACACCATACACAAAAGCTAATTTGAAATGATTCCTAGGCCTAAGTGTAAAAGCTAAACTATAAGTCTCCTGGAAAAAGAACCACAAGGAAGAAAGAGCCCTTCTTCTTCCACTTGATATCGTGTCTGTCTAGGACTCCTGGAACTTTGCAGCCTGACACCATGAGGAAGCCAGCCTGACGAGAAGAGAGCTTGGGAGCTGCCCCGTGTGTGGCTTTATCATCATGCGCGATAATGCACTTCCTTCTTGGTTAAGGCACTTGCCTTGCATTCTCTGTTACTTGCAGCCAAAAGCATCCTCACGGAGACGCGCCCATCCTCTTGATTTTCCTTCATATGGTATACAACTTTATACAACTGTTTCTACTCAGGCGGCAAACAAACTAAGAACACTGATCGTCATGACTAGTTTAAGGGAATATCAAACAATTTTTCTATATCTACGTTTCTTCTCATGTATTGCCTTTGGCCTCCAACCCTTGGGGCAGGTGCTAACTTACCCGGAGGAAAGAGCTGCAGAAAAGTGACCCACAAGAACATGTCCCCAAAGCACAGAGACCACATGTGACTCTGTTTCATTCAGAGCCCCAAGCCCTATACAGCACCTAGCGGAGCTCAATAAATAAGTGTTGTGCGGATGGATGGACGGATGAACGACAAAAGTCCAAGCCCTTTCCCATGCTGTGTTTTAAACCCACAAGCTTTATCGGGACAATTCAATTCCATAAGCCGTATCCTTGTTCCTTAACCAATTCTCCTTAATTTACACTCTCCTGTTACTGGAATAATTCCCCCCAGATGTTTGAAGAATGTGGTCAGAATTGGACAGGCTTCTGGTGGGGACAGGGTCATTAAAGAGCGATGCCCCCAAATCAGGACGCTTCCTGCCACAGCTGTGGCTCTCCTCCTGTCATCAAAGGGCTCACCATTAGCACCACTTCCGTGTTACGTGGCAAAGGTGAAGGAATTTGCTCCAGAAGGCCCCTGAGATACAGCGCTTGGCTCAGATAAGATGACCCTCGCCCTTTCTCGTCGGTTTATTAGCTTGGATTGTTCAGCAGACCGGCTCTTGTCGACCAGGAGATTCTGAGAGCCTGCCCCCCAGGTAATGGAAGGGAAGCATGACAGCCACGAAAAATCACAGCAAAACATTTAAAGACGTCGGGTCAGGAAAAGCAGGGCGTAAGGGTGTAAGGTGGGGCAGCCGCTGTGGAAGCTTGGCATTTCCTCAAAAGGTTAAACATGGAATTGCACTGTGGTCCAGAAATTCCACTCCTAGGCAGAGACCCCAAAGAATTGAAAACAGGTGCACAAACACGAGGTTGTCCACCCATGTTCATAACAGCATTACTCACAACAACCGACAGGTGGACACGATCCAAACGTCCATCAGAGATGAACAGATCAACAGAGTTTGAGCTAGCCAAACAACAGAATGCTATCCAGCAATAAGAAGAAATTACCCATGTTTGCCAGAGCACGGATGAACCATAAAAACATTGTGCTAAGTAAAAGAAGTCGGACACGAAAGGCCACAGGTTGTATGTTTCCATTCATATGGAATCACCTAAGTAGAATCTGGAAATACCCAGAATATGAAATAGGCAAATCTTTAGAGACATAAAGCAGATGAGTGGGGGCTGGGGGTAGGAGTGGGTGAGGAGTGAGTGTCCTGCAGGTATGGGGTTTCCTTCGGGGTGATGAAAATATCCTGGAATATTGGATCATCAAATGGAATTGATGATTGCATACATAACATTGTGAGTGTGCTAAATGTCACTGAATTGTACACTTGAAAATCATTGAAATGGGGGCGCCTGGGTGGCTCAGTCGGTTGAGCGTCCGACTTCGGCTCAGGGCATGATCTCACGGTTCGTGGGTTCAAGCCCCGCATCGGGCTCTGTGCTGACAGCTCGGAGCCTGGAGCCTGCTTCGGATTCTGTGTCTCCCTCTCTCTCTCTGCCCCTTCCCCACTTTCTCTCTCTCTCTCTCCCTCTCTCATTCCCTCTCTCTCTAAAATATATAAATAGGGGCGCCTGGGTGGCGCAGTCGGTTAAGCGTCCGACTTCAGCCAGGTCACGATCTCGCGGTCCGTGAGTTCGAGCCCCGCATCAGGCTCTGGGCTGATGGCTCAGAGCCTGGAGCCTGTTTCTGATTCTGTGTCTCCCTCTCTCTTTGCTCCTCCCCCGTTCATGCTCTGTCTCTCTCTGTCCCAAAAATAAATAAACGTTGAATAAATAAATAAATAAATAAATAAAATATATAAATAAACTTAAAAAATAAAATGATTGACATGCTGAATTTTATGATATGTGTATTTCACCACACACACACACACACACACACACACACACACACACACACCGGCAAGGCATGGATGCCTGGGGAAGATGGGTGGAAAACCAAAGTAAGGCTTCTGGAAGGCCCCCGGGGATCTGGGGAGGGTAGCTCTGGGAAGGCTGAGCCCACCCCCTATGGGGGGGCGGGGCGGACGATGGATTCTCCCACCACCCTGGAGCCCTGCCCCCCAGCTTCCTTTAACTTCTTGCCCATTCAATTTCCCCTCGGGAAGTCTGCACCGAAGGATCCATAGTGTCATGGAGAAGGCGGCAATCAAAGAAACAGATCAATTATGACAACTGAGCCTTGACAGCTGACCTTTGATGAAAGCAGAGAACCGCAAAAAAAGAATCAGATGAAAGGTGTTTAAACGAATGGTGCCTGGAGCTGCTTCCCCAGAAGCCCCAACTGGGAAATCTGGAGAGAATTGATGCTCGCCAGCCCAGACATCAAGCTGCGACCTTCGCAGCCTGAAGAGGGGCGGCTTGCCAAGTGGCAAGATTTATGGGGTGGACTCCTTGCAAAAGGAGGTGTGATACTTCCCGTGTGACAGCAGAAACAGGACCACATGGCCTGAAAAAGGGCTGGCGGGGCAGGGTGTGAGCTCCAGCCCCTCATCGTCAGGCTTGTTCGCGCCTCGTTAACGCCAAGTGTGGCTCTCTAGCTCGTTGTGAGCACCCAATAGCACTGCTTAAATGAGCAAAAGTTAGCTCTTGCTGTCTTCAGTTAAGAACACTGATCTAGGGGCACTTGGGAGGCTCAGTCGGTTGAGTGCCCGCCTCTCGATCTCAGCTCAGGTCTTGCTCTCAGGGTCGTGAGTTCAAGCGCTGCAGGGGGCTCCCCGCTGGGTGTGAGGTCTTCTTACAAAAAATAAATAAATAATAAAGAACACTGATCCGTTCCTTCGGATAACCGCGCCCCCAGACTCCCCCCAACCACAAGATGATCACACGACCCAGGCTGAACTAATCGTCTGGTCCCAGCCCTCCAGCTCCAGTGATTGGTCTAGAGATGGACATGTGAGCCCAGCACAGCCAATCAGCATCCTTCCCTGAGATGTTTCTCCCAGGGAGGACTCTTGTATCTGGGGTGGTGCCATGCGCAGGCTGCTAAGGGGGGTTGGGTCTGGCGTGGGTTGCTCCCCGTTTTCCTCCAAACCTCTCCAGTCAGGACCCGGCCCCGAGTGGGTCCTCCCACAACCCTGTGAGCTTGAGGAAGGGAAAAAAAATCAACATTTTTTTTTTTGTTTTGTTTTATGTGACCAGGAAACGGTGTTCACTGAGGGAGTCGATGAGCTGCCCTTGGAGGAAGCCCTCCTCTTGGAGCACAGCACTTCCACGATTAAGGACTTCCTGAACTCCCAGCTTGCCACACGCTGTTGCCAAGTCTCCCCTGCGGGCACGGGGCGCGCAGGTCTGTGCCTTCTGGGAGTGCCACGAGGGAAAACCCACGGCCACCAGCTCCTGGACGTTGCCTCCCATGTGAGCGCATCGAACGGGACAGCTTGGCCGCTGTCCGACCTTCACGACCCGCTCGGCAAGACGTCACAGCGAGAAGAAACACAAGTGTGACGTCAGTCAGGTCGATCTTCACGGAGGACTTTTAGGTGTTGGCAAAGGGGCCATCACGCTTCACGATACCTCCTCTCCTCTCTGCCCACGTCTCCCCAGAGATGTCCCCTTCCCATAGCTGCACCCCCCAAATGTTTCTCCTCCTTTCCCTCACTCCAGCTCCCCTCTCCCTTCCGATTAATTATTTCCTCCTTCCGATAGCAATGAAAGCGTTTTATTATGTATTTACTTGTTATTTATTATTTTCTAAGTAAGTTATGCAAAGTAATCTCTATGCCCCAAGTGGGACTCGAACTCATGACCCCAAGATCAAGAAAGGAGCCCCCCTTTTTAAATGTTTATTTATTTTTGAGAGAGAGAGAGAGAGAGAGAGAGAGAGAGCGCAAGCGGGGTGGGGGCAGAGAGAGAGAGAGAGACACAGAATCTGAAGCGGGCTCCAGGCTCTGAGCTGTCAGCGCAGAGCCCGATGCGGGGCTCAAACTCATGAACCACAAGATCAGGACCCAAGCCGAAGTCAGATGCTTAACTGACAAAGCCACCCAGAGACCCCCAAGATGAGCCCTTTTTTTTTTTTAAAGTTTATTTATGTATTTTTTGAGGGGGGGAGGGGCAGAGAGAGGGAGAGAGAGAATCCCAAGCAGGCTCTCCACTGTCAGCAGGGAGCCCAATGTGGGGCTCGAACTCACGAACCGTGAGATCATGACCTGAGCAGAAGTCAGACACTTAACCAACCAAGCCCCCTTTAGACTTGTCCCACCTTCACCCATTACCCCTCAACGAGCCCACAGAAAACACCAAAATGTTCATTAGGTGTTTGAACATGGGAAAAGGCAGTGAACGCCCAGACTCCGTCAACCTTCCCTCCTCAAAAATGTCCTAATGAGAACATGAGGACAAGTGGGTTCTAGGCATACACACGTTCGGATGTACATAGGTCATGTCTGAAACTCAACCACAAACCGTGAACTCCCCGTTAGGGGCGAGGGCGACTGACGAGGGTCACACTCATGGCGTGTCTGCCTCCCAGGATGATGCACTGAATGACGCCCGTGCCCCTGTGAGGACTCAGCCTGTTGGAGACCGAGCTATCTTGTTCTTCACAAATGGCATTTTGTCCCCTACGTGACAAACTCCTACAGGCGAGGACAGCTTCTCTCAACTGATTGAGCTAGTAAATAGAAAATCCGCAAGGATATCCAACTGGACGCCACCATCAACCCCCTGTGTCGAACGTGTATAGAACATTCCACCCAACAGTATCAGAATATACGTTCTTTTCGATAGCAGCTGGGACAATGGCCAAGGTGTGCCATATCCTGGATCATAACAAACCTTAACAAGTTCCAAAGAATTAAAGTACACAAAGTATGTCCTCTGATCGTCATGGCACTAAAGTAGAAATCAAGAAGGAAAATGAAATCACAATGTATCAAAATACTTAGGATGCAGGTGAAGCAGGGGAACGTGGATAGCATTAGAGGCTCAGGTTAGAAAAGAAGCAGGGTCTCCAATCAATAATCCGGGTTTCCACTTTGAGACACGAGAAGAAGAAATTCAACATAAATCCAAAGCATAAGGCAGGAAATGGGGATTACAGCGGAAATCAATGACTCTGCAATCAGAAAAATTAGGGGGAGAAGAAGAATCAGTGAAACCAAAAGCTGGTTCCCTGAAAAGATCAATACGGTTAATAAACTTCCAGCCAACTGACAAAGGCAAAAGAGGGAAAAAAAATTACCAATATCAGGAACGAAAGGAGAGATATCGCCATCACAGACTTTAAAGGGATAACAAGGAAATAGTCAAAACAACTCTGTACACATAATCCCAATAATTATATTGACATGAACAAATCCCTCAAAAACTGCAAAGTATCAAAACTCGACCAAGGTGAAACAGATGACCTGATTCATCCCATAACGGATAAAGAAAATGAAATTTGTAGCTTGAGAACCATCCAGAAAGGAAGACTCCTTGTCCAGATAATTAGTGGGTAATTATACCAAGTATTTAAGGGGGGTGGGGTGGGTGGGAATTCTTCCCAATGAAAGAGAAGGGAACACTTTGTCACTCAATTTATGAAACCACGATTACCCTGAGCCCAAAACCAGATAAAGATATGCAAAGAAAGAAAGCTACAGACAAACATTTCTCAGAACAAAGACGCAAAAATTTGCAACAAAATATTAGCACCAAATTCAGAAATTCATATTTTAAGAAATATACCAAGCAGCGCTCAACCGACTGAGCGTCCGACTTCGGCTCAGGTCATGATCTCACAGTTCGTGAGTTCGAGCCCTGCGTCGGGCTCTGTGCTGACAGCTCGGAGCCTGGAGCCTGCTTCAGATTCTGTGTCTCCCTCTCTCTCTCTGCCCCTTCCCTGCTCACGCTCTCTCTCAAAAATAAAGAAACATTAAAAGAAAAGGAGTAAAACTCTCTTTTTTCACATGACATGATTGTCAGAATAGAAAAGTCCAATAAATTTACTTCCAAAAAGCTCACAGACTAGTTTGTAAGTTTACCAAAGAAGCAGAATCAAGGTCAACACACAAAAACCCATCGTATTTCTATAAACTAGGAATGAACAATTGGAAGTTAAAATTTTAAAGACACCGTCTTACATCAGGTCCCCCAAACGAGACACGTAGCTATAAATCTAACAAAACCTCTACGGGACCCACGTGCCCAAAATGACAAGGTGCTAATGAGTGGAAGGAAAGAAAATCTGAAGAAATGGAAGAACATATTGTGTTTACGGACTTGAAGACTCAACATAGGAGAGATGTCCGTTCTCCCCAAATTGGTCTGTAGACTTAACGCAGTTTCAATACAGATCTCAGCAGCCTTCGAGATCTAAACAAACCGATTCTAAAACTTCTGAAAGGCAAAGAGCCTAGAACACGCAAGACAATTTTGAAAGAAGAAGAAATTGGGAGGAATCACACGCCTCGGGGTTCAACCTTACTCTACAGCGACGGTTATTAATCAAGCCAGGGCAGGACTCGGTGAGGGAGGAGCGACAGAGATCAATGGAACAGAGGAGACAGTCCAGAAATAGACACTCATAGTCACGGCCAGTTGATTCTGACAAAGGTGTGAAAGCCACTTAACGGAGAAAGGATAAACTCTTCAAAGGGTGGTCTTGGGGGGCAACTAGACATCCATATGCCAACACTAACAACGATAAAAAAAAGAAACAGAAAAAGAAAAAAAGAACCCTGACCTGGTTTATGCAAAACCAACGGGCAGGGGCGCCTGGCTGTCTCAGTCCATGGAGCACGGAACTCTTGATCTCGGGGTTGTGAGTTCGAGCCCCACGTCGGGTGTAGAGATGACTCAGATGTCCCTCGACAGGTGAGTGGATCCCTCCCTGTTACCCTGCAACGCGGGAATGATTACTGAGGCAGGCGACGACCCGCATAGGCGGAGAGGAAGAAGCCAGCCTAAAAAGGTTATGGGCTGCAGGTTAGTTCGCGCCCTTGGGAGTTTGGGGTGACATCTGAAACCGGCCCCCTGTACTCAGAAGGCAGGGAGAGGCCAAAGACGGAGTCAGGGCGCTCCTGATGGGCGTCTGGCAGGCTTACGAAGCAAGGGAACTTATTTAGGAGGTTTGTCTTAGGGACACTTAGGGACAGCAAGACGAGTAGATCTCCCCAGCCGCCAGCAGAATGCTAAAAGTTTCTAAAGAGGTTTTCTGGGGCCCATCGCATACACCGTCCAGACACCCCCAAGACCCCTCACTCTCTCAAAGCGGCGTCCCTGAAGAGCGGCTCCCTCTGTGGGGACAGGGGGCAGGACGTACATTCCGGGGACAGGGGAGAGGGTGAGGAGCCTCCCATTGTTCTGCTTCGAGGGTCAGCAGGCAGTCTTGTCCTCTCGATGACCAGCCCCAACAGCGCATGTGTCCATTTACAGGACGTTCTCAAGAAGACAAAAACTCGAGTGATCTAGACAAGAACCAGTCAATGGTTGCTGTAGGTTAGGAGTGAGGGGGGTCCGTGACGGCAAGAGGCAGCCTAAAGGCATTTTTTTGAGGTGATAGAAGTGTTCTGGATGCTGAAGGGGGTGGCGTTGACCCAGATTTAAACATGCGCTAACACTCACAGAACTTTATACCAGGGGCGCCTGGGTGGCTCAGTCGGTGACGCGTCCACCTCTTGATTCCGGCTCAGGTCACGATCTCAGGGTTTGGGGGATCGAGCCCCGCAATGGGGCTTGGAAGTCCCAGGTCATGCTGCCCACAGGTTCGGTGTCTGGAAAATATTTGCTTCCTGGTTCATAAGATCCCTGCTTGGGGGTCCTCTCTCTCTCAAAATAAATAAGCATAAAAAAAGAAAAGAAAAGTAAGTTTTACTGGATTTTAATTCAAAACCCTAAAAAATAGAGAAGCCCAAAAAGATTAGAATAGAAAGAGCTATCAATCTATAGTTTTGAAACTAATATACCTGAGGCTTTTTTAAAAAGTTTTTTTTGGGGGGAGGGGGACGGGTCTGGGTGGCTCCGTCGGTTGAGCGTCTGACTTCAGCTCAGGTGACGATCTCACAGTGTGTGGGTTCGAGCCCCGCGTCGGGCTCTGGGCTGACAGCTCGGAGCCTGGAGCCTGCTTCCGATTCTGTGTCTCCCTTTCTCTCTGCCCCTGCCCCGCTCATACTCTGTCTCTCTCAAAAATAAACATTAATAAATAAATAATAAATAAATAAATAAAATAAAAAGTTTTTTTTTTTTTTAATTTAAGTCATCTCTACACACAAACCCATTGACAAGGCTCCACCTTCATAGCCTAATCACCTCCCCAAATCCCCTCCAACACCAGCACCTTGGAGGTTAGGATTTCAAGACGTGAATTTGCAGCGGGGGCGGGGCGGGAGACAGAAACGTTCAGTCCATCTGACTTTGTTTTCGGCAAGAATGACATCATCCTGTGCCTATACTTTGGAATCTGCTTTGTTACTTACAATACGCCATTAAAGAGTCTTCTGCAACCTGACTTTTTTAATGTTTGTTTTTGAGAGAGAGGGTGACAGAGCGCGAGTGGGGGAGGGACAGAAAGAGGGGGAGACACAGAATCTGAAGCAGGCTCCAGGCTCTGGGCTGTTAGCACAGAGCGTGATGCGGGGCTCGAACCCACAACCCGTGAGCTCATGACCTCAGCTGAGGTCAGATGCTTAAGCGACTGAGCCACCCAGGCACCCTTACAACCTGACTTTTTAGTGGCTGCTTTATAATCCATTGTGCCATGGGTACCCCGTAATCTATTCAGCCAATGCCCTATCATCAGACACTTCTGTTGGCTCCTATCTTTCATATTATATATGTGAAAGCAAAATTTTCAGAAGGATAAAAACATGAGTCACATACAAATAGTGTGACGCAGTCAAGTTCATTAGCCAGGGAATCAGCAGAACGATGAAACTGGTTCAGAGACAATGAAACCATTCGGGGTTGTATACAGTTGGTGAACAAAGGAATGGTGACAGATTGCTAAATTAGATACAACACCGGGATTATTTGGGGGGTTGTCTTCTCGCCGGCAGAAAGGAGAATCTTTGCACATTACAAATTGCCTACAAATTAGCCTCAAACTTCACAGAGATGAAATACCTGATCCCTAATGGATGGCGTCAGAAAGTCAAACGACTCCTGAACCAACCCTGTGGACCCTCAGGTGGGCTTGTTAAAAAAAACACCACATCGGGGCGCCTGGGTGGCGCAGTCGGTTAAGCGTCCGACTTCAGCCAGGTCACGATCTCGCGGTCCGTGAGTTCGAGCCCCGCGTCGGGCTCTGGGCTGATGGCTCAGAGCCTGGAGCCTGTTTCCGATTCTGTGTCTCCCTCTCTCTCTGCCCCTCCCCCGTTCATGCTCTGTCTCTCTCTGTCGCAAAAATAAATAAACGTTGAAAAAAAAAATTAAAACAAAACAAAACAAAAAAAAACCACCACGGCACCACTTTAAAAAGGAGGCCCAGCCCTCTTTTTTGCCTTATTGCCACTTTCTGAGTTATTTTCCTAAATACAAACAAAGCGACGGTGATTTTTATTTTTATTAACCCTCAGTGAGCACCTTGTAGCTGAAATTGTGCGCGCATCTGTAATTATTTTGTTAATTTTTTTTTTGAAAGAGAGAGAGAGAGTGCAAGCGGGGTAGGGGCAGAGAGAGAGGGAGACACAGAATCCAAAGCAGGCTCCAGGAGCTAAGCTGTCAGCACAGAGCCCGACGCGGGGCTCGAACCCACGAACCGCGAGATCATGACCCGAGCCAAAGTCGGACTCGCAACCGACTGAGCCACCTGGGTGTCCCTATTCATACTTATTTGGGATGGAAAGTTTTCTGGAAGCAGAATTCGGAATTGAAGAATTGAAAAAATATTTTTAAATGATTTTTTTTTTAGTTTATTATTTATTTTGAGAGAGAGAGAAAGAGAGACACAGGAGGGGCAGAGAGAGAGAGAGAGAGAGAGAGAGAGAGAAATCCCAAGCAGGCTCCTCACCGCCAGCACAGAGCCTGACGCGGCGCTCGAACCCACAAACCGTGAGATTATGACCCAAGCCCAACCCAAGAGTCAGGTGCTTCGCTGATTCAGCCACCCAGGTGCCCCCAAAATACATATTTGTGATAGAAATTGTAGATTGCCCTCAAAAAATCTCTACCAATATATCCTTCCGTTTGCAGTAAGTGATGTTCTTCATTCTCCCACACCCTTTCCAATGTTGAAAGTTGTTTTAAGGGCACCTGGCTGGCTCGGTCGGTGGAGCACGGGCCTCTTGATCTCGGCGTCTTGAGTTCGAGCCCCATGTCAAGTGTATAGACGATTTGAAATGTTTGAAAAATAAAGGAACAAACAGTCTGTGTCAATACGGTAGATGGAAATACGTTATACTTGTTTTTACATGTATTTCTTGGTTTACTAATGAAGTTGAGCGCGTTAAACGTCCTCGGAAGTCACGAAAGTAGGATTTGATTATTATTAGTAGCCTTCTCAAGTTGGCCAACATACAGCGTAATTTTGGCTTCAGGCGTAGAACCCAGCGATTCGCCTCTTACGCGACACCCGGTGCTTCTCCGGAAAAGTGCCCCCCTTTCTCTTATTTGTGTTCTTCTGCAAACAGTTGTTTTTTGTTGTTGTTTTTTTGTTTTTAATAAGCCATCTGAACCATTTTTAAGTGTACAGACCAGGGGCGTCAGGTACATTCACCCTGTCGGGCGACCGTGGCACCACCTATCCGTAAAACACTTCATCTCGCAGAACTGACGCTCCGTCCCCCTTCAAGGCCAACTCTCCATTCCTCTCTCTCTCGAGCGCTTGGCAACCACTGTTGACTTGGTCTCCGCATTCGACTCCTCTAGGCACCTCATCGAAGTGGGATCCCACGGTACCTGCCCTTCTGTGTCCTTCTGTGTCATTTCACTTCACAGAATGTCCTCGAGGTTCATCCATGGCGCGCTAGTTCCAGGCACTCGGAACTTTGTATCATTTCCTTCCTTTGATGCCTCAGTAGTGTGTTTGTGGCACGGACCCACCACATTTTGCCCATCATTCCTCCGTCACGGGACACCCGGGCTGCGCTTCTGACCACCGCGAGTAACGCTGCTTCAACGTGAACGCCTACCGGGTCTTCAAGGCCCGGCTTTCAATTCTTGCGCGTGTATATCGAGAAATGGGGTTGCTGGATCTCATGGTAAGTCTAAGTTTTTGAGGGGCCGCGATGGTAGTTCCTTTCACGATGGCTACACCATTTTACACTCGCAACGGTGCACGCAACTTCCAATTGCTCCACATGTGTGCCAACACTTGTTATTTTCTGCGTGTTTTGTTTTCTTTGACGGTAGACGTTCCGAGGGGTGTGAGGGTTTTTTTTTTTTTAAGAAATTTTCTTCAATGTTTTTATTGATTTTTGAGAGGGGGGGAGAGGCGGAGAGAGAGAGAGAGAGTCACAGAATCCGAAGCAGGCTCCAGGCTCCGAGCTGTCAGCACAGAGCCCGACGCGGGGCTCGAACTCACGAGCCGTGAGATCACGACCTGAGCCCAAGTCAGACGCTCGATGGACTGAGCCACCCAGGTGCTCCCCCTTTTTTAAAAAATGTATTGTCAAA
Organism: Herpailurus yagouaroundi; assembly: GCF_014898765.1. Taxonomy (NCBI): domain Eukaryota; kingdom Metazoa; phylum Chordata; class Mammalia; order Carnivora; family Felidae; genus Herpailurus; species Herpailurus yagouaroundi. The sequence continues at coordinate 52,035,856 of NW_024412401.1, read as the reverse complement.
GCGGCTAACATACAGTGTGTAAAGTGTGATCTTGGTTTTGGGGGTAGATTCCCATGGTTCATCACTCACATACGACACCCAGTGCTCATCCCAACAAGTGCCCTCCTCAATGCCCATCACCCATTTAACCCACTCCCCCACCTCCCAGCCCCCATCAACCCTCAATTTATTCTCTGTATTTCAGAGTCTTGCCTCCCTCTCTGTTTTTAGCTTATTTTTCCTTCCCTTCACCTATGGGTTCATCGTGAAGCCTCTCAAATTCCACATATGAGTGAAATCATATGATATCTGTCTACAAAAGGAGGATTTTCAAGAAAATACGATTTAAACATCTATCAGGAGGGGCGCCTGGCTGGCTTAGTCGGTGGAGCATGCAACTCTTAACCTTGGGGTTGTGAGCTCAAGCCCCACGGTTTAGAGTTGCTTAAAAACAAAATCTTTTGCAAAATCTAACAGGAGTCCAAGCGTAATGTTAATATCCATGTTCTCACCTTCTCTGAGCCTCTGTTTTCTCATCTGTAAAATGGGGGTAACGGTACCCACCTCCTGGATTGTTGCAACGGTTCCCTGGGATCACCTCTTCAATAAATCCTGGCCCTTGAAGCCTTCGTGCAGGACCTTTTCTGGGGAGCCTGAAAGTATGACGGGAACCGAAGCACGCATGAGCAGTGAGCACCCAGCAGAGTCCAGAGAGGGCATACTTCAGCCTTGAGATCTGGAGAGCCCCCAGGCCAGCAGACAACTCCGTCGGTAGGATGGGGCTCAGGCCTCCGCCCTTAGAGCTCATCACATCAAGGGCCCTTCGAAGAACAGGGGGCTTCCTGCTGAGGCCTGCCTGGGGGAGGAGCCCAGGAGGATCACAGGATCATTTGTTGAGTGTTTCCTTTGTTAATTTGTTTTCATGTGCATTTATTTTTGAGCGAAAAAGAGACAGAGAGAGACAGAGCACGAGTGGGGGAGGGGCAGAGAGAGAGGGAGACACAGAATCCGAAACGGGCTCCGGGCTCCGAGCCGGCAGCACAGAGCCCGACGCGAGGCTGGAACTCACGAGCTGTGAGATCATGACCTGAGCCGAAGTCTGACGCTTCACCGACTGAGCCCCCCAGGCGCCCCTGTCGAGTGTTTTCTATGTATAGTGTGAGTCTCACACTGGGCTGGGAGGCGGACCCTCCTGGGATCCCCACTTGGCAGAAGAGGAGAGAGAGAGTGTACTGTCCCCGCTGATGCGAGGATTGTGCGTGTGACAGTGGCACAATGTACCTACACCCTCCTGGAGCCACTTGGAGAGTCTGGGGGGCGGGCAGGGACTCCCTTCCCTTCCGCAGATCCACATGGGCTCGGTCACCCCAACTTAAAGACTAGAGAGCACACAGAAGGAAAGAAGTCCTGACATGCGACACATGCTACAACAGGGACGAGCCTCAAAACCATCACGCTACGTGGAAGAAGCCAGACACGAAGGGACAAACGTTGCATGACTCCATTTTTAGGAAATATCCAGAACAGGCAAATCCGCGGAGACAGAAAGCCGACGAGGGGTTCCCCAGGGCCGAGGACAGGGGGACAAATGGAGCAGCTGCTTCGTTGGGAACAGGGCTTCTTTCCCGGGCGATGGAGATGTCTTGGAACTAGACAGAGGGGCTGGTTGCACAGCACTGTGGATGTGCTAAATGCCCCTGAATTGAACACATCGAAACGGCTGATGGCCAACTTTGTGTTACGGGAATTTTAGGTCAATGAACAAAAAAAAATGAATCTCCGGGCGCCTGGGTGGTGCAGTCGCCGAGCATCGGACTTCGGCTCGGGTCACGATCTCGTGGTTCGTGGGTTTGAGCCCCGCGTCGGGCTCTGTACGGACAGCTCGGAGCCTGGAACCTGCTTGGGATTCTGGGTCCCCCTCTCTCTCTGCTCCTTCCCTGCTCGTGCTCTCTCTCTCTCTCTCAAAAATAAATAAATAAATAAATAATAAGCATCAAAAGAAACATGAATCCTGAGAGGCACAATCGTGTTGACCGCCCTCTCTGCTCGTGACTGCTGGTTGCGTCGCAGCGGTAACATGTGGCCCCAGAAAGTAACCCTCAACCTGTGGGAATAAAATGATCCTTCTCTTCTGTGTTCTCGGCCTGATCGGTTACGTTTTTGAAGTCCGTTCCGTTGATATAATTCAACTTCGTCTTTCATTTTTGTGGAACGCTTACGGCACGAAAGCGTTAAATACGTTACTCTTTTCGACTGCAAATGCACACACACACACACACACACACACACACGTCGGGGAACAGTAGCCGCTCAGGGTGTTCGGCTGCTACTTCCGGTGGATCCGAACCCGGTCTGGTTGACCCGAGGTGACGGTGAAGCGCTCCCCGCGATGGCCGGCGGGGACCGGGACTCCGGAAGTGGCTGCGTGTCCCCTCGTGCTCCCTGGGCAAGCTGCTTCTGCTCGTGAGGAGCTAGGGACGCATTACGAATCATTTCATTTCACTTTATGGGAAAAACCACGTTCGCGTCCCTCTCCGTCCCCTGTGTCTTTGTAAGCTCTCCGTTTTCTTGTGGCCCGGAGCAGAGCTCAGCCCGTTTTGCGCTGGGTATCGATCTGGGGAATTTCCGAGTTACCGATGCTAGTCGCAGAGACTGCCGACAGAAGGGCTGCCTTTGCTGCGGAGTTAGTTCCCTGATTCTTTGAGTCCTCGCGGCTCCGGAAAAGGTGGGCACGGGAAAGGCGGCAGCAAGGTCACGGTTAAGTCTAAACCCCTCCCCGGATGAGCAAAAGGCAGGGGCTTTCTCCCTGCTCTTGGCACAGCATCCTTCATGCACTTGGAGGGTTTTAGGGGCTTGGGGTGCTCCAGAGACAGCAACTGGGGCAGGCGCAGGGAGGGCAGAAGATCTGGGAGCAGGGAGGGAGCCTCCCTGGGCCACTGAATGGTTCTGCCTGGGCTCCTGACTTGGGTCTTTCCCTCTAGGATCTGGGACTCAGATCGGGATCTTGAGTGCGGTCTAACCAGTGGCAGAAATGGTGACAGACAGAAGCTGGGGGCCATGCTGCTGGACCCGAATTGGACCAAGTGAAAGGGGCAGCAACGTTGGGATGGGGGCCAGTGGATGTTAGCAATAGTCATACCGCCTTCCCTTTGCGAAAGGCCTTCGGACGCGTCGCATTCGTTGATTCTCAATGGAAAAAAAAAAAAAATGTGCTCCTATCGTCCCCACTTTACGTACGAGGAAACTGAGGCTAAGAGGGGTTCATATGCAGGGGCGCCTGGGTGGCTCAGTCGGTTGAGCGTCCGACTTCGGCTCAGGTTCGTGAGTTCGAGCCCCGCGCCGGGCTCTGTGCTGGCAGCTCGGAGCCCGGAGCCTGCTTCGGATTCCGTGTCTCCCCATCTCTCGGCCCCTCCCCTGCTCATGCTCTGTCTCTCAATAAGAAATAAATGTTAAAAAGAAAAATTTTTTTTAAAAAGAGGGGTTCAGGGGCGCCTGGGTGGCGCAGTCGGTTAAGCGTCCGACTTCAACCAGGTCACAATCTCGCGGTCCGTGAGTTCGAGCCCCGCGTCGGGCTCTGGGCTGATGGCTCAGAGCCTGGAGCCTGTTTCTGATTCTGTGTCTCCCTCTCTCTCTGCCCCTCCCCCGTTCATGCTCTGTCTCTCTCTGTCCCAAAAATAAATAAAACGTTGAAAAAAATTTAAAAAAAAATAAAAAAATAAAAAAAATAAAATAATAAAAAGAGGGGTTCATATTCAGTATTCCCCCAGATCCCTCAGCGGGCAGAGGTGCCACGACGGAAACCCAGGGAAAGGACATAATGATGTTGTGTTGGTGAGGCAAGAAACCTTGGGGGAGGAGGGGGGCCCTCTTCCTAACCCCCGCAGCATTTAATTTACAGCCAGATGATACGGCCAGTGGGGTGGCTTAGAGATGTCTTGACCCCAGCCCACAATGCCAACAAGAGCTGTCTTTTCCCAGGCCCCACCCCGCCCCGGGAATCCCAGGCCTCCCCAGGCCACCGGCAAGTCAATCAGATCCCTTCTTGTGAAAGAAACCCTCTTGTCCTGCCTTGTCCACAGAGTGGTCAGGAGGGTGAGGGTGGGTGGGTCAGGGGAGTGGCCGGCTCCTTGCCTCCTTGGCTTCCCGGAGCGTCCAGGGCAGACAGAGGCCAGAAGCCAGCCAAGGACACCCAACGAGGGCCAGCCCTTTAAGGGAGCCAAAGGGTCTGACTTGTCTTCGCATCAAGAAAACGACATTTCCTCACATGAGGATTTAGCCCCGTGGCCCTGGTGGAAAACCCCAGACTCTGGGAAGTGCCAGTTCTAGGTGGAGTCAGAGAGAGACAGAGAGAGAGGGAGAGAGAGAGAGACAGAGAGAGAGAGAACACAAGGCCAAAGGTGATGGGTCATAGTGGTAGTTGTGGCCTTGGGTCCTGTACTTTTGGCCTCAAATCCCTCTTCTCCCATTTAGTGGCTCTGAGACTAGGTTTCGTCATCTGAAAAGGGAGATTAGGACAGCAGCTACCTCACTGGATGGGAGGGGACAGCGCACAGGTGCGGTTGGCAGAGACAGGGGCGAGGAGGGGCTGGGAGCCAACATGAGCAAAGCCATCATTGCAGCCGCGACAACTGCACGTGGACGGTCGTGGAGAGCCCAGCACCAATCAGCCCCAGCCAGGCGATGTTTATGACAACGCTCTGCAAGGTGAATCCCATGATCAACCCCATTGTACAGCTCCAATCCTGCCCAGGAGGGGCCCTGGGACCCTTTCCAGACTTTCTGCTTCCATTCCTATGCCCTGGAGAACCCCTCCCTCCCACCCCCACCTCCCACACTTCATTGGCTACCCAGGTGTGGATGGGGCTCTAAGGGCTTGGGTGCCCTCAGGGTCCCGGGGCCCCCAGCCCCAAGTAGGTTGTGAGCAGGACCCTCTTCGCTGGGCCCAGCCTCTGCCCCTACCCCTGTCCCCTTGCCTCCCCCACCCTGCTCTGAGCTGCTTCTCCCATTGATGGACCCAGTTGGGCAGGGTCATAGTAGACCTTACCATGGTAGGTCTTGGTAGACCTTACCTCCCTCAGCACTAAGCACCCGGCAAGAACAGCGGTGAACAGCCACCGCCCAGATCTGGACTGAACAGAAGCTACCTCCCCCCCAGCCCCCTTCCTCCGACCGAACGCAGTTTGATCGGAGCCTGGAAGTCCCTTACACACTGTGAGACTTGGACAAGTACCTCCCCTCTGGGCCTCGGCACCCTTGTCTGTGAAATGTGGGGTGGTAATACTGAGACTGGCCTCAAGGGGGCGCTGCCAGAAAGAGTCGATGAGCTAATGCATGCGAACCTAGCACACAACCATTTTGCTCAAGCTCGGTATTGTCATGATCACTTTGCTAACAGTTAAAATGCGTGAGTTACAGAGAAGGGGCTTTCCACCTGGGTTCCCAAAAGCACAGAAAGAGGGCCACGGGGTGATAAGCTCAGACACCCCCGGCTTGTGTGGGTGCCAACTCCCTGAAGGTGACCTGTATCTTGTCCTTCTGTGTGGATCATATCCTAGAAAAATCTGATGTTTCACTGGCATATAGGCAGCTGCCGTTGGCTCCGTCTGTCTTCCCCTCTCCCCTGGTTTGTCTATGTCCTATAACCCTCTCTCTGCACCTTTGCACCTGCTGTTCCCTGCCTGGGATGCCCTTCCCTCCTCCTCATTCATTTGGATCTTGCCATTCTTCAAGGCCACCCCAAGCCCCTCTTCATTCAGGAGGACCCCCGGTGACTGCAGGTGGGCCCCCCATTGAGTCACTTGGTCGGCCTTGCCCATCCATGGCTGGTGTTCCTGACCGTCTATGGGCGTGCCCTCCTTCTTGAACTAACCAGCACGTTTATCAAAGGCTGTGGCCAAAGCCCAACACTGTGACCACCCAGCACGCTAAAGGGGAGCGGAATATGCCACCGCAACATCTGCCCCTTGGGCCTAAGGATTATTTTGAGCTGATTATTTTTGAGAAGCAGCAGGAGACGCTCTAGAAACAGAGTAGAAGGGAAATCTGTATTTCTAAAGGAAATGTCCGTTAGAAAAGGTACCGGTCCCTGGAAGGGAGCTACTACCAGAGATAACTTTATTTTCGTCCGAGAGACTTCCCTGCAAAGCAAGGTAACATTTGTCTCGTATGCATTTCTTCTTCTCATCTTCCCGTGAACTCCTTCCTCCCCACCTAGAAGCCCCAAACCCCTATCCCTTTCCTGAGCTCAGGATGGCACATGAGTAAATCATCTGGCCACTTTGGGAGTGATAGCTTTTCGTGACTCCCATGTGTACGTATACAACTACATCTGCTTTTTCCTGTTGATCTGTCTTATGGCAATTGAATTCTTGGACCAGCCACAGAACCTGGACTAGCAGGAGGGGAGTTTTTTCCTCCCCAACAGTTCACGTACCAGACCCGTTCGTCCCTGCAGAAGCTACTTAAGGACTCCAGTTCGCTTTAAGCTGTCGCCTCGAAACTGCCTAGAAAACTCAGCATTGGGCTAGTTGATTTGATGCATGACTCTGAACTTCAGAGGGGGCTGGAGACTTTCCCTGACGATGACGATGATTCCCTTCCAGTGACGGGGATCTTCCCTTCCCTCTCCTCCCAGGCTGGCCCAGGGCACCTTCACCCCAAGGTCCCAGCTCTGGCCTCTGACCTTATACAAATATCCTTCGGGAAGAAAAAAAAAAACAAAAAAACAGAGAGGGTGATACAACATAAGAGACTCTTAAATAAGGAGAACACACCAGCAGACCCGTGACTAAAATAGAACCCACCCTCAGCCGGATGATGATTCCTCCCCGTCTCTGAACAACGCTGGTTTATGTTTCATCACATTTGTTAATTCTAAGATCTGCTTATGCAATGCCTTTATTTCGGGTCTCTGGGGAACGGGCACAGGCTGTGAGATGGGAGTTGGAAGAGATTGCGAAGAGCTCTGGGCCTGCCAGCCTCGCCTCCCCGGGCCCCCTAACACGAGGCCAGCCCGCCCAGTGCCCTCACTGTGGTTTCCCAGCAAAGACCCAACGAGACTAGTTGTGCGGGACCTCCTAGGGCCACCCCCACCCCGGCCTCTGTCTCCCATCCCTAGTCCTTCAGTGAAAGCCCTCCGCCCGGGAGCCCTCCCCAATGGCACCCTCGGTCCCTAAGCCTGTGGAGGAGGGCACAGTGAGACAGGAAGAGGAAAAAGGAAGCTACAGGCAAGGAGAGATGATGTGGGGGACACACTGCCCTGTGCGGTTTTGTTAAATCACTTTAGCGTAAGTTGAGAGTTTAGATGCAGACATTTGTCGGTGGCATCTGATCGTTTAAAATGACCCAGGAGCGGGGCGCCTGGGTGGCTCCGTCGGTTAAGTGCCCGACTTCAGCTCAGGTCATGGTCTCACGGCTTGTGAGTTCGAGTCCCGCGTCAGGCTCTGTGCTGACAGCTCGGAGCCTGGAGCCTGCTTCCAATTCAGTATCTCCCTCTCTCTCCGCCCCTCCCCTGCTCACGCTCTGTCTCTCTCTCCTTCAAAAATAAGTAGACATTTAAAAACAATTTTTTTTAATAAATAAAAATAAAACGACCCAGGGGCTGGTTCAGTCGGTAGAGCATGCGACCCTAGACCTCAGGGTTGTGAGTTCAAGCCCCACGTTGACTCCGTGGGGTCAGGGACCCAGGTCCTAGGAAGGCTTGTTTCCGAGTCCTCAGTCCAGCCAGAGGGAAAGGGACCCTGAAAGACGAGTTGTGCGCATCCTTCTCCTCCCATTGGTCAAAACTGAGTCATGTGGCCATATTCAGTGACAAGGGAGGCTGGGAAATGTAGTCCTTTATTGCCTGCAGCCCTGAGTGCAGCTAAGAGGGGTCAAGAGATATGAGAACAAATAGAAGCCTCCACCATAACCATGTGAGCTCACTTTTCCTGCACTCAGGTGGCCTTAAAGCCCCTCTCCATGCCCACCGCCCTGCCCGGCTCCTCCAGACCAGGGAACCTGGAGGGTATAAAGTTTCTGTCCCTAAATGTGATCCAATGGAACCTGGTCTGGGCCCGCCCCCAAAAGATGGCGGGAAGGAGGTCGGCCAGAGCAGAGCAGGGGTCCGCACATCTCATTCCCCACCCCCCTGTCCCCGCTGCCCACCCTCCTCTTTTCCTTCTCCTCTCTATGCCCGGTGATGCTCTGAATTGGGCTCTGGGGAAAAAGAGTCAGGGAGATACTTTCGAACATGCAGATATGAGTTTGGGGGTTGGCAGGCTAAAGGGATAGGGTGGGGAGAAGTGGGGCCATCCTGGGGTGGGGGGCGGGGGGGGTTCATCCATGCTGTCACACCCAGATGGCAGCCAGTTAGAGACATCCTGGAAAAGCAGGTGGCCCAGACGGGGAAGAAGAGGCCAGGTGTCTGCCTCCGTGGAGCCTCAACCCACAGGGGCAGGGCAGTGCCGACCTCAGCTTGATCCAGAGCGAGGGACTCTGACCCATCACTTGCCCACAGCCCATGTGCCGCAGGAACTCTGAACCTTGTCCCCGCAGATGCCTCCCCAGGCTGCCTGGAAAACGTGGGAGTCGACTCCGGTGACAGCTATCACCTACTACAAGTTCACCGCGTGCTAGAGACATGGCCCCAGCTACCCTCACTCCAGCCCCTCGACAGATCCTTCCAGAGGTCTTTCCTGACCCTCCAGAGGGTCAGGTCTTTCCAGAGAGAGGTGCCCCCATGCACTTACTTACTTTGAACGCTTAGGTGGAACTGAAGGGTGTGCGTGGAGATTACCTCCAGTTTCCGCCTCACAGACAGTCCCTTAGCATCTGAAATACCCTAGTTAGGAATCTGCTCTCCAGAAGGTATCACATAGGCATTTAAAAAAATGTTTATTTATTTTTGAGAGAGAGAGAGGGAGGGGGGCTGGGGAGAGCGAGAATGCGAGCAGGGGAGGGGCGGGGGGGGCAGAGGATCTGAAGCAGCCTTTGCACTGACAGCAGAGAGCCCCACGTGGGGCTCGAACCCACGAACTGTGAGATCATGACCCAAGCGTTGGTCGGATGCTTAGCCGACTGAGCCACCCAGGAGCCCCTGTGGTACCAATTTTAATAAAAGTACATATTTAAAATGCTAATGTGGGGGCGCCCGGGTGACTCGGTCGGTTACGCATCCGACTTACGCTTGGGTCATGATCTCACAGTTCGTGGGTTCGAGCCCCACTCCGGGCTCTGTGCGGACGGTGTGGAGCCTGCTGGGGATTCTCTCTCTCTGCCCCTCTTCTGCTCTCTCTCTCTCTCTCTCTCTCTCCTTCAAAATAAATGAATACACTTAAAAAAAAAATCGATACCACAGTTTATTCCTTAGCAAAGAACTGTTAGAAATGACTTTATTCTTAGGAGAAGCGTGAGGTGGTCAGAGAAGCGGACTGGCTAAAAGGTTCCCGGCAGTGAGCTCGGCAGCCTGGCACCTCCCCGGGGGTGCTCTGGGGCAAGACCCTGGGGTCTTGGTCCCCTCGCTCCTTGGACAGCCAGGCACGGGGGTCTGGCTTCTTTCGTATTTGTTTGCTAGTAAATATTGGGACATTTGGCGGAGTTAAGACCTGCTTTCGTTATAGCATTCCATCTGGTGGCAAGGCTGTTGGGGTGGCGGGTCTAGGAAGCCATCATCTGCCTCTAACTAAGGGTCCACGTTTGTACCAGAAAACCCGGTCAGTTAGAATACATGCCCCATGGCAAGCGGTGGAGGCTGGCTGGGGACTACGTCTGATCCTGGCACCGGCGCCCCTAACCACCAACCCACACTGCCCTCCCACATTGCCTTCGACTCGCTCCCACGTGTCTAGAGTTCTAGCCTTTACTCGAGACCCTGCCAGGCTGAGGCACTATGCTGGGTGCCCAAAGTGGCCACAAAGGGTGCCATCTTTGGGTGCCCCCTTTCAGTGGCCGCTGTAGCCCCCAAGCGGAAACTGCGTGGGGCCCTCGGGCTGCGTCTGGCGGGTGGCGACGGTCGGATGATTCCTTTCACAAGACCAACTCGGACACATAACCCGTTTCCGCATGGCGGCGGGGGAGGGGGGCTCGTTCTCATGTTGGCCGTTCGGGATTTTCCCAAGAGCCTTTGGCCCAGAGCAATAATGGATTTTCAACCAACAGGGACATCCCTGTAGCGACATCACCTTCTATTGTTCTGCAAACTAATGCTTTCGTGGCAAGTTCTGGAAGGGGCCATCGCTTCCTCTAATTCCTCCTCTCCCCCAATCACCCAGCACGTGGGAGGGCCCCCCGGGTTTTGAGAAAGCGCTGGTTCCTCGCCTGAGGGCAAGAGGGGGCCCCTCCAAGATCCCAGGTTGCAGGAGGGCCTAGCGAAGGCCTAGCCTTTGTTTTCAAACCTTTAACAATCTTTAGAGAAACGCTTTAGGGACCCCCAGGAGAGGACACAGGCAGGAATGGACACGCTGGCCGGGGGTGAGACGTGGGGTCGGGGCCCACCCTGGGGACGCCTGGGCTTCCCACGACACTCCTTGCAATGCGCTGGTTTAACCGTTACGCCCACGCCTCTCACTTGGCACCGTCTTTGTCTTGGGGAACCTGGGCAGACAACCCCCGAAGCGAGAGAAAGGGGTTCACGGGGGGGGGGGGGGGGGGGGGGGGGGGGAGGAAGAAGCCTGCGATGAAATGAAAATAAAAGAACAGAAACAGACAAAGCAACAGGTCCACACAAGGGAGGCAAGGACAAGTCAGGAAGCGTGTTTAATTGGCATGGCACAGAAGACATACATCAGGAGCACGAGAGGAGGCCTGGGCACACTGCGGGGCCCCTGTCCGCCCCGGGGCCTCGCCCCGCCCCCACCGGCACCTCCAGGACAAGGGCCTGCTTCTTCCTCAGAGACAGACACCAGCGGATTCAGACAGGACAGCGGCCCCCAAAAGAGGCCCCGAGGGGGTTGGAAAGGCAGAGAGGCAAACAGAAAGAACACGACCAGAGCCAGGAAACGTTGCTTTCGTTCTGTTTTGTTTTTTGGTTAAGAGTTGTCCAAATTCCTTTACAAAGTTGCAGGCTCCGGGTCGGGGGGGGCGGGGAACGTGACCACTCAGACTGCCCGGCCCCACTGGCCTTCGACCTCTGCAAGGTGACCGTGACGCCCACACCCACTCCCCACTTGCCCCTTCACCCTGTGAGGGGCAGACACTTGCTCCCATCTGAGGGACAGAGGAACTGAGCGGGAGCCACTTGCCCCGAGCCTCAGAGAAAGCTGGTCACTGAGTCCAACTGGGAGCAGGTGGCTGTCCCCGGAGCCATGGGCCGGGGCCACCGTCAAGATGCAGGAAAAACAGACCGGCACAGGCTGTGGGGCGAGGCGAGGCGGATTCTGCGTTTGTCCCAGGCCTGGGCAGTAGACAGGAGCCTGAGCCTAGAGGCCAAGACAGAAGATGGGACCAGCTGTTTATTCAACAAAAGCCTTTTATTCATTCAAAAATCAACCATTGGGTTTATTCCGCAGATATTAAAAAAAGGGGGGGGCAAGGCTTCCCATCACGGCGCCCTTATGCTCATTAACTTGCTAGCCCTGGGGGAGACCTAGAAGAGGGGCACCTCGGACACACACTGCCAGTCACGGGAGGTTGGGGCCCAGGGCACCTCCCGCTGTCCCCCCTCCAATCTCCGGTTGGGCCTGACGGGGTCCCCACATGCCTTTGCAGCTCCCGGCCACCAGGGGGCGTGCCCGCGTTCCCTCGGACCCCGGAGGCGCCGCGGGGAACCGGGTGGCTTTTCGCTGGGTCCGCAGAGGGACTCTCTCCAGGGAGAGGGTGTCTCTCCCGGGAGAGATCTAGGGCACACCCCCCCCCCCCCCCTTCCTCCCCTCAGAGAAGAGACGCGTTCCCGAAAGCCCAGGTGTCGTCTGGGAAGTTGGCTGTCAAAGTGAAAAGCATCTCGGGGAAAGGAGGACACACGCGTTTGCCTTGACATTGAACGTTGCCTGGTTAAATATCAGGAAGTCTGTCATTCTGGTCAATGCCATCAACAGAGTGGGGAGCGGACACTGTGGGGGAGAGGCCAGGGCCGCTGCTCCTGGGCCAGGGAGCGAGGAGCAAGGAGCGAGGGCCGGCGGAGGGACTGAGAGCCTGGCCTTCGGTGGGTCTGGAATCCCCAGAGAGCAGCATGTGACCCACCTGGGCCTGCGGGGGGGAGGGGGGTGAATCGGTGCCGGGGACAGAGGCCCACAGCTGCTCAGGTTCCATATCTGGAGGCCTGGTGAGAGGAGGGGACACAGCTGTCCCTGCCCAGCCACCTCGGGCACAAATGGCCAGTATCCAGCGCCTTGCCCAACAAGAAGGGTGGCCCTTCCCTGCAGCTCTGGGCCGTCCCCGGGACACGGACCCGAGGTGCGCCTGAGCCACGGGTCCACGGTCCCGCCTGCTAAGGCCAAAAGCCCCACCGGTGGCTCCAAACTAAACGGCCGAAGGGCAAGAATGGAGAAAGAAGGCCTCACAGACACCTGCTCCACAGACACCCAGGAATCGATGCCCATGCCGGAGCTGTCAGGATCCGTCACTCCTGACCCTGGGTGGTCCTGGGCTACGAGTCCCTCACCGAGATGGTGCCTCTAACACTGGGCTGTGCGACTGCTCCCTCCCACTGGGCCAGAGATGCACATCGAGGCTCAGGCAGAAGGCAGGGGAGGAATGCCACGCGGGGAACCCCCCCCCCCCCCCCCCCCCCACGCAACCCCAAGCCACCAAGTTCATCCCAACCTGCAAAGTCGCCTGTGAGAGCTGAAGCGCTCCCCGTGCCTGCGCGATCCGGGGGCTTACAGTGGACGCAGAGCGCAGCCCGAGGCTCTGCTGAGCAAGAAAGGAGTCTGGGACGAGCTGAGAGGTCCGGCCAGCGGGAAGGGACACGCAAGGCCCGCCCCAGCAGCGCCGCTCTCTGGCGGAGGGTCTGTCGGCTGAGGGTTAATTGGCAGACGCTCTGGCCTCCCGGGAAAGTGCAAAGTGAGAACCAAGGACAACTCAAAGTGAGAACTGAAGGCCAGCTTTTTCTCTCCCAGGGCTGGGGCAAGCAAGAAAGGGGACAGGCTGCTGAGTTCGCCAAGAAGCAGGAATTCGAGACTCAGGCCTGGCCCTAAATAGTCTGGGAGGCTGCTTCTCAGTCCGGGAGCCTTCCCTGGAAGAGGACTGGTTCTGGGCCAAAAAATAAAGACAGCCCAAGAGTCCAGGAGGGACCAGGAAGAGCTGAAGAGAGAACAAGGTAGGTCATCTGATCCCACATGCAACCACCAGTGGCTTCCATGTCCCTGAAGACTTGTGCCAAGAGACAGGAGACGGCCTCACACCGTGCCCATGCCTGCTGGGGCCTGGCAAACAGCCGAAGACCGCAGAATCATAAATGCAAGAAACCCAGGCTCACAATGACACAGCGTCGGTGTGGATACAGGAAACTTCCAGATCGACCAGCCCAAGCCTCCTGGTTCTGCCGCTGGGGTAGCTGGGGCCCAGAGAGGGCAGGGGGCTGCCTGTGATCGCAGAGCAAGGGCCAGCCGCAGGCTCCCGGAGAGGCTCCCTGGCCTCTGACTTCCCTGGTGGCGGTTCTGGGGCCACCCGGTCTCAGTGGCAGGCAGCGTTACAAGCTTCCTATGAGCACATATGGGCTGCAGCCCCAAGGGGCAGCCACTACCAGACTGGACCGTCTGCGGCCCTTCCCTCCTGCCCTCCCTCCCAGCGTTTAAGCTGAGAGGGGAAAGGGAAGGGGGAGGCCATGTGATCTACGGGACAAGGCAGACGGGCAGGCAGAAAAGCAAGTGGGAGAGAACTGAAGGACGCTCTTCAAAACCCACCAAGGAGGGAGAAGGAAACTTTCCTCTGCTCACCGGCTTGCCAAGAGTGTCCTCCCCCGCCGCCTTTCCTTACGCACCCCATCCCACCTTCCGGGCTCCCAGTCCCCAGGCTGCTGCAAGCGCCAAGCAAGAGTGGAGAAACCAAAAGACGTCCCCTGTTTGTCCTCAGAAAAGATGCTCTGGACCCAGAAGAGGAACAGAAGGGGGAGTACGGACAGGAAGCAGAGAAAAGGGGTTCGAGAAGGAGGCATTCGGGCTGGGGGAACAGTGCAGTAGCCATTTAAGAAACCCACCCTTCCCCTCTCCAAACATCAAGCACAGTATCTGGAAAAAAAAAAAAAAAAAAAAAAAAAAAGAAGAGAAAAAGAAAAAAAAGGTTTTTGGCTTCTTGGCCGCTTCAGGCCACCATTCTCTCCGGCGCAGGTGGGCGAGGGCATGCGCGTATAAACGGTAGGCCCCGCATCCCTGGGAACTTTGGACACACGAGGCAGCAGCAACAGTTAACAACCAATAAATAAAAGATATCAATTATATATGTATATAAAAAAAAAAAAACCCCTTTCCCCCAAAAAAGCACAATACTTTTATCCCCAAAAAAAAAAAAAATCATCATCATCATAATTAATCATCCTTGCCACGCAGGTGGTCTGGCTGCTCGAGGATGGGGCGACAAATAACGCGAATCGGGCAGGCCCCCCCCAATGCCCCCGAGCACACCGTGGCCGAGGCCGTGACACCCCGTGGCCTCTCCGGCTGCCGAAGGACAGCCGAGGCGGGAGGCAGTCTTCTCTGAGGTCTACGGCAGCCTTCTCCCCATCTGTCAGTCTGTATCTTCTAGGACAGAAGGTGGTTGTTTTTTTCTTTTTTTTTCTTTTTTTTTTTCCCTGTCAATATTTTTTTTTAAAAAAAAAAAAAAAAAAAAAAAAGCACACGCACAGGAGAGCAGGAAGGACCCAGAGGCTGCCCGCGAAGCAGCCGAGGCCTTGGTTTTGCAGAGGGCTGTAGCCTTTTCCGTTTCGTGTCGGTTTCTGGACAAGCAGAGGTTGTTGGCAATTGGAGACAGTGGCTTCAGGCGGCGGTGGGTGCAGGGCAGGGGGGAGGAGAGCCGGGCCCCGCGGCTCCAGGGCAGCCCGGCTGGGTGTAGATGCGGAGAGAGGCTGGGGGAACACAGGAGGGTGGCGTTGGGGGCGGAGGTGGCCTCATGGCACGGGAGGAGGTGAGTGGTTCCCAGGCATCTGGAAGACACAAGGAGGTGAGACAGGTGCGGAGCTGGCTGGCTGCCCGGGACCCACGCCCACGGAGCCGGCAGGGGAGCCAACTGGAGGGCCGGGGGGCATTCGGTCAGAAGTCCTAAAATTCAGCGTGCGCACCCTCGGATCCACCTGTTTGGCGCTTCGCATGTCTCCTTAAGAAGCAAAGGAGGCGTTTCCCACAGTATCATCTGCCATAGCGACACACAAAGGGAGGGAGCGAGCTAGGGAGCTGGTCGGATAAATGAGGGCGCAGCCCTAGGATCGGATAACTTGCAGCCACGAAGGCCGAGGCGTGGCGTGGCCGACAGGCACAGAAGATGTTCAACAGGCTTCGTCACCGGGGACACACAAATAAACCCCACAATGAGACACCACCCCACACCCGCCGGGATGGCTATCCTCCACACGCGGGGACGTCACAAGTGTTGGCCAGGGCGTGGAGACGTTAGGACCCTCACCCTTGCTGGTGGCAGTGCAAACGATGGCACCCAAAGGGTTCAACACAGTTACCGTGGGATCTAGCAATTTCCCTCCCAGGTAAAAAGGGAACGAGGTCCTGATACCCGCTCCGACAAGGAGCCTCGAAGACGTTACGCGAAGTGAAAGGTACCGCGCGCTAAAAGCCGCGTATTGCATTTATGTGGGAGACTGCGTTCCGATGACACGTCCCAAGTAGGCAAATCCATAGAGACGGAAGGCAGGCTGAGGCTGCCTGCCGGGGGCTGGGTTGGAGGCGGGATGGGGCGAAAGTGCTTAATGGATACGAAGGTGGGTTTTTGCTTCCTTTCTTTCTTTTGAGAGAGAGAGAGAGCACACAAGCGGGGATGGAACAGAGAGAGGGAGAAAAAGAGGATCCCAAGCAGGCTCCACACTGTCAGCACAGAGCCCGACGCGGGGCTCGAACTCACGGACTGTGAGATCATGACCCGAGCCGAAGACGGATGCCTTAACTGACTGAGCCACCCAGGCGCACCCGGCGTCGGACTCTCGAGCTCAGCTCAGGTCTTGATCTCAGGGTCAAGTCTGAAGCCCCGCGAGGGTATGGAGCCTCCTTTAAATAAATAAAATCAAATGGTTAATTTGGGGGTGCCTGGCTGGCTCAGTCAGTAGAACGTGTGACTCCTGATCTCAGGGTTGTAAGTTCAAGCCCCAGGTTACTTAAAAAAAAAAAAAAATGTTAAAAAACATTTTTTTAATGCAATGGTTCATTTTATGTCATGCGACTTTCGCCTCAGTATGTTTTTGAAAAAAGCAGCACGGAGGACCGGGCTGCCTGCCACCATCTGCACGATCCACAGATCCTTCCCGTAACCCTGCTCCACTTAAATCCCAAGTCCCTGCTGCCCCGAACGCACGGGGTAGGCGTCTGATCCAAAAGGGGTCATTTCCCAGATCTGTGTGACATGACCAGAAAGCATCGGCTGGGCTGGGCTAGTCAGCAGCTACGTGGTGGTGACCCGAAGGAGCAGGCAGGCCCCACGGGAGCAGAGTTGGGGTGGCCGCCGGGGTGCAGGTGAAGGGAAGGGTCCTCCCTGTGCCGACCCCAGGGCGCTTGGCTGAGTTTCCAATCCCGTGCCCTGCCTTCTGTGGCCAATCTGTGAACCCTTGCGATCCCCAGCACTGGACCTGCTGCTTCAAACCGCAAACACAATGGAACCCATCAAATGCGTTTAAATCCATAAATCCGTGATTGGTCTCCTCTAAAGGATGTTAGAAACCCATCTGTTTTTGAAAAGCTGGAAGCCAGGAAGAATCGAGTATCTATCCTGCCTTTCCTTTAGAAATGAGGCTGCAGTAACCACACCATCGATGAGGGGGAAGTTTCCCAGTAGAGTAAACAACCGAGCTAACCACAAAGAAGGACGGACAGCTCTGGAACACCACCTACTGAATGAATGAATGAATGCACGCATGCGTGAATGAACGAATGAATGAAGGGCTCATCACCAGTGGCTGCCGACGTCACCAGACCTCACGTGATGCCTGGTGGACACACAAAGCCCCCCTCGGGAGGTGCTCTCGTCAAAAGTGGGTCAAAGTGAGTGCCGGGCAAGCCTGCCCATCTAAGTGCCCATTTCCAGGAAGAACAGGAAACTGAAGAACATGTTAAAACGACCCACGGGGGCCCAATCAGCAAACCGCGAGGTAGGAGACTCCACAGAATGTATTTCTCGGCAAATAGCAAAGCAAAAGAAAGGGGAGGGGGAGACATTACAATGAACGTGAGAGGGGCGCCTGGGTGGCGCATTCGGCTAAGCATCCGACTTCAGCCAGGTCACGATCTCGCGGTCCGTGAGTTCGAGCCCCGCGTCGGGCTCTGGGCTGATGGCTCAGAGCCTGGAGCCTGTTTCCGATTCTGTGTCTCCCTCTCTCTCTGCCCCTCCCCCGTTCATGCTCTGTCTCTCTCTGTCCCCAAAATAAATAAAAAACGTTGAAAAAAAAATTTTTTTAAATAAAATAAAATAAAATGAACGTGAGAGACCTATCAGCCAATTACAATAGGTGGAATTCATTCTGATTCTGTTTCCAAGAAACAAAACATTGAGAGGCCACAGGAAATGGGAAGACTAGCTTAGCTGCAGACCGGGGGGTATCAGGGAATTAGTACTGGGTTTCTTTTTTTTTTCGCTATTATGGACTCTATATAAAGAAATGTTATCTTGGGGCGCCTGGGGGGCTCAGTCGGTTGAGCGGCCGACTTCGGCTCAGGTCACGATCTCGCGGTTCGTGGGTTTGAGCCCCGCGTCGGGCTCTGTGCTGATGTCTCGGAGCCTGGAGCCCACTTCGGATTTTGCGTCTCCCTCTCTCTCTGCCCCTCCCCCTCTCATGCTCTGTCTCTCCGTCTCTCAAAAATAAATATATAAGTGTAAAAAAAAATTTTTTTAAATGTTATCTTTTCAGAATACGCCTTGAAATATTTATGTCTGAAAGAATATGTCTTGAATTTGCTTCAAAATAACCCACCACGAAGGTGCATATGGAGGATATAGACGGCACAAGATTGGCCACAAATTGGTGATTCTGAAGCTGGGTGACGGGTAATAAGAATACACCATTCCTTCTATCATTGCCTGTCATTACAAAGGTTTTTTTTAGGGGTGCCTGGGTGGCTCAGTCGGTTAAGCGTCCGACTTCGGCTCAGGTCATGATCTTGTGGTTTGTGAGCTCAAGCCCGGCATCGGGCTCTGTGCTGACAGCTCGGAACCTGGAGCCTGCTTCGGATTCTGTGTCTCCCTCTCTCTCTGTCCCTTCCCTGCTTACACTCTGTCTCTCTCACTCTCATAAATAAAAAAAAACAACAACAG
>NW_024412401.1:52007948-52012499 GCF_014898765.1 Herpailurus yagouaroundi | reverse complement strand
CGAATGCGTTTCTCTGGAGTCACTCTCGGAAGGACATTTAAACGACTCCCAGAGGGGCGCCTGGGCGGCTGTCAGTTGAGCATCTGAACTCAGCTCAGGTCACGGTCTCGGCAATCTGTGAGTCTGAGACCCACACGGGGGTCTGTGCTGACAATGCAGAGCCCGCTTTGGATCCTCTGTCTCCCTCTCTCTCTGCCCCTCCCCCCGCTCACGCACTCGCTCTCTCTCTCTCTTTCTCTCTCTCTCCCTTTCTCTCTCTAAAATAAACATTAAAAAAATAAAGGGGCACCTCAGTGGCTCAGTCGGTTAAGCGACCGACTTCGGCTCAGGTCATGATCTCACGGCCCATGAGTTCAAGCCCCGCGTCGGGCTCTGTGCTGACAGCTCAGAGCCTGGAGCTGCTTTGGATTCTGGGTCTCCCTCTCTCTCTGCCCCTCCCCCACTCACACTCTCTCTCTGTCTCCAAGGTAAATAAAAAAATAATAAATAAGTAAAATAAAATAAAATAAAATAATATTTTGATGGCTATATTCCCAAATCATTCCCTTCCTTTTCAACCCCATGGATTTGATTGGATACACTGAAAATCATTATTCTCAGATGCCCACAGACATCTCCAATATGTCAGAGGGGCCCATGGCAAGAAGTAAAAAAGGTTAAGAATCTTAGTGGAGGCTGGGGCGCCTGGGCGACTCAAGTCCGTTAAGCGCCCAACTTTGGCTCAGGCCACGATCGCACGGTCTGTGAGTTCAAACCCCGAACTGGGCTCTCCGCACTCAGAGCAGAGCCCATTTCGGATCCTGTGTCTCCCTTTCTCTCTGCCCCTCTCCTGTTTGTACTCTCTCTCTCTCCTTCTTTCTCTGCCAAAAATAAATAAACTTAAAAAACAACAAAAAAAGCTGCCCCTCTCTTAATTGAGAGAAGAAAAAGTGTCAGGGAAACTTATTTAACACTCTGGGCATCTGATGGGGACAGCAGGCGACCAGTGGATATCTCAGCAGGCCAAGCCACTGCCCTGAACATCCGTGCATTTATAAGGGTCTCCACTGCCGGCCCACGCCTTACCTGGCCGAGGACCGGTCTCCCCCCACCCCGGGCTCACCTTGTCCATCATGGCGAAGATCCGGTCCACCCTCTTCTCGGGGGTGTTCTCCTCCTCGGGGAGTTCCACGGTGTTCCCCTGCCAGGGAGAGACAAGCTGGGCGGTGGGTTCCCGGCCAGAAATCTGCCTCCCAGATCTGGGCTGCTTCTAGGTGCCGACTGCTCCCCCTCCCCACACCTCTACCCTCTCTGCAGTCTGGCTCTAGAACACTCGGCCCCCTCCGGCCCCACTGCGGCGGTGGCCCCTGCCCGCCACCCGTCCCCTGGCCAACTCTCACCCCGGGCAGGAGAGCGGCTGTGCGGCCAGGCCCTGGCCCTACATGTGACGCCCCTCCTGCCGCTCCCACCCCATCGGGCCCAGGCCTCACCACCATCTGGTAAATGGCGTCCACAATGTCTAGCATCTCGTTCCTGGTGATGTAGCCATCATTATCCAGATCATAGAGCTTGAAGGCCCCTGGGAGCAAGCAGCCAGGGCGGGGTCACCCTGGAGCAGGGCAGGCCGGGCCACGCCCCTTCCTCCTGCCCCGCAGCACACAGGCGAGACCAAGGGCCCCAACACTCATCGGCCACGAGGATCCACATCAGGACAAACGGACGGACAGACAGACACACGCACATTGACATACACACCATTTCAACTAGGGTTTAAAAACAAAAAAAGAAACCAGGGGCGCCTGGGTGGCTCAGCCGGTTAAGCTTCTGACTTCCGCTCAGGCCACAATCGAATGGTTCCGTGAGTGAGTTCAAGCCCCACATCAGGCTCTCTGCTGTCAGCGCCGAGCCCTCTTCGGGTCCTCTGTCTCCCGTTCTCTGCCCCTCCCCTGCTTGTTCTCTATCTTTCTCTCTCAAATAAACAAATAAACTAAAAAAAAAAAAGAAAAAAGAAGAAGGAAAGAGAGAACCAAAAGTGGAAAGGAAGGGGGCTCTGGGTCTCCTAGAGTGGAGGCTGAGGCCGGGGCTGAGTGGGGTAGGGACCAGGCGGACCCCCTAATGACGCGCCCTCCTCTCCACCCACGGCCCATCCACAATCATGCAGCTTCCTGCTATGGTTGACTCAGAAAATCAAATAATACCCCCAGGATGGGGGCGGGGTATAGCTTTTACATGAATAAAATCCTCCTTTATTCCTAAAAAAAAAAAAAGAAAGAAAGAAAGAAAAGAAAGAAACTGCAGGCATTTCTTGTTCTAGCTCAGCTGTTCCCATCCTCTCTCCAGACTCCCTTTGGCACCCCGTGTTCCAGCTTGGAACTCTCTCCCCCCTGGGGCCTCGGACATGCTCTTCCCCTGCCTGCAACCCTCTCCCCTCCTCCCGCCCCGGCCAGCTCTCCCCTGGCCCCAGCTCGGCCCCTGATCTTTTTTTAAAAAAATTTTCAATGTTTATTCATTTTTGAGACAGAGAGAGACAGAGCATGAACGGGGGAGGGGCAGAGAGAGAGGGAGACACAGAAACGGAAACAGGCTCCAGGCTCGGAGCCGTCAGCCCAGAGCCCCACGTGGCGCTCGAACTCACGGACCGCGAGATCGTGACCTGGCTGAAGTCGGACGCTTAACCGACTGAGCCACCCAGGCGCCCCTCAGCCCCTGACTCTTAACAGTTCCTCTCCTGTCAGCTCACCCACTCCTTCCTGCCTCGGCTGCAGTTTTATGGGATTTTTAAAAATAAAGTCCCCATGCCAGACTGACACTGGTGAGAGCAGGTCCCTGCCTATCAGATTCCCCCGTGGAGTCCCCGCCTCCTGGCCCGCACACGTGGCCGTGTTGGGCTGGTATCTGTTGGGTGAACGAGTGAATGAAGTGAATGAGTGAGACCAGTCGTCAAAACAGTGAATTCCCAAGGGGTGCGGCCAGCGCTGGCATCGGGCCTTTTAACTCGACGCTAAGCTGCCCGTGGCCCGTGTCTGCACCTGTTGCCTGCCCCGTCTGTCCACCGTGCCTCGCTAAGCCACGTTCCTCCTACACGGCCACCTTCAGGAAAGTTCCCTTGACCTGGAAAGGCAGGACATCTGTGCCGCTCTCTCAGCCCTGGACAGACGGCCTGGCCCGCTTCTTTGGCTTCCCTCCAGCCTGGGACCAGCCAGTGTGCGCCTGACGGAACCCGGGGACAGGACTTACACCGCAGCTTCTCGTCCAGGGTGCCCCTCGAGGTCACCGACAGTGCCTGGATGAACTCGGAGAATTCAATCCGCCCGTCCTGACAGGAGAGAGGGGTGGGGAGGCCGCAGTCAGCACCGGGTCACCCGTCAGGCTTGACCTCGGGCACCTGATGGGCAGTGGCAGGTACCAAATACCCCACGGCTAAGGGACACCCAAACGGGGAGGGTGGGGGAGAAGGGACAAGGGATGTGGGGAGCGGGGGACGATTACAGATGGGTCAGGTCAGGTAGGAAGGACAGAAGAAGGACTGAGGCTCAAGGCAGAGCCCAACTCCACATGTGATGGGAGAAAGAGCCAGAAGTCATCACTAACACACACACACACACACACACACACCCTCTCTGGGCAAGAGTCTAGAAACCCCTTCTCCTCGCTTCAAACTACAGGCTCAGAGGCTTCTGAGGAGCGCAGGGCCCTCAACTGTTTAATCCTACCTGTTTGTTTTGCCAATAGGGAAACTGAGGCCCGGAGAGGGCAGAGCTCTTCCCAGGGCTAAGCAGTGTGACTGTCAGCCTGAGGGCACCTGGGGGAGAAAGCCAGGGCACGACAGAACGGAAACCATCCGAGGGCCCGAAGTCCAGAGTGTGAAATCGAGTTCCGGTAAGTCCCCCATGAACAGGAGGATGTTCTGGATGAACTGGAAAAATGCAGGCGTGGGCCAGGGTGCTGAGGACGGCGGGCGCCCCACAGCGGATATGCCACAGGTCAGCACGGCCATCGCCTGAAGGGGACACACGCTCCCGACACAGAGAAGCCTTGAAAACATGACGCTCTGTGAAAGGAGCCAGGCACAAAAGATCCCACGCTGTATGATGCTCAGAGCCTCAGTTTCCCCATCTGCAAAACGGGGGTATTCAAAGGACGTGCCCCAGAGGTGCTTGGTTGTAAAACCTCACTCAAAACGACCCACGGGAAAAGCTGAGCCCGTGGTAAATATTCAGTAAGTGTCAGTTGCGGCTCTAAATCCTGCTACCGTCCCTGCAGGGATCTGCATTTTGTGCTCTTGTGAGCAAGGGCAAGGCGTGCGTGCGTGTGCGTGTGCGTGTGCGTCTGTGTGTACGTGCGCGCGTGCGCGGTACGGGCGTGCGTACCCGTCTCCGTGCGGCGCAGGTGGAAGTGCGTGCGCCCGGGACACGCGCGCGCATTGGTGTGCGTGTGTGTGTGTCAGTGCGTTTGTGTGTGTGTGCGCGCGTGTGTGTGCACACGTATGTGTGTTCCTCCTCCAGAAGGGAACATCGGCAGCGGAGTGTGGGTGTGGAGACGCTGCGGGAGCCGAGCGTGGGGGGGGGGGGG
>NW_024412401.1:51982185-52007848 GCF_014898765.1 Herpailurus yagouaroundi | reverse complement strand
CCCCCCCCCCCCCCCCCCCCCCCGGCTCAGGCCCCGTCAATCCCCGGCTCACCTTGTTTTCGTCAAAGACGTTGAAAACAAACGTAGCAAACTTGGTGGGATCTCCGAATGGGAAGAATTGCTTGTAGATTTTCTGGAAGCCTGCGGCATCCAGCTGCCCGCTGGGGCAGTCCTTGATGAAGCCTTTGTACCTGGAGGCGGCAGACCGGGCGAGAGAGGGTCAAAGAGGCGCCAGCATCACCCACCCACCTGCCAGCGTCCCCGGAAGGCTGTGAATCCTGTTCAGGGAGACAGTGCCACGTGGGGGGGGGGGGGGGCACAGGCCTGGACACTGCGCAGCACGGGCTCATCCCCCCTCTGCCTCTGGCTAGCTGTGTGACCTGGGACGGGTGACGGCACCTCTCTGAGCCTCGTCCGTACCAGGGGGATAAGAGTCGCCGTGAGAATTAACCTGCACACCGTGCACAGAGCACCTGCCACCCCCCTACCCCCGCAGCCCTGCACTCCACACAGCGGGGCTGAAACAAAACTCACCCGAACGAGCTCCCCTAAAGTCACGCTCTTACACCGGGGCACCCCTGCCTCCCCACCGTCTCCGCTGAGCCCCTCCTGGCACCACAGAGCGGGGGCAGGCTGGCGGTGCCGGTGGTACCGCTGGTGGGCAGAGCCACCATATGGGGCCGGCAGCTGGCTCCTCCCACATGCTTGCACCCCGCCCCCCATTACACACACCCCCTCTCCCCCACGTCTGTTCGCGGGGATCCGTGCTAAGAGACACAGGAGCGGGCAGCAAGCTCAGAGGGCACCCTGGTTTGTCCCCCCCCCCCGTATTCCCAGCGCCCGGCCCAGGATTCTGCAGCTAAGCAGCCAGCTGACCGCCGCACGGCTCTGGAGCCCAAACCCCGGCTTTGCCATTTGCTGGCTGTGCAACCTTGGCCAAGTGTCTTTACCCCCCTGAGCCTCAGTCTCCTCGTCCCTAAAAAGGGACGGCTGCCACGTCTGTCTTGTCGGCCTCAGATGAGAGGATGACGTAGCATCCTTAACATAGGGCTGGGCAAAAAAAAGCCATCAGTAGCATGATCTTTTGTATTATGAACTCAGACGGGCTGTCGTAAACCAGTTGGCGAGTCGGCGCCTGGGCGTAGCTTAGCAACCCAGCTGGAGGAGGATTCCTTGGAGGAGGAAGATTCCTAGCACCAAGGGAAGCCAGCAGGGCATCAGCTATTATCTGTTCCCAGCCCTTACCTCGCTGGGCCACTCTCTGCAAACCCACTCTCCCGGAACGCCCACGACGGCCAGCGAGCGAGCCTGCCAGGAAGCCCATTTGGGGGATGAGGAAGCTGAGGCCCGGGAGGGGCCGACTTGCACGTCCTCGCAACCCAGACCGGGGCTGAGGCCAGTTGCTCCGAGCCACGGGGTCGCCGAGACTACCACCTGCCCCACTGCTCCGTCCTGAGACCCTTGTGAAGGCGCCCTTCTCCCCTCATGTCTAGGGAGAGGACTAGGGGGCACCCTGTGCCCGGCCCTGGGAAGTGGCACCGTGGCGGGGGCCCATTCACAGAGGTCGCACGTGGAGAGGCCGCTGCCCTCCCACCCACAGGGCACAATCTGAGGGGCCTGGGTGGGTGCTGCACATACAAGGACCTAAAGGGACCCACAGGACACTCGGGGATCGTCAGCCTGCACGACGGACGCCAGATGTTAACAGGATGGGGGTTGCTGGGTGAGGGGGAGGCGGGAAGATGGGATGGGGGAGGGGGGTCGGGCCGGGGTGGACACCCACAGCCAGCGGGAGGCCGTGAAGGAGGCCAGGCCTCCGTGCCCCTCCCCATCTCCCACCGGACACCTGCAGGGAGCAGAGGCCCAGGGAGGCCAGGTCCCTGCTCAGGAACGGGACGGCTGCCCCATCTCGCCCTCTGCCCCATGCTGGGCGCTGAGCTCAGCGATGCGGGGTTCACAGATGAAGGTGCGGAGGCAAGAGGTCGGGTGCCCCTCCCACCGCAGGTACCAGGAAGGGACCCGGCCTCCCGCAGGACCCTCCCCTAAAGCCTCCTCCCCAGCTGGGTGCTCTGGGCCGCAACTTCATACCCGGGCAGGACGCACGGCCAGGGAGAAGGGGCGTTTTAGGGACAAGACCTGATCCGTGACTCCAGGCCTCCTGGCCAAGACAGGTCCCTGGGCAGGAGGAGGGGACGGGCCTGGTGACCGTCTGGGGGCCGTGCGGGGGCACGCTCCAGCCACCAGATCACTCGGGGGCGGGATGGGGGCCCCCCGCAGGCTTCTCACTGCCCCACGATGGATGTGTGGTATTTAAGTGATCCTGAAAGCCTGTTAAAAACAATGGAGAGAAGACAAAAGCCGCTCCTAGAGGGTCCCTGCGGGTGGCTCCTGAGTGGGGGGGGCGGTTTGCTTGGCTGCAGGAACCCCCAGCGCTGAGAGCAGCTGCAGAGAGCCAGCAGTGGGGGTCCTGCAGTGATAGCTGGGGGCAGGCGGGGACGCGGGGAGGCCAGCCTCCGTGGGGAGCCTTTCTGGGGTAGGGGGACCGTCCAGGTACCCCAGCAGAGGGCCCCAGGAAGCCCATCCCCAGGAAGCAACCCCGGGCCCAGCCTCCTCTTGCCAACCACCTCCATATTCCACACCCAGCCACACTCTCTAGAATGTGCCATACTATCTCCGGCCTCCAGGCCTTGGTACCCGTAGGCCCCTCTGGCCGCAAAACACATCTTTTTTCTCTTCACTGGGCTCAGCCACTCACCTACCTTGTCCCAGCTTTGACGTCGCTTCCGGGAATGCTGGCCAGGCCCCCCCACCCCTGCCCGCCCCAGAGCCTGACAGGTTCCTCTGCTCCCTCACCCCTTGGGAGATCCCCAGCACGCTATATCACGTTTGCTTCCAAGTCGCATCCCTGGAGGGACATCCCACTGTAACCTCTCTGGCACCGCAGAGCCCCTTGCCGGGGGTGGGCCCTGGTGTATGATGGGGGCTCAGTAAATGTCTGTCCAAGGAGATGGATGGATGGATGGACGGACGGACAGACGAATGCATGAACACACAAACTGCCAGACAAGGACGGAGTGAGACCCAGGTATCCAGTGCCTTCTTCCTAAGCCCCGAGGACCCTGGCCAGCACTTGAGAGCTTCCTGCAGACGGCAAGAGAACCACTGATGGGCTCCCAGCCCTCGGTGGATTCGCAGGGGGCCCAGAGAGGGAGACAGACCGGCTCAGGGTCACACAGTTAAGTTAGCAGCAGGATCAGAGCTCCGGCCAGGCAGAAACCGCCCCGTGCAAACGCGTGCTGGAGCCCTGCTTCCCCAAACGCTGCGCAGCGCTGTTCATCGTGGGAAGGTTGGGGGCACCCTGCCTCGCCAGAGCAGAGATGGGGGAATCTGCTGCCCCAGACACCCCGGTCACCCCACCCTGTGAGCCGTCACGGCTCCAAGGCCACTGAGAGACGTGACTCCAGCCCCCACCCAGGGCCCCCGGCCTCAGGTTCCGACAGGCCCGGCCCCCCCCCCCTCCCCCTTGAGACATGCTGCCACCAGAAAACCCGTTCCAGGAGGCCAGGGCCTTGTATGCCAGTCCTGTGTACCCCTCCCCTGCAGTGCCCCTCAGGTCCCCTGCTGGTATAATAAGTGGCTTAGACCAGCTCAGGGTTTCTCCACCCCAGCACCACTGACATTTGGGGTTGGGTGATTCTTGCGGGGGGCTGGGTGATTCTGCGCACCGTACGACGTAGGCCTCCGTCTGCTAGGTGTCCGTAGCACCTGCTCCCAAGTGAGGACGACCAAAAGTGTCCCCAGACAAGGCCACGTATCCCCCCGGGAGCAGAACCACTCCAGCGGAGAAATACCGAACTAGATGGCCTGTGGGAAGCCCATGAACTTGAAGGGGTCTACACAAGCGTCTGCCCTCCCGGTGTCTGTGATTCTGCAAAACAACTGAGAGCCAGGCATACGGCTATGCGCTTTCCAGGCACAATTTCACGCAATGGTCCCACGGAGCCCAGGAGGCAAGGACTATTATGCCCACTTTGCGGATGGGGAAATGGAGGCTGGGGAAGGTTCCGTCTGGCCCAGGCACAGGGCCTTCACTCAGGACACTTTCTGCTCAGCCCACTCTTCCCCTCCCTCCCCTGCTGACTCCCACTTTCCCTTTCATTCTTGGTTTCGGCGTGTGCTTTAGAGAAGCCCTCTCTGGCCACCGCGGACGGAGCCATACTCCCAGCCCCCTGCCCCTGGCCCGGGCCTCGGTGGCGCCTCGTACAGCTGTGCCTGGTGACTGGCTCGTGTAACCCGTGTGGCGGTTACACGGGCATCGAGACAGGGACCACGTCTCCTCACCCGGCCCTGAGTCTGCGGGGCCCAGCACCGTGCCTGGCACACAGTAGGTGCTCAGTAAATGCTACACGGAGTCGCACAGCCAGCAAATGAGGCAGCCGACGCTAGAGCCCTCTGCCACACGTCCGGGCTTGCGTCAGATGGGGGGAGGGGGCCGGGATGGGGCATCCTGCCCTTTGAGGCCCAACGCGCTCAGTCGGCCTGCTTTCCTTGGTGCCTTCTGTTTGCTTCCAGGCCCAGGGTGGAAGCCACAGCGGTCCCGGCATTCCCGCTGGCACACGTCAGGCCCAACGGAGGGGGAGACACAAAACCTGTGCTGCTGTCAGTTACCTCCACCAACTGGCAACCGGGGGTGCCCAGCCCAGGCAGGACCTCAGGGCAGGATCTTGGGGCCCAGCCCCAGAATCCCCAGGCACCACCGAGGATGGACGGCCCTGGGGGCCCACCGCGCAAAAACCCACTGTGACGGGCCACCTGCCTCAGACAAGGGCCCCACGTGTGGGGCAGAAAGTAGTTGGGGACCTATCTCTGTCTTGTACTTATTATGACTAAGCTCTGTGCTCACGGTTCCCTTTGGTCGCACGGAGCACGCAGGGATTCTGTAATATAAAGAAGTTAAATTTTTGTGTTGGAGTGCAAAGAACTGAAAAGGAAGGGCTCAGGCTTCCCCATCAGGCCTGGCTGGATCCCACCACCATCCCTGCCCCGGCTGCCCGGAGAGGCCAGCCGTCCCAAGGGGGAGTTGACAGACCAAAGACCCCTGATGCGCCTGCCGCATCCAGCCACTTAGCCCGGGGCACATACAGGGAGGCCCTTAACGGTTAGGCCAGTAAATTTCACATTGTGTGTATCTCACTGCGTTAAAAAAAAAAATGTAATTAAAAGCATTACAGAATGTTCTAGATAGGCATAAAAATATCAAACACAGGTACGGTCGGCTGAAACACAACATGTGTTGTAGCAACATGTGTCGGCTGTAACACGACAAATCGGAGATACTAAGAGTTATTTATATCCAGATACATTGGTGAAGCATGATATCGATCGGCCGTTATCCACCAAAAAATGAGCGACTTTTTACAAGTTATTGTTGGGGGGGGGGGGGGCCGGGGGGGCTCTGACGGTTAAGCATCTGACTTCGGCTCAGGTCACAATCTCACAGTTCGTGGGTTCGAGCCCCAGTTCGGGCTCCACGCTGACAGTGTGGAGCCTGCTTGGGATTCTCTGTCTCCCTCTCTCCCTGCCCCTCCCTCTCTCTCTCTCAAAAAGAAATAAACGTTAAACAAATAATAAAAAAAATAAAAACCGAACCAAACTACCATCACACCTCCACCTAGGTTTGCCTTTTTCTAACCATTCTTAGTTACCAGGACTTGTGGATGCTATTTTGTTTCTTTTTACCGACGTACGAAGAAGACATTTCGTTAAATCAATTCTCTCTGTACCTGTCGCTAGTCCTGAAATCGTGTTCGAGAACAGGGCTCTTAACTCTCTGGGGGCCAGGGACGCCTCTGGGAATCAGACGGAAAGCTACGGGACTGAGCCTGGGAGACAGGCACCGTCCCTGAACGCCGTGCGGGCAAGCTTCCGGCCACACGGGTGTCTGACAGGGTTGGCTGTGTTTGGGGGCCAGCTCTTCGACACAGGGCGGGGACGAAGAGAGAGAGTCGCAGATGTGACAACTGCATTCTTACGCTTCTTTGAAAGGGAAAGTGAAAAAAAGAAACGTGTCATTTCATAGAGCGAGGGAGGCTGCGTGTCACTTAACAAAAACACTTCCCCAGCGCCACCAGCCTGGGCCAACGCCTGTGTCCCCTTGGGGACTCTCCTTCAGTCCCAGCTGCCTCCAGCCCCCCCCCCCCCCAGCACTGGCCTGGCATCTAGTAGGTGCTAAACAAACGACTGAGTGAGTGAGTGGAGGAAGGAATGAATGAATGACTGCTCGCCCTGACACGGGGATCCCTTTCCCATTCAGCTTCTTGTTCTCTGAGACCCCCGAGCGAGACCCGAAGGCCCCAGGCTGCTGGGACTTTCCGAACTCACTGCTCTCGCTTGCCATGAACTTGGCCCTGTGGGAGGCTGGCCGAAACTCCCTGCATGCCCGTCCCTCCCTGTCCAGGGTACAGCGCTGCCCGCTGTCGTGGGAAAGGCAGGGAACAGGTGGGTTAACGACGAAGCGTCACCCCCAGCGGCAATCAGCCCCAAGCCCCAGCTGTCTCCGCGGCGCCCGTGATCTTTGCAAACAACCCCTCCCGTTGGCACCCCCGTCCCAGCGCCCCCTGAGGATGACGTCTCTCCTCCTTGCTCTCCTCCCCCACCAGCCCCTGCTGTCTTCGGCTCTGGGGGGGGCTGCCCAGGCAAGAGCCGGCAGGATTGAGCCCCCACAGCCTGAGCCACGGAGGTGGAAAGGGCTGGACCCAGACTCCACATACATACACCCAGCCCTGGGCCACCTGGGCCCAGCGCCTCTGCCCTTCGGAGCTTTAGTTTCTTGGGGAAATTTGGAAAATAGAAAATGCGAGAGAAAAAGCTACCGCAACCCACGATGCTGGCACCCAAGGTACCCACGCACCTACCGCCAGCTTCCAGCCGGCTTCACTCCCGTCTTGTGCTGTCCGTCAGGGCCTGGGGCCGGGCTGGGGGGGGGGCGGGGGGTGATGTGTGCCCTGCTGCCTCTCTGCTCTCCGAGGGGCTGCAATTTCACAATCATCTGGAAGGGCCCGGGACCCCCTGCAGTTTCTTAGCCCCCCCCAGTGCGGTTCCTGATCGTCCACGGGGACAAATCATGCTCAGGGAATGGAGACGGTCGAGAGCAAGGGGCAGGGACCCAGGCTGGCCGTGGACCCTGACACTGGCCTCACCGCTCAGCCTCCGACCCCCTCCCTTCAAGTACAGATCGCGGCACAGCAGCGCAGGGCTGTGCAGAGTTGACCCCGAGGGCAGCGGGAACCTGGTGCCGGCTGAGAGCCCAGAGGACGCTGGTCCGGGCACCCCGTTGCTGTGGCCTGGCCCGCGCTCCTGACAACCTGGGCCCGACCGGCGCCGAGGTCGAGTGCTATTCTCGGCTCTGTTTCCTCTCCTTGGCCGGCCCAGGGCCCATCACACAATCACTTTCGAGGCCTGGGCCTTGGGGCACCCGGCTGGCTCCGCGGGTGAAGCGTGCGATTCTAGACCTCGGGGTTGTGAGTTCAAGTCCCATACTGGGCGGAGAGATTACTTAAAAAATTGGGGCGCCTGGGTGGCACAGTCGGTTAAGCGTCCGACTTCAGCCAGGTCACGATCTCGCGGTCCGGGAGTTCGAGCCCCGCGTCGGGCTCTGGGCTGATGGCTCAGAGCCTGGAGCCTGTTTCCAATTCTGTGTCTCCCTCTCTCTCTGCCCCTCCCCCGTTCATGCTCTGTCTCTCTCTGTCCCAAAAATAAATAAACGTTGAAAAAAAAAATTTAAAAAATAAAATCTTAGGGGCGCCTGGGTGGCTCGGTCGGTTAAGCGTCCGACTTCAGCTCAGGTCATGATCTCATGGTCCGTGAGTTCGAGCCCCGCGTCGGGCTCTGTGCTGACAGCTCGGAGCCTGGAGCCTGTTTCAGATTCTGTGTCTCCCTCTCTCTCTGCTCCTCCCCTGTTCATGCTCTGTGTCTCTCTGTCTCAAAAATAAATAAACGTTAAAAAAAAAAGTAAAAAATAAAAATAAAATGAAATCTTTAGGGGCACCTGGGTGGCTCAGTCAGTTAAGCCTCTGATTCTTGGGTTTCGGCTCAGGTCGTGATCTCACAGCTGTGAGATCGAGCCTCACATCAGGCTCTGTGCTGGGCAGAGCCTCTCTGCCCTTCCCCTGCTCGTGGTCTCTTTCTCTCTCTGAAAATGAAGAAATAAACTTTAAAAAAAAAGCCTGGCCCTGGGTTCTCTCGCTGCATAGCGGCTGCTGAAAGTCAGCACAAAACAAGGTGATCCTTGTCCAATGCTGGAGAAACAGGGACTCGGTGGTCAGTGCGGGCCTCTCCGAAGAGACGCCAAGATCTGGGGGCAGAGGGAACAGCAAGGGCGGCGGCTCTGAGGTAGGAACGAGTTTGGTGTGGCTGACGGACAGGAAGTGTAGCAAGTGCCCGGTGAGGCCGGGGGAGAAGGTGGGGTGAGAGACCCTGGGGAGCCCCAAGGGCCAGGGAAGGGGTTGGGGCTTTATTCCGAGTGCGGTGGGAGGCCCTAAGGGGCTTTAAGTGAGCGGGTGGCGTGTAGAGAGACAGACAGACAGACTGGAGGAAGCCAGAGCCGCTGTCCTGGCTGGATCCGTGCAGGCACTTTGCAGGTGGGACAGGAAGTGTCTGCGGTGGCCCTGCGGGTCTCTGCATGCCCCTCCCCCTGCTTCCCCACCCCCACCACCCAGACGGCCCAGCCCGAAACTGTTTGCTGCCCCGGGTGGACTAGGCCTGGGAACCCCGTGTTTTCCCAGGGAGGGCAGGGCATCGGCACCTTCCCCAGATGTTGGGGGCCCTGAGAGCTGTTTGGAACAGGAAGGTGCTGGCTGCGGGCTTGGTGACAAAGGTCCTCTGAAGATGGACCAGGGCACTTGGGATCCTACCTGTTTCCTGAGCAAAAGACAGAGGGAACAGCGGGCCACCCACGGCCCCAGCGAACCAGTGACGTTCAGGGCAATCGAGGGATAATAACATGCGTTCGTTTTGTGTGCCCGCAACAAGGACACTGATGGCCCTGGGCACTGCAGGGGATGACCCAGAGCGCCGGGACCTGTGATCCATTACCAATGTCTGCTGTGGGCACGGGTGGAGAGAGTGGTGGCAGGGGTGTCCCTGTTTAACCATCCCTGGTCTAGCTTCGCCCCGAGGGATAGAGCCATTCTAGAACACAACAGTGGGCTGGCCCAGGAGGGCCAGAGAAAGGCACCGATTCGCCTACGTCCTAACCTCGAAGGCGCCACCAAAATGAACCAAAGGACATGTGTTCGAGGCCCACAGAGCTTTCCGGCAAAGCAAGATCCGTTCCGGTCTTTGTAAGCTCTTTAGAGAGAGAACCCCCTTCTCACAGGGACCGGGTGTCACCAGGCCTCGGGCCCCAGTTCTGTCACGGGAGTCCCAAGAACTGCTCTCCACGGGCCAGCCTCCAGGGCTCTCTGTGCTTCCTCAAACACACGGAGCCTAATCCCACTGAGCCTCTGTGCTTGCTAAGCCCTGTGCCTGGAACTCTCTCCCACCGCCGAGCCCTTGTACAGGGGGCAGCTGACACACCAGCTTGGCGAGTGAGCAAAAGTAATTCCGTCTGCCTGGGCCTCAGTTTCCCCGTCTTCATAATGAGCAGGGGGCCTTGAGTCTCCGGATTGCTCCGTGGGTTATAGTTGGTGACGACGTCAGCATTATCACCAACACCGCTAACGGAGAGGAGGTTACGAGGCTCTGTTCCGGATGTCTCACGTGAATCAGATCACCTCCTCTCTGCGGTATTCCTATAAAGCGTGACTATTATCACCCTCCTTTCCCAGGCGGGGAAACTGAGGCACTGAGAAGCCCAGGAAGTTGTTCAAGGTTGCCCAAACAGAATGCGGGGCACGGGCACTCAAGCCCAGTGCCCTGGTTCTGGAGCCCACCTGGCCCTGCGTTCCCGGGGGGAAACACAGGTGTGAGCAGGGCAGGAGCCGGGGGGCTCAGGGGCCTTGTCCAGGAAATGCCACGATGGCACACTCCTCTGGGTGATGGCGAGGAGGAAAATGAGGCTGCGTCTGAGAGCTTGCAGGGCACACAGTGGCGCCAGGGGACAGACCCCACCCTCCTCCTTGCCCGGCCCTTCTCTGCACCTCTGTTTCGTTTCCTCAGCTGCCATAAAGACGATAAACCGTGTCGGCCCCCAGGGCAGCTCCCAGGGGTCAAGAGCCACGTATGGGAAGCACATGGGGTGTGCTTCTTGGGGCCTGAGCACCCACTATGGCCAGGCTCTGGGGACACAGGCGTGAAGAGGACATGGCCAGCCTTCAGGGCCAGGAAAAGAGGCAGTGAATGCTACCTGCTGTGTCCCCGGCTGTGGTGGGGGCCCCGAAGCTAACCGGAGGGCCCAGGGGTTTCAGGGAGGAAGCCTTGAGGGTGGGGAGATAGGAGCCAAGCAAAGAGGGGGAGGGGTGTCCCCAACAGGGGGGACAGCCCGAGCAAAGGTCAGGAAGCCCCAGAGGGCGAGGTGGGTTCGGGAACAGACAGCAATTCAGGCAGGCCGGAGAGCGAAAGGAGTTTGCAGTGAGACTGGACGGGTCAACAGGGCCAGCCCAAACCAGTTCTCATACCCACATAGCCATGCCGGAGGCATGGACTTCACCTGAGCTCCAGGGAGGGTTTAGGCAAAAGCGCCTCTGGCTGCCAGGTGGGAAGGAGGGAGATTATGTACAGATGGGGGACCCCAGAAGGCTTCCTGGAGGAGGTGACTTAGGTGAGCTTTGGGAGAAGAGAGCTCAGAGAGCCTAGGAAGGTAGGCAAGAAGGGCGGGGAGTTCTAGAAGGGAGATAGGGGTAGACAAAGGCCCAAGGAAGGAAGGGCAGGCGAGTTCTGGAAGGGAAAGCCTTAAAGACCTAGAAGTAGGATCCTTTCTGGAACGCTCCCCTGGGGAAGCAGGAAAGTGAAAATGAGGTCGGAGGCAGATCAGATCCACGAGTTGGTCCTCGGATGTGGGGGGGGGGGGTAGGTGGCGGCGGCTGTTCCCCCCACATCCGCTCCCCCTGTGGGAGCAGCCGGCCGGGCGTCCAGCACGGGGCCGGCAGGGTTGGGCAGGTCAACCACAGCTCCCACCCTCTGCAGCCTGGGCTCAGGGACAGCGAGCTGTACGGAGTGGCCCCTGGGGGAGGCTGGCCCTGCACCGCACAGCTGCCCGGGAGCCTCACGGCCTGGCTATGAACGGAGGGCGGGGGGGGCGCATCTCTAGGCTCCTTCTGAACGGTGCACAGAAGGCCACTGGCAGTGGCCATCGTCCCCCGGGCCCCGTGCTACGACCTTTGCAGGGAATGTCTTCTGAGTGCATTATCGTTCCCGCCATACACATGGGGAAACTGAGGCTCAGAGAGTCACCCTAGGTCACTCGGATAGGAAAGGCCAAGTCAGGATTCTCAAGTCCATTTCTAAACCGCCAGACTTTTCTGGAAGTTGTCCAAGCTTGCCTCGTCCCCTCCCTCACCGCCCCCCACCCCCTGCCCCAACCTCAGGTCTGCCTTAGTGTGTGACCTCCGCTGTCAGCTCTACGTTCCACAGGTGATAAGACAATATGCCACTCCCCTCTCGCCAGCCCAGGCGGGCATCACTAAGCTGGCATTAATCCCCCACTGGTATACTTTCCATTTGCTCCACTGCACACAGCCTCAGAATCCTTCTTAACCTGGCACTCTGGGCAGCCGCTACGGATTGATTAGAGCTGGCATCCAAGAGGACACCTATCGGCCATCCCTGGTCCAGTGTCACCCATCACTTAATAGAAGGGGTGACTGAACCCCGGAAATGGGAAGAGACTCGTCACGGCCACCAGCGATTTAGTGACAAAGCCAGGCCTGGGACCCAGCCTCCTGACTCGTTTCTGGTGAGCGGGGCCCCGTGGTCCTTAGAGATGCCGCAGAAAGCAAGGACTCACCAACGATCCCTCCCCGCCCTGGATCAAGTGGCTTTCCGTCAGTCCCGTGGGAGCAGAGGAATCCAACCCCTTGGATGGTGGCTGAGCCACTCTCAGAAGCCCCTCCGCGGGCCCCTGTCCTGGGCAGCTAGACTGCCGTCCCATCAGGCCAACGCCAACGCCCCCAGGCCTCCCCGCCGACAGTTTGGGGAAAAGCAGTCACTCACCACTGCTGGACTTCCTTCTCGGTAACTGCAAGAGAAAAGAGAAGCAGCCTTTTAGCTCTGGGAGGTGTCTCAGGGGACGGGCTGCCCCGGGGGACCCCTTTCCTGCCCTCCCCAGCCCGCCCCGCGGCGCCCCTGCCCCCCATGGTGGGGCACCTGCCGGCTCTGAGTAAGAGCTTGCCCCAGGGGTGACCAGTCCCAGTCAGGAGCTCCGTGTCCAGCCACCCCCGCGGGGGCCGCCCTGGCCTATCCCTCCTGACGCCCACTGGGCATCCACGAGGACCAGCGAGAGCAGCCTCCCACATGCAGGGGTGCAGGAAGGAGCGTCACCCCCAGGCCGACATTTAAGATACGCTGCTCCCCGCCTCGCAGTCCTGGCACAGCACAGGGGCGTCAGAGAGGGCACCCGGCTGCCCTGTCTGTGTACGGGAGGCGGGGGGATCCCAGGACCGAAAGGCTGAGCACCCCCTCCCCGCCCTCCCTCCTCGGCCTGCCCCTCCAGCTCCTTATAGCGGTTGGTCCCAGGTTCTTTTGCAGGCAGTACGAGACCAGCGCCCAGAACGAAAACCTGGGACAAGCCACATAATGTGGTCGAACATCCAGCCAAGCCCAAAGAGGCATTCTTTATTGAACCATGAAACAAACAAAAAAAAATCTCTTTTTTTCTGAAAAGTACTACATTGGCTCGGGTTGGAGGCAAACCAGCGTTCTCCCTACAATCAGTGAATGAGCACGTCGAACCACCTCCAAGGCCGCACTCACTCTCCCTGGGGGTGGCCACGGGAGACTGCCTCCAGCAAGCCGTGCCTCAGTTTCCTCATTTGTAAAGCGGGAATAACAGTAACGGTAGCTGCCAGGGGAGCTGTCCTGGGAATTCAATCAAAACCAGTGTGAGAGCTCCTGATTCCCTGGCACAGACGCTGACTCAGTCCAGGCTTGTGGAGGGAAGGAAGGAAGGAAGGAAGGAAGGAAGGAAGGAAGGAAGGGAGGGAGGGAGGGAGGGAGGGAGGGAGGGACAGACAGGAAAGTGGGTGTTAGGGGAATGTCAGCTGAGAAAAGGAACTGCGATCTCTTCCCAGGGAAAAGGGAAGGGAGGCCCAAGGGGGTGTCCCTGAATTGCTGTGGCTGATTGGACACGAGGAGGCCGCTTTCCAAAAGCCGCTCCAAGGGAGCCTGTACGAAGTGCCAGACACCAAGGGGCCACTGGAAGCCCGGCTCTGTGCCAGGGCCGGGCCTCTGTGCTTTGACTCAGCTGCCCTGACCGCAGCGCCCGAGGGAAGACAGCGTGACTCTGCCCTGGCGCCAGATGGGGAAACTGAGGCACGAAGGGGCCGGGACCTGAAGTGATGGGGTGAGGGTCTGAACTCGGGCGTGTGGCTCGGCCGCCTGCCCCACAGCCTGGAATCGGGTGGTCAGACTCCCGGGGAAGCCTGGAGGCCGCTGCCAGAGCCCTCCCCCCACAAGCCCAAATCCCAGGCGCCCGTCCCAGAGCAGACAGCTGGTGCATGGAAGGCATGACAAGGACGGGAGGTGCCGATTACCTGGACTGGCCAGACCCGGTATTAGAGAATGCAATTTTCCAAGAGAGTTCGGGCAGAGGGTGGAAGGAGGGAAGGGGGTCAGGCAGGGGAGGGGGGTGGAGAGGGAAGCCGGCCCTTGTCCGACCCCGAGCTGGGCCCCCCTGGCCCCCCCCCCCCGCCTGGGGGGGGGGGGGGGGGCGCGGCAGGGGCGGGGAGGGGATGACGTGCAAAGCCCAAACCTGGAGAGACACAGGAAACCCACCAGGGCACAGGCGGGGGCTTACGGGTCCGCGCTCTGGAGCCAGACGAGACCGCCTGGATTCGAATCCAACGCCGCAGCTTTCTAGCCCTGTGTCCTTTGGGGGGGGAGGTACCTCCTCTCTCTGGGCCTCAATTCCCTCATCTGGAAAACGGGCCGTTGCAAAGACTTAACTGGCTTGGTGTTCTTCACCTGCACAAGAATCCCACAGGCAGGTGGTGGTTCCACTTTCCCGAACAAGGCCGAGGTTCGAGACAAGTCCGCGTACTTGGCCTGAAGCCACCCAAGGCCACCTTGCCAGGAAAGGGCAGGGCCGCGACGGCCCTCGGAGCCCGGGATGAGCGCACAACGGGGATGGGTGCCGACGAGCTGCCTGGCCTCATGTGGCCTCGGCATCACGTGACAGGAACGGCAGGAGCCGGGGAGCAGACCCAGCGCTGGCCTCTGGCCTCACAAGGCCCGAGGAGGCTCCCCTGGAATATCCCTTATCTCAGAAGTCCCCGCCCCCCCGCTGTCGCCCCTGTCTCCAGGATGTAGCAGCTATGGTGGGGGAGGGGCAGAGTTAGCTGCCCCTCCCCCATCAGAATGGTCCTCAACACAGAACACTGGTTGTCGGGCAGGCAGCCAAGCCCCAGGGGATGCGAGCCGGGGGGCTTGGGGCGATGGGCCCTGCTGATGCTTTAAGGAGCCAATTAACCTTCAGGGAACAGAGGAAGCCATGAGGTGTCCCCTTGGCACCATGGAGGGTCTGGAGTGGGGCGGGCATCAGGCAGCCCTCGGGGCGCCCAGCCACCTGCCCCCCGGCCCCTCCACCAGGGTCAGGAGTCCTGGAGGTGACCAGGGTGAACCTCACTGTTCAGGCGAGGAAGCTGGGCTGGGGACCCGAGGGAGGGACCCAGGGCCACGGCCAGAAGGAGGCACGGCAGGATGTCACTGCCCAGGTCCGCCCAATGCCAAGGCCACTCCGTCTGGGTTTCCGGGAGCTCAGCCGTCCCGGCACCACCTTCCCGAGTCCTCCCTAACCACCTGTCTGATGATTCACTCGGGACGTTTCTCTAACTCAGCTCACTCATCTGCCTCATCTAGCCTCAGCCTCAGCACTAACAGCCGTAATTTTGCCCGTGACGTGTGCTGGTCGTTATCTTTTCTAATACACAACAAAAGTATCACCATGAAGATGACCGTCCTTGATCAAACCTGGCCTCGCCAATGGGGAAACGCGCCGACAGCATGTGTCCCCCCCCCCCGCCCCCGCCCCAGATCTGGTGCTGTGGAAGCACGTGAAGCCCACGGAGTTCTCCTGCCGGAAACAGTCAACCTATTAGGCTATTAGACTCTAATAGACTATTAGAATAGTCTAATCATGAGGACAGCAGCAGACAAATCCAGAAGGCGGGACAAGTCTACGAGACAGCTGGCCGGGACACTTGAGTAAGTCGGCCGCCGGCCGCCGTGAAAGGTAAAAGAAGGCAGG
This sequence comes from Herpailurus yagouaroundi, assembly GCF_014898765.1. NCBI lineage: Eukaryota > Metazoa > Chordata > Mammalia > Carnivora > Felidae > Herpailurus > Herpailurus yagouaroundi. The sequence continues at coordinate 51,992,448 of NW_024412401.1, read as the reverse complement.
GGATTGTTCCAGAAAAAGAGACAAGGCCGTCAAATGCAACTCGCAAAGCCTGGATGGGGTCCTGGATCTGGAGTTAACGACCAGCAATAGCAAACCTTATTCGGAGCGCTGGGGAAACTCCACCGGGGGGGGATTAGATGCCCCGATGGGCTCGCGGCCGATCTGCTTAGGAGTGACACCCAGGTTCTGTGGGAGAATGTCCCTTGTCGTCGCAGATGCGCCCTGAAGGACCTAGAGACAATACCAGCAGCTTCTTGGACGAGGTTCAGAAACACACACACAGAAAGAGAAGCCAACCCTGGCAAAAACGTCGACACCGGCCACTCTAGATGAAGGACACACAGGTGCTCGCTGCGCTGTCATCTCAATTGCTTCTCTTGATTTTTCAAAATAAAAAGTTGGGGCGGCGGGCGGGGGAGAGATTTTTAGAGCCCTCAGGTCCACAGCCTGGGTGCGCAACCCCACCCACAGCACCAGAAGCGCGGGGGGTGGGGGGGTCCTGGAGCTCTGACTATCACAGACACTGGGAGGGCGGGAGGAGGGGGGTGGGGGGACATCATGGGGTCCCCCTGCTCCACGCCCCACCCAGATACCAGAGCCACATTCCCAGGCCCGTTTCTTGGCGGGGGCCGGGGCCCGCGCCCCGCGGGGAACCTGCATCCAAGTGAGAAATGATCAGGCGTCGCTCACACCGCACTTGTAACGGGCGGGTCCGTGCTCAAGGCTGGAGTTCAGGGCTCAGAGCCCAGCAGGAAGGAAGGCTGTCCTCAGGGCTATCTGCCCCCGGACCACTGCCTCCAAGCCCCTTTAACCATCCTCCCGCCTCCTGGCTCTTGCGCGTGCTGTCCCTCTGCCCAGGACACTCGTCCTCCCCTCTTTCACCTCGGTAGCCCTATGTACCTTTTTGGTCCCCTCTGGGATGCCCCTTTCCTACAGAGCCCTCCAGCCTGCCACAGCCCCCTCTGAAACGCCCCGATCCGTGGCAATCCCTGCTTGCCACGCGGTCTGTCTGACCGCCCGGGGCCAAGTCGGCGAGGGGGACAGCGGTGGAGTGGCGAGGTCCAAAGAAAGGGCTCTGGGGTCGGCTCGGCCAGCACTCCAGGCCAGGGCTTTGCTTGTGCGGCCTTGAACAATGACTCCACACCTTGGAGCCTTGGTTTGCTCATCTGAGAATGGGACAAGTGACAGCCTCTGTCTTATCAGAGGAGGGTGTCCTTAAAGCACGTGGCACGACATCTGCCATCTAGCAGATGTTCAACAGAAGCACTGTTTTCTCCTCTACCCGGCTGGATGCCAAGCCCTCAGAGACCGAGGCATACCCTAGCATCGCCCTCGGCACCCGGCCCAGCCTCCTGCACACCGGGGGCAGAGAACAAACCCCGGGTGATTTCCCACCGTCACCGAGCCACCCGGCTGCATGTGGGACACATCCTACAATATGTTTCTCATGTACAGGTTTACCTTCACGAAACCTGTGACCGGCTTTGGCCCACTTTGAAAACGAGCTGTCTTTCTCCAGCTCGCTCTTGCCGGCAGGCCGGGGGGGGGGGGGGGGGGGGGGGCGCGGGGGGAGCGGAGAGCCCGGACTCAATAGGAAACCAGTATTGACAACCCCAAGGCTGAGGCGTTGGGAGGCTCGGGGTCAGCATCCTGTCTTGGCCATTTGTAGGCTGTGTTGTTCTGAACAGGTTACTTAACCTCTCTGAGCCTCTGATTCCTCATCTGAAAGATGGGGTTTACATAAACTCCTACTCGACACGGCCGTTGGGAGGGCTTCTTAAAAGGTGGATAGAAAACTCCCAGCTTAGGGGCGCCTGGCTGGCTCGGTCCGTGGAGCATGTGACTCTTGACCTCGGGGTTGTAAGTTTGAGCCCCACGTGGGGTATAGAGACAACTTAAAAAGAAAAATCTTAAAAGAAAACAAGAGAAAGAAAAGTCCCAGCCTAGAGAGGGCAGAGAGCCAGGAGGAGAGGGGCTGGGTGTCCCCTCCACTCCCCTCCCCTCCCACGGACCTCCCTGAGAAGGGGGAGCGGCGGGGAGAAGGCCTGTGGGTGGCTCAATGGCCCCGAGTGGGGAGGGGCCCAGCCCCTGCCCGCTGCCCAGCTCTCCCCCAGCTGGCTCGCTGCCACTAAGCCCGCACGCCCTGCAGCAGGGGTGCAGACAGAGCCCTCTCCTTGCCACACCCAGCAGGAAAAGCAGGAACAGCCCCCCCCCCCACTCCCGAGGCGGCTCCCTGCACCTCCTCCCCCTGCACGAAGCTCTCGTCTGCCAGGAATGAACGCGAGAGAGCCGGTCCCTGGAGCCCAGGAGAAATGTTGAGTCTGATTTTCATTTCCCTAAAGCAAAATACCTCTCAGCTGATTGAGGCTCAGCTCAAACACGGTGGGAACGGAGAGCAGGGGCTGGCGGCCCCCACAGAGGCGCTGGAGGGATGGCGGGCGGACCACGCTCCCCTGGGCCCCTTCGGCCACCGTCCTGTGACCGCCCCAGGCTCCGTTTTCTTCTCCAGGGACAGAGGCTGGATCAAGGGCCAGGGTCACCCGCACCTCCCACCTCCAGGGCAGCCAGAAGGCCTCTCTGGTTCGATTCACGCAAAAAAGAGGAAGTGGGGAAATTCGGGCCTGGCCACCGGCAGCCCCTTGTCACTAAATCTGACACTCCGTCCGTCCTGACGCCTCTGAGCACTCGGACAAAGAGAGCGCTCCGAGGTGAAGGGCAGCTTCCAGAAGTGCGGCACCCTGCCCACGGGCCCCCAGCCTCTCCTTTGCTCAACCTCCGAGTACCGGGGTCCGTCTGAGCCCCTTCTTCACACGGCTGTCCGGGGGCACAGCCTGTGCACCCCGCACCCCCCTCTAGCTCAGCCCCTGTCTACGCTCCTCACTGTGGTCCAGGGGCCCCTCACGCTCCACGTGGCCCATAAAGACCCGCACCTGCCCCTGGACCTCCCCTTCCTGGGGACACCCCTCTTCCAGCTCTACCTGGCAGAAAACACGGGACCACCCACACATTGGCCACACACGCGCAGGTGGGGAGACAAGAAAGAGTTAAATGCTTGGGAGTCGCCCTCCCTGGGGTCCGGCCACACCCGAGGGCAGGGTGAGCAGACACCCACATTCCCCAAGCGTCCAGGTGCCTCAACTCCCCCCCTCCCCGCAGCCCCAAGTCATTTCCCACCACCCCTGCGCTCAGACGACAGCGTGGAAATACACTCATGTTCCTGCAGGGGCATGGGACTCGGCCGCCCTCAGCCACACATCTCCAGAGACCTCCAGTCCCCGGATTCCGCACCCCATGAAGTGACCCGCAGGCAGTAAGCCAATGACGGCGGACCCCACAGGCCCCGTGTCCCGGGGAGAAGGCTGTGGACACCCACCAGAAGCATGACGGAAATGGGAGGGGGGCACATGCCCGGGGCCAGACGACCCGGGCCAGGTCCCGGAGGCACGGTGCTAGGTGTCCTTGGCCGGGGGGTGGGGGGGGCGGCGGGGGGAGCTCATCTGTAAGAGGGGGCTGCCTCGGAGATCAGCTATAAGCCGACAACACGCACAGGTCACTGGCGCTGACCCTCACTCCACGGCTCCTCCAGGCGGGGGAGACAGACCGCCAGCCCCCCGCCCGCCCCTCTCCTGGCTTCCATAAATGCCCAGCTGGAGGGAGCCAGCCTGAGTTCATCAGAAAGGCGCCTGGCCTCCCGCCCAGAATTCCAGGGCATTCCAGGCTGAGCCGGAAGCCCCTCTAGCTGACCCAGAAGGAGCAAGTTCCCCCGGAGCCCTGGGCCCCCCGCCTTCCCCCCCACCCCCAGCCCGCCCCTCTGGGTCCCCTCTCCCCACTGGTGGCGGGGTGACGGTGACGGACGCCCAGCCTCCTCTGCATTATCCCCACCCGCGTGGGCTGGGGCCCACGGCCCCCTACGGGGACGAGTTCACACCGGACCCTGGACCTTCGGTGCCGGCTCGCCTGCGGGGACCCACGGGCATCCGCAGGCCCACCATGGCCAGATCTGCGAGCTGTCTAGCCCCAGACCAAGCCCTTTGCACCCAGGATTTTGTAAAGCCTCACAAAGCTCCAGGGGTCACAGCTCTGGCCAGCACTAGGTGAGTTGCCCCCCCTTCTAGGCCCTCCCCCTCCCCCCGCTGCTGGGACCGCCTCTGGCTGACCTGCCCGTAGCCCTAGCAGGTAGGCTCTCCCCCACCACGGGCCTCGCACAGACAGGCCCGCCACACTCTCACGGCTGCGTGACCTCCGTCAATGGCCTCCCCTCTCTGAGCCTTGGTCCCCCCTCCCTCATGGAGCCGCCCTTAGAGCCAAAAAAGAGGGTGCAGGCCAAAAGCAGCGGGCGCAGCACGTGACGAGGGACACGGGGACACGGACCGTCACGATGACGGCCATGGTATCAGAATAAGACGTCAGGGGTCTCACTGCCGTGGGGGCAGCGGTAGAAGATGCGGCAAGGCTGATGGGACCCAGACAGAGAGGAGCCAAGCCCTCAAGGGAACCGAGGTGTGGGAGGAGAGGCTGCTCAGGGCCGCTCAAATCCCAGTTCAGATGTCCCCTGTTCCCTCCTGGCTCTTCAGGATCCTCCCGAGCCCCAGGTGGCTACGGCTCCGGCTCAGTTGGCTGAGCCCTCCTGCTGCAACAGGCCCCGTGCTGACACGTGGGGGTCCCTGCCGGCCCACCGAGCTGGTGAAGAAACTGAGGCCTCACAGAAGCAAAGGCAATCACCCAAGGTCACAGTCAGTGGCGGAGGGGTAGAGGCGGGCGCCCAGGTCCCTCCAGCTTGGTGGCTCGCGCTCAAAGAGGCTTCAGGCTGGAGACGGTTGACCCCAGGGAGGGGGCCACCCGCTGAGGCCAGCACTCACCGAGCACCTGCGGCGGGCCAGGCACGGGGTGCACGGAGTGTGAGCTCCATGGTCCTGCAGGGAGCAGGGGCTCCCGACCGTCACAGCGGCCCTTGCCGCTCCCTCCCCTGAGAACCAGGCTCCCGGCTCCACCTTTCTCCTGGGCACTGAGACCCTCCCCACATTTAGATCCTCCAGATAAAGCTCAGTTTGTGTCACACCTCTCACGTCTGTTTTCTGGTCTGACAAACGGGGTGAGAATGTTTGCTCCAACCGGCTCACGCAGGGTGAAAGTGCTTGGTCCCCGGAGCAGGGCCACCTGCCGGAGGCGTCCAGGGGCTCCCCGAAGGCACCCTCGCCAGAGCCTCTGAGGGCAGCCACCAAAAGCAAGGTGTGGCTCAAATCTTACGTTCCACGGGCACCTGGGTGGTTCAGTCGGTTAAGCGTCCGACTTTGGCTCAGGTCACGATCTCGCGGTTCGTGGGTTCGAGCCCCGCGTCGGGCTCTTTGCTGACGGCTCAGAGCCTGGAGCCTGCTCCGGATTCTGTGTCTCCCTCTCTCTCTCTCCGCCCCTCCCCTGCTGGTGCTCTGTCTCTGTCTCTCAAAAAAATAAACATTAAAAAAAACAAATCTTACTTTCCAGCTCAGCTATTTCCACAAGGTCTGCATTCTGCGTCATCATTTATAAATAGTTATTTTACCCTAAAAATAAAGTCATAAAATATATCAATTTCTATATAAGTTAAATAACTCCCCCTCCCCCCACAAACTGTGAAAACTGCAGGAAGATGTACTTTGTCTCGTGCGGAACGTCTCCATTTGTTAGCATTTGCCGCAAACCCACGCGCACTAAATACCTGGCAGGCATTAAACACAAGCGGTGCCCGAACGACGCCGCCCGACAAGGAGTTCGTACCCCCCTTCTACAGATCAGGAGACTGAGGCACAAACAGCTGAAGCCACCTGCCCAAGGCCCAAAGTCAGTCTGCAGGGAGGCTGGGACCAGAAGCAGGGTCCGCGTGACTCCCCGAACTTGCCGGAGAAGTACAGCATTGCAAGCATCCCACAAATGCCTTCGGGGGGGGTCCCCTTCTTCACTTCCCGCCTGACTCCTGAACTGCATCATCTGGTGCTCCTCAAAAGAGGCCCCGAGTCCTCGGCTTCTCTGACTCCCCACCCGGGCTGGGAAGCAAAGGTCCTCGAAATCTGCTGATCTATTAACAGCTCGCTTTGGCTGAGCGATCCAGACCAAGGCCCGCTCGCAGCCTCCAACCCCCAGCTCCCCTGCGTTCCAGCCGGGCGACCTCAGACACGTCAGTTAACCTCTCTGAGCGTCGGTTTCCTCGTCAGGAGACCAGGGATCTCTGAATCTCCCACGGGAGTCGGTCCTGAAGGAGGTGAACCACACGCCTTCTTCTGCTTCCTTTGAGGCCTCGGGGAAAGGTCGGCGGACAGGGTCTTCTCAGGACTCCCCGCGGAGGACCAAACCAAGTGCTTAGGGACTCAGTTCGGCCCAACTCCACTAACCTCTTCCAAGCACTTGCCGAGACCGGAGGCTGTGGGAGGCACCGGGGTGCTCGGTCGGCAGGAGGGGTCTTTTTCTGCAATGTATCCTTCTCTTTTTTGTTGTTTTTAATGTTTATGTATTTATTTTGAGGCGGGGAGGGGCAGAGAGAGGGAGACAGAGAATCCCAAGCAGGCTCCGTGGAGCCCGACGTGGGGCTCGAACCCACGAACTGCGAGACCGTGACCTGAGCCGAAACTAAAGAGTCGGACGCTGAACCGGCCGAGCCACCCCCAGGCGCCCCTGAGCGAAATCATTCGTTAGCCCCTCTGTGACCTTGGGAAACGGAATTCACCCCTCTGGGCCTCAGTGTCCTCGTCTGTAAAACCGGGGGCGATGCTGGCAACGATACCGTCCTAACAGGGTAGTTAGAAAGAACAAATGGGATTATTTTCCCCCCTTCAGGCATTCGATAACGAACTGCTGAGCAGCGTATGGGCCAGGCCCTGAGCTGGAACACGGCACTGGCCCCCAGACACAGGTCCTTGTCCCGCGAGTCTCCGATGTAACAGGAGAGACGGACCTAAAGCACACGACAGCACAGCCGTCTAATGATCTGTGTAAACCGGGAGCCCAACCCAGCTGGGGTGGGGGGGGAGGGGGCGGGCCGAGAGACCCAGGGAAGGTGACAGCGCCCCCCAGCCCCCCCTCACATACCAGGTCGCTGAAGGCAGCACTGGCAGGGATACTGAGACTAAGCAGGGGCCGTACCGGGAATGGGAACCAGGCACCCTGGGGTCAGCAGCGCTGCGAGCTCTGGCTCTGGCCCTTTAAGAACCAAGGGCTGGGGTGCCTGGGTGGCTCAGTTAGGCGGTTAAGGTTGAGGGTCTGACTCTCGATTTCGGCTCAGGTCATGATCTCACGCTCATGGGATCGAGCCCCAGCGTGGAGCCTGCTTCACACACTCACCCTCTGCCCCTTCCCAGTTCGCGCTCAAAAAATAACAATAAAAAGAAAAAAACTAGGGGCTCAGTCGGTTGAGCGTCCCGCTTCGGCTCCGGTCGTGATCTCGCGGTCTGTGAGTTCGAGCCCCGCGTCGGGCTCTGTGCCGACGGCTCGGAGCCCGGAGCCTGCTTCGGATTCTGTGTCTCCTTCTCTCTCTGCCCCTCCCCTGCTCATGCTCTGTCTCTGTCTCGAAAATAAATAAAATATTAAAAAAAAAAAAAAAAAACGAATAAAATAAAAGAACCGAGGGCAGAGGTTGACCCTGACGGGCCCTCCTCACAGAAGTGACCCACCCCGGTCCTTCTCCTGGTCCCAGGCAGGAGGAGGACCCCAGCACTGGGACTCCAAGCAGTCATGGGGCACAGAGAAGCATAGCCACACATCTGTCGGCCTGGCCAGAACCCACCGGAGGCCAGACGGGCGCCCACCTCCCCAGGCGTGCCTGGGGCCTCGCGTGGCTCACCTCGGTCCCCAGACCGGCCCCCGGCAGCGCTCCCCCCAGGGGGGGTCGGCCCCCTCCACAGGGCTAACCAGGCAGGCCTCTGCCCTCCCACCTACCTCCCCTCCACTCTGGCCCCTACACCTTCCCTAGCCCCTCAGAGCTGCCATACCCAGATGCCTCCAGACCTGGAACACGCCGCTCCTTCTGCCCGAAACACTCTCGACACCCCCCCTCCCCATAAACCAATCCCCCCAAGACCTCTTTGTGCCTTCTCCACTTCTCCCTCAGGTAGGGCCACCAAATTTAGCATATAAAAATACAGCATGCCTGGTTAAGATTAGATTTCAGGTGAACAACGAGCAACTGTTTAGGATGGCTGGCAACCCTATCCCCAGGGTTCAACTGAAACACCACCTCTTCCAGGAAGCCCTCCCCGATGGCCCCCCCCCCCACCCCACCCCAGACCCGGTAGCCTCCCATAGCATTGCAGAACGTCCTGTCTTGACGCTTATCCTAGCCTCGTGTTTCTCCGGCCGGCTCCGAACGCCGGAAGACCAGAAATCCATCCATCCATCCAACTGCCCTGCGTCCTGGCGCCCCCAGGACCTGGCATGAGACAGCGGATCCGCAGAGGTGTTCTGCCTCTGAAGCGAAGGGTGGCAAGGTGGCCCGGGGATACCCTTGGCCAAACTCGCCCCGCACAGGCACCCAGGCCCTCCAGCCGCTCCCTCCCAGCTGGCTGGGCCTCCTTCTCCTGAGATGCGCCCAGAACACTTCTCACGACTGCCCCCGGCTCCACAGAGCCAGGGCCAAGGAAAGACAAATCCAGGTAAGGGCGGCTCGTAGGCCCCTCTTCTGTATTTTGACGGCTGCTGTTAGTTTTAATTAAGATCGTGTTGCGCTCCGGCCCAGCAAGGGCGTCCTCATGTCTGGAAATAACTGCCTCCCCATGGGGCCGTGGGGGCTACTGAGCCACGGACGGCAGGGAGGCAGGACCCTGGGGGCCGCGGGGGCAGAGGCCCAGGCAGCACGGGCTTTGAGCTCTGTCGAGCCTCGTCTGCCCAGCACACACACCATTTTTGAACAGAAGGGAAGCATTCGCTTTTTCCCCCACAGTGCCAAAAATAGCCCCATCTCCTGCCTTTGAACAAGAATCTCTCGGTTCCTAACAAAGAGACAGGAGCAGGGTGGGGGGGGGGGTTGCTGAAAGGAGCGGCCCTGTGGGCCGGCTGGACCCCTTCCTCGTCTCCCGGCCCCGGAAGGAGAGGGGGGCGCAGGTCCTCGCCAGGCCTGCCTTCTCAGGGCCCCCACCCCCCAGACAGGGTCAGCCCCCCCAGCCCCAGCCCAGGCGGTCGGAGGGGGCCACACAGGAACAGAGGGTGAAGACCCGATGGGGCGACAAGCAGCTCTGTTCACTTGTTAGCTTGTGCGTTTTCCTATTTGTTCATTTCTTCCAACAGTTACGCGCCAGGCTCCTTTCTTTCCGGGAGCCGGGGGGGTGGGGGGGGGGCGGACAGCGGTGACCCCCACGACCAGACGAGTCCGTGCTCAAGGTGCTCATCGCTGAGTGAGAAGGGGCTGAGCTGAAGGTGCCCCCGCCATCCAATCTGGGGAGGCCACTGGCCGGTCTCTGGGCACCTGCCGTAAAGGGGCCGCTGGGTGCTGGCACACGCAGAGGGTGAACCAGAGGGGAGGGGAGGGTGAAAAGCACCTCGGAGCGACCCCTCGCCTGGGGCACGGACCCTCATTCAGCCTGGCAGCGAGCCTACAAGAGGCATCTCCCATCTCCTGAGGCCGCCGGGGCTCAGAGGAAGGGGTACAGGAACCTGGGACCGGCCAGGCCTCTTTGCCAGTATTTTCACACTCGTTCGGGCCACAATCCTGGGAAGTGGGACTGTCATCATGTGCCCATTTCACAGGTGAAGTAAGGAGGCTCAAGGGAACGAGCTTGGCCGAGGGTCCCAGAGCTCACGAGAGGAGCCGGGGTTCGCCCGCAGGCCTGGCAGGACTCTGCCCGGGAGGGCCTGACGCCCCACTGCGCACAAACCATCACAGCTCCCGTCGTCCCTCCCCACCACCCCCCTACCCCCACCCCTCCCACCCCTGCTCCGCAGAAGAGAAAGCGGAGTCAGGAGTCGGGGCTGGGAGGTGGAGAAGGAGGGATGGGAAGTGAACGCGGCTCTGGGGGCCGCCAGATCCGGGGCCCTTTCTGGTTCCCGCAGAAGCTTCATCGTTTAAAAAAAAAAAAAAAAAGAGGGGCGCCTGGGTGGCGCAGTCGGTTAAGCGTCCGGCTTCAGCCAGGTCACGATCTCGCGGTCCGGGAGTTCGAGCCCCGCGTCGGGCTCTGGGCGGATGGCTCCGAGCCTGGAGCCTGTTTCCGATTCTGTGTCTCCCTCTCTCTCTGCCCCTCCCCCGTTCATGCTCTGACTGTCTCTGTCCCAAAAATAAATAAAAAACGTTGAAAAAAAAAAATT
>NW_024412401.1:51975781-51982085 GCF_014898765.1 Herpailurus yagouaroundi | reverse complement strand
AGAGAGAGAGAGAGAGAGAGAGAGGCGCACTCTGAGCCCACTTCCTAGCTGAAAACCCAAGCCTGAAATAAAAAAAGCAGAGTGCTATTTCTGCTTTGGGTTAAACATTCCTCAAAGCCACATTCCTCCCGCCCTCCTCCTTCTCCCCTGCCAGGGAATCCAGAGCACGGTGGCCTGGTGGCCTGGACGCCCCGCCAGCTTCCCGGTGCCACCGCATGAGACCAGGAGTGCTACAGCCACTAGCTGCCCTGCACCCCTTTCTGGGCACCCCCAACCTGGGGAGTACCGCCCCCTAGGTGGCCCTGTCAGGACACCCTTGGGCTAAGAAAAGGTGACATCCAGGGGCATCCGGGTGGCTCAGTGGGTCAAGCGTCCGACTTCGGCTCAGGTCATGATCTCACGGTCCGTGGGTTCGAGCCCCGCGTCGGGCTCTGTGCTGACGGCTCGGAGCCCGGAGCCCGCTTCGGATTCTGTGTCTCCCTCTCTCTCTCTGCCCCTCCCCCGGATGCACTCTGTCTCTCAAAAATGGAATAAACATTTTAAAAGATTAAAAGAAAAAAAAAAGAAAAGGTGACATCCCATCACACAGACAGCAGGACGCTGGAGAAATGGAGACCCTGAGGGGGTAGCCAAAAGCCACAGCAAGTCTGGCTGGAACCAGGACCCCAGACCCCGACTCCCTTGGAGGCTCCCCGGGCCTCGTCTGATTGTGGGTCAGGAGCACAGTCAGGTCCCACCCTGGCCGGGGGACGACCGAAACAAAGCAACACATGGACACTCTGGGAAGCCCAAAGCCTTACGCAGAGGTGTTCACAGGCCTGCCCTGTGCGTGGCTCCAGGCTGGGCACTGCACAAAAACAAATCCACCGCACATTGTCCCAACCTTCAACGAGCTTACCAGACCTCGGGCCTCTGAGGTCCCCTCTGTTGCTAGGTCCCCGAGCCTCACACGGCACCTGTGGTCTCCTCCTTTGTCCAACAGACCTTTCTTGAGGTACCCAGGCCACACCAGGCACTGGCAGGTCAGGACAGCTGGGGGCGCTCCAGGGGTACCACTGGTCTCCACGGCCGGCCGTATCCTTGGGCAGCCTCTTGCTTCCCGGCCCCAGCCTGCAGGCTCCCAGGGAGCAGGGATGGGGCCAACACCGCATCAGGGGACACACCGCTCCTGAGCTCACGGGCCGGGAGGACTCGGTGAGGCGAGCACAGCGCTGAGCACCTAGCGAGCACCAGAGCCTCCGCTGGGATGGGCAGAGGCTGAGAGAGAGGCCCGACTCCCAGAGGCAGCCAAGGCTGAGGCTGCCCCACATCCCTTGCAGGAGGCGAAACAGGCTACGGAACCAGAAGGATCCCACCTGCTGTCCAAGCTCACATCCGGCCCGGGAATCTGGGATGCCCGGCCAGCATCTGATGTCCAATAGCTGCTTGAATGCCTCCAGTGCTGGGGTGTTCACCACCCTCCTCAGCAGCTCCAAGGTCATAAGGCTCACAGAGACCATGGGAGGCAGGCACGTGGTAGGGGGGCATTGTTTCGTCAGAAGAAGAGCCGAGCCTGAGCCCCAGTTTGGCCACTGGCCGGCGGGGAGGCCCTGGGCATGTCTCTGAATCTGCCCGGGCCTCTCTTTCTTCACCTGTAAAGTGGGCACAACAGTCGCTCCTCCCCGGGTCGCGGTGACACCACAGCGGGGATAAATCTGTACTCGGGATTCAGGGCACCGCATGCTCCCTTGGTAAACGGGGGATGTCACCTTTGTTATTCTTCTCACGTCCCCCCCCCCCCCACTGCCCCAGGACAGACGGGCCCCCACAGACCACGGTGGTGAGGGCAGAAGGAGGCCGAGAAGGGACAGCCAGGTCACCGGGTCCCAGGGCCGGCAACTGCGCAATCAGCTTGTGACTCAGGCTCCCAGGCTGCCCCCACCGCCGGCGCACATCCACATCTACGACCTGCACGGAGCTGCCCTCACGCACACCAGCATGCACACGCGCGGGCCCAGACGAGCCGGCCCGCCCACTCCTGACACGCACCGCGACCCCGTCACTCACACCCAGAGCACGCCCACTGGGACCGGGGCTGGCGCATGTGATCCCAGCCCCCGCCCCGCCGCACACCCACACCAGGCGCCCACGCTTGCTCACGATCGCCCGCACACGCGGCCACGGCAGCTTCGCGGCACCCCCCCCCGTCCACGAGGGCCCGCGCTTGGCCCGGGATCAAGGGCCACCTGCCTCACTCGGCGGACGGGCGGCCTGGGGCCAACCCCGATCCCCTGTGAGCCTCGGTTTCTCATCTGTAAGCCAGGACCCCCTCCCTCCCGCCCCAGGGACTCGTGGGAGGAACTGGTGATGGGCACATGGGAGCCCTGAACCCCCCCCCCCCCCTGTCCCTCACACGAACCTACTGCAGAGACGGCCGCTGATCCTCGTGCGTTGTTGATTACGGGTCCTCCCCCCTCGCTGATGAGCCACCAAATTCACGCCTCCGCTATTCCTAACCTCACCCACAGCGGACCCAACCCGCAGATGGGAAAACCAAGGCACGAGAAACTAAGAACTGTGCCTGTGGCCGCGACAGCGCATTCTCCCAGGGAGACACCAGAGGCAGACACGGGGCGCGCTCCATCCCCGGGGGGCCCCGGTGTAGCCGCCCCACAGCAGTCTCGCCAGCCGGCAATGTGAACATTGCACAGAAGGGGAAACTGAGTCCCAGGGGGCGCTGGTGACTCCACAGTCACTGTCCAGGCTGCGAGGGTTCTGGGACTGGAGCCCAGGCAGGTGTCTCTCCGGCCCTCCAAGGCCACGTCCATGCAAGGGATCGAAAGGCCAGCGTCTCCGAGCAGGCCTTCCCTCCCCGACTCAGAATGATCCTGCCACCAGCCAGCGAGGCCAAATCCAGAAGCCCTCCTATTGGCCACTCCCTCCCAATTTAGCAGAGGGCTTGTGACCGCCCAGGGGAGGGGCCGAGGACCGCGGTCCCCTGACACCAACAGCTATGCGGCCTCTTTCCTGTGACAGTATTTACTGAGCACTTACTACATGCCGCTCCCTGTGTCTTCCTGCTGGGAAGAAGCCTGCGGTCCATCCCCGTGTGACACACCAGACGCACACCCAGAACTCAGAGGGGTCAGGGGCTGGACGGCCACGGCCACAAGACAGCAAGCTGGCCCACAAGCCCTCAACACGCTGCTGTCCTGCCCTCAGCCGGGAATCTGACCCCGATTTCAAGCTACCTGGAAACCTGGCACATTAATTTATGAGGTTCTGTGCCCTGGTAAATAGACCACACCCAGGACGTGCGAAGCATTTCATCTCACGATGCCAGTAAAAAGGATGCTCTTTTTAATGGATGCCGGTTTTCTCCGTACCCGAGAGTAAGAGATATTTAGGACAAGACGAACCATCTCAGAAAAAAGCAAGACCTCACCATCTCAACCCCAACAGCCACCCCATGATGGTACAGTGGGAGGCGCCCCCAGCCGTCCTGGGTTTCTGCCTGGTATTTGCCACATAACCTTGGGAAAGACACCTCGCCTCTCTGAGACTAGGGTTTTCCATTTGTAAAAAAGGGCACCGGACTACATGACCCCAAAGTGCCCTCTAGCTCAGAGATTCTAGAATTCTATCGAACGGTAATCAAGGGCGCCTTGGGGGCTCCGTGGGTTAAGCGCCCGACTTGGGCTCGGGTCACGATCTTACGGTTTGTGAGTTCGAGCCCCGCGTCGGGCTCTGCGCGGGGTCAGCACGGAGCCTGCTTCGGATCCTCCGTCCCCCTCTTTCTCTCTGCCCCTCCCCTAATCAAGGGAATGAACACTGAAACAGCGAGCCACTCCTTCCTTCCCCCACAAAATCAGCAATCATCCAGAAAAGCAGCGAGGCTCAGTGCTGGCAAGAATGCAAGCGAACCGGCACCCTCTCGTCCATGTTTCCTGCAAATGTAAATGGGAACGTACTCTCCGCAGAGTGATTTAACAGTTTTTCCATCAGAAGCCTTGTAAGATGTCCCCAGGCTTTAATGCCACAGCTTCATTCTGGGGCATTAAGTTCAGGAAGAGTTGGTGCAAAATTTATTGCAAAGCTCTTCTTACAAAGATTTAGTACAAGAATGTTCATCACAGCACTGTTGATGTTGGCAAAAGGAGGGAAGGAAGGGACGAAGGGAGGGAGGGAGGGAGGGAGGGAGGAAGGAACCTAACTGTCCAATGGCCGGGGATCAAATGAAATGTTGCATTCACATGGTACACCACTAAAAAACAATGTTTTCAGGGGGGCGCCTGGGTGGCTCAGTCGGTTAAGCGTCTGACTTCAGCTCAGGTCACGATCTCACGGTTCACGAGTTCGAGCCCCGCATCGGGCTCTGTGCTGACAGCTCGGGGCCTGGAGCCTGCTTCGGATTCTGTGTCTCCCTCTCTCTCTGCCCCTCCCCCAGCTACACTCCATTTCTCTCTCTCTCACAAATGAATAAACGTTAAGAAAATTAAAGAAAAAAAAAAAAAGAAAGTGCCAGAACAGGTGTGAGGAGGCGGCCTGGGCTCTGGGACCCCCTGCAAGTCCCGTCCTTCCCTGGTTTCTTCTGCTTCTCTCTGCACAACAAGGGGGCAGGCTGCAGACCCCCCACTCGGCGTGTCCTGTTCTAGAAGACAGAGGACCCCAGGACCAAGTGCCACCAGAAGTTTCAAGGGTCCCCTCAGAAGCAGGTACCGGGCTAAACCCTTCACATGGCCGTGAATCCAACTCTGGGGCCTCTGTGATGCCCGTCCTCCCCGGGAGGAAAGGAAAACTCTGGGAGAAAGCTTGCAGGAGACAGGAGCTAGAACACCCGCACATCTGGTCCCAGAGGCCTTCTACCCCCACCCCCTTATGTGTCCCAAACTGGGTACCAGATACCGCCCCCGCCCACGGCGATGTCTTGCCCCCTCTGGCTGAGCGGCACTGAGTGCGGGGAGTGATCATCAGAGAATATTCCTCATCTTACGCGAAGGGACGCTTCCCAAAGCCAGAGGGTCATGGTGACACCCAGCATCGCCCCAGGCTCCTGACCGTGAACGAGGGTCCCCTTCTCCGCCCCAGGTGGCAGAGGCTTCAGCTGCCAGCTCCCCGGACCTCCCATTTGGAGGCCCCTCCCCTCCACAAGCTGCCGCGTGTCGGGCACCATTCTGGGCATCAGGAAAAAGGCTGCAGAGACTCAAGGTTGGCAAGCAAGGTCAAGGCAGAGCCTGGGCTGACCGAGAGCGACAAGGAGCAGGTGACCTCCTCTGGGCCCTGGGCAGAGGGTCCCAGGGGAGGGCCTCCCCTGGGGAGGATAAGGGAGGCAGGGTGGAGGGGTCTGCCTCTTGGGGCCGCCTGGCTGGGGCCCAGAAGCCTTTAAACCAATGCATCTCAGACCACAACAAACGCCTCGAGCCCCGTAAGCCTGGCGTTTGGGGCCATCTGGCTGGTTTCCATCCGAAGGCAAGAACCACATCTCTGTGGTTCCCCACATTTCAGCGTCTGCGCCCGGCACGGAGCGAGCGCTCAGGGGACGGCAGGTCCGGGCAGACCGAGAATTAACAAGTGGGGGAGACCACTGCAGGTAAAACAGGAAGCTGCTGAAATTCGGGAGAACCAAAGACCCCCCTTCCTCTCCATGCCTCCTGTGTGTTAGACACCAAGTCCAGGGCCAAGGGAGGATTCCTCTGGGGAGAGACGAACTTTGCCCGCAAGATACCTTTAAGCCCAATTCAAGATGAAGTTGAATTGTGTAGTCAAAACCTTAGTAATGACGGCTCCCGGGCCTCCTTGACAGCTGCTGTCGTGCATTCAGGAGGACCCTTTATGCCACAGGCCGCGAGTTAAGCTCTAAGGGAATTGTCCTGTTCCCGACTCACATCCCCTGGGGAGCCAGGAGCCATGACATACCCATTTGGCAGATGAGGCAAGCGAGGTGCGGTTCGGAGAGGGGCCGGCCTGTGCCACAGCCTGGGCACGCAGGGATCAGCCCCACCGACGAGCCGGAAGAAAGTGGGCCAGACCTCAAAGAAACCGGGCTGCCGGCTGACTGCTGCTCTGGGCAGGGGGGCCCCCACCGGTGTCGAAGCCCCTCCTGCTGCTTCTGGATACGCGCCGTGCCAGGAAGGGTGAGGACTGGGTTATGGAGCAGGATGATTTACAAAATCTTATCTGCAGAGGCGGAAAAAAACCTCTGCAGTGTTCAGCCTGAAAGATGGAGGGTTTTAGCTAGGCTGAATCCAGATGTGTTCGTAGACTTTCTCGGACTTCCTCACACACACACACACACACACACACACACACACACACACACACACAC
>NW_024412401.1:51950122-51970781 GCF_014898765.1 Herpailurus yagouaroundi | reverse complement strand
CGGCCTCCCCCCCCCACCCCCGCGGCGCGGCAGGGGTGGGGGGTGGGGGAGGGCCCGGAAGATCTGACGCGAATGAGGCCGAGTCTCTCTGCGCGGCGAAACTCATTCATTCGACGCGGATTTGTCGGGCGCTGGGGACACGCCGTGGAACGGGACGGGCGCGGTCCCAGCCCTCGCGGGGGGGGGGGGGGGGGGGGGGGGGGGGGGCCACTGCGGGATGTCACATGTATGATGGGGGATACCTGCCGCGGCCCGGGGGAAGGTGACCTCCGAGGCCAGGGGAGGGAGGGGTGGGTGGTTGGGACCGCGTTCCAGGCCCAGAAAACCTGGAGGAGGGGAGGCCTGAACCCCAGGAGCGCTCCTCTCAGAGCACAGGGCCCCAGGCGCAGGCGGGGTACGAGCTGATGCAGTGCCCGTGGGGTCAGGCCTGACCCCTCCTCAAAGAGCTGGGCCTCTGGGCTTTAAGCAGAGGGGGGGACAGGGTCGGATCTCCTCCAGCCTCCGCGCAGAGGGGTGGCCCCCCTGTGGAGGGGTGCTCGGGTGGGAGCTGAGGCTGAGGCCAGTGGCCAGGGCTCCACCTGGACGGACAGAGGCAAGAGAAGAGAGTCCACAAGGCCGTCCCTGGCCACACCAGCTACACTATCAACATGTTGGGACCTTTCCTGTCCCTTAACTAGCTTTATCCTTTTACGCCTTAGCAACCATCACAGACTGTCTGTGTCACTGGGTGGTTGTATTTCTTTCGCGTGTGTCCCCTCCCCCGTAGCACCAGGCCCCTCGGGGCCAGCGTTCTTGTGTCATCTGTAGTTGTAGCTCCAACACCTGGAAGGCACCTGACTCTGCAGTGGTCACTCAGCAAACCTCTGTGATGAGAAGGTGCTGGGGGCCTGGGGGTGGACGGCGCTCGAGGAAGAGGCAAGGAGGAGGTGACGGGCGAGGTGGGGCTTAGAGAGCCTGGGGGAGGTGGGAGGGGAGTCCGACTCCGGATCTGTTGACGTTTAACCGGATTCCTTGGCTGCTGCTCAGAGCACCGATTCCCGGCAGGCCTGGGCAGAGGCAGGACCCACGGGAGGGCGCCGCATGGCCAGCCAGGGTGGCGGTGGCCGGTCCGGTGAGGCAGGTGAGGACATGGGGTCAACTAGTTAAGACTCAGGTTATATTTTGAAAGCAGAGACGGTAGGATCGCCTGGTGGACTGGGTGGGGGACAAGGAGAAGGGAGTCAAGGTCAATGCCGAGGATTTGAACCCGAGCCACTGTTAGGACAGGTTGTCCGTTGCTCAGGTGGGGAGTGGACAGGTGTGGAGGCGGCCAGAGCAGGAGTCCGGCTCTGGCCGTGTGAAGCATGGATGCACGTTGGATGAGATGCCAAGGAAGCAGGTGATGCCGGCACCTGGAGTTCAGGGTCACGGAGGCTGTGGCGATAAGCTGGGGAGTCGTCCTGGGACACATGGAATTAAGAGCTGTGTGGCAGGATAAGGTCGCTAAGGAGGGAGCATGAGGACTGAGCCCTCAGAAACAGGGATGGGTCTCTGGGTGGGGGAGGGGGTCAAGGGCGGCTCCCTGAGGGTTATAAACCCGTGCATATAGTATAATCGAATTAACTACATACCCCTGTGAAAAGCAGTCTGAAGGCTACACCCCCTGGGTGTTGTATCAGTTGTTACCAGCACAGGTGGGAATGCAGGTCACTTTTTTTCTGTTCTCTTCTGTATTATTCCTTGTATTTTAAAAAATTGGGGGCGCCTGGGGGGCTCAGTCGGTTGAGTGGGCCGACTGTTGATCTCGGCGTAGGTCATGATCCCAGGGTTGATCGAGTACCCCCGATGGGCTCCACGCTGAGCGTGGGGGCCTGCTGAGGGTTCTCTCTCTCCCCCTCCCTCTGCCCCGCTCCCCTGCTCACGTTCTTTAAAAATAAAGTATATAAACGGGGTGCCTGGGTGGCTCCGTCGGTTAGGCGTCTGACTTCAGCTCAGGTCATGATCTCACAGTCTGTGAGTTCGAGCCCTGCGTCGGGCTCTGTGCTGACAGCTCGGAGCCTGGAGCCTGCTTGGGATTCTGTGTCTCCCTCTCTCTCTGCCCCTCCTCTGCCCATGCTCTGTCTCTCCCTGTCTCAAAAGTAAATAAAAACATTAAAAAAATTTTTTTTAATAAAGTATATAAAATAAAAAATTGGACGTAATTCACATAAGATTCACTATTCTAAAGCGCACAGTTGTGTGGTCTCAGCATATTTGCTGGGTCGTGCGACCATCGCCACTACTAAATTCAGAAACTCCTCTGTATTTTAGACAGATTGTTTTCTGCAGTTAAACACACTGCTTTTGACTAAGACAAACATTTGGTCAAGTCGTTTTGCTCATGTGCAGGTAGCCCAGGGAAGGTGCCTTCCCGAGTCACCTGCCAGAGTCTATCGATGACCCAGATGCCCAGACGCCATCCAGACAGGGGCGGGACTGAACGAGATGGGGGCGTGGCCTGAGAATCCGCATCTTAACCCAGCCTCTAGATCTCCCCCTGCCCTTCAGCAGAGAATCCCTTGTCTTGTTTTATAAGTGGCCTGGGAGTGTGACCCCAGAAGCTTGCTCAGTAGTTCTTCCAGAAAGCCCTCGGGGAACAAAAATGACGTACATGGGGTAGGCAGAGGCTGGGTCAGATATTCCCTATGTCACTGCATCTTGGGCGACGGTGACCTTCCCGGCTCCGACCCAGTCTCTTCTGAGCCTTAGCCTGTGTATCTGCTGTGCCACAGGGCGTGTCCATTTGAGTGTCCCCCAAATCCATCAGGCCAGAAACATAACTTACCCCCAGAAAAGGATCTTCTCTCCTGAGGCAAATGGCTTCTCCTATTCTCTGGGGCTCTAGCCAGAAATGTACAACATCTTAGACCCCCTGCCCTCCCAGGGACCCACTCTCTAGATCCGTCCAATGCACCTCGGCCATTGGATGTCACTCCCTAAATAGACCTCAAGGCTGAACACTTTATTCCATCCCCCACCCCCAGCCAGGCTAATCCAGCCACTGCCCTCTCTGAGCCGCCTTCTCTCTTGACTCGCCTCTCATCGACTTTGCTCCGCCAGGGCTGTTGTCCCCTCCCGTGCTGTAGCGACCGCCTAGATGTGCCGTGTCCGACACAGAGACCCCTCCCATGCAAACGCCACTGAGCACGTGAAAGGTCGCCAGATCCCAAGGAGATTTGAAGGTGTGTACAAAATAAAAAGAATGAAAAATATCTCATTCCTATTTTTCAAAAGGTAATTGCATATCGAACTGGTAATATTTTGGATGTAAAGTTTCACTACCTTAAGTTTTTTTAATGCTTTATTTATTTCTGAGAGAGAGAGAGAGAGAGAGAGAGAGAGCAGGCGCGGGGGAGGACCGGGGGACAGAAGATCCAAAGTAGAGTGGACTCCACGCTGACAGCAGTAAGCCGGATGCGGGGCTCGAACTCGCGAACCACGAGATCATGACCTGAGCCACAGTTGGACGCTCAGCCAACTGCGCCACCCGGGAGCCCCTCGGTATCTTAACTTTTAAGTGCCTACTAGAAACTTAAAAGTTGCACATGATGGGGGCGCCTGGGTGGCGCAGTCGGTTAAGCGTCCGACTTCAGCCAGGTCACGATCTCGCGGTCCGTGAGTTCGAGCCCCGCGTCGGGCTCTGGGCTGATGGCTCGGAGCCTGGAGCCTCTTTCCGATTCTGTGTCTCCCTCTCTCTCTGCCCCTCCCCCGTTCATGCTCTGTCTCTCTCTGTCCCCAAAATAAATAAACGTTGAAAAAGTTGCACATGATGGGCAGTGCTACTTGATGTCCCTCCAGGTCTCCACGTAAACATCACCTCCGTGGAGCCTTCTTGGCTCCCCCCGGTGAACTCCAGCCCCCCTGGTCCTTGGGGTTGCGGGCACTTTATATGATAAAGAGGTGTGTCCGGGGAAATCCTTTCCTTTCCACAGGCCTGGGGTGGTTTGGGGGTGCAAATGGGGAGGGTGCCCAGGGCAGTGTCAGCTGCGGGGGGTGGGGGTGCTGAAATTTGACCCAGTGGAAGGGGGATCCGGGAGGAGGAGGGGTCCCACTGAACCTCCAGCGTGGAACGGAACACCCTCCCCCCCAGCCTGGTCCTGTCCCTCAAGCACCACGTGGCTTTGGGCAGATCACTTCCTATCTCATAAGCTAATCTGGTCTTCTCATGGGGGGGTGAGTTTATGATGATCAAAAATGCTTTGCACAAGCACAGGACGCAGAGTTAATACCTTCAACCTATTAAGAACTTGCTGGGGCGCCTGGGTGGCTCAGTCGGTTAAGCCTCCCACTTCGGTTCAGGTCATGGTCTCGCGGTTTGTGAGTTCGAGCCCCCGCGTCGGGCTCTGTGCTGGCAGCTCAGAGCCCGAAGCCTGCTTCGGATTCTGTGTGTGTGTGTGTGTGTGTGTGTGTGTGTGTGTGTGTGTGTGTGTCTGCCCCTCCCCTGCTCGCATTGTGTCTCTGTCTCTGTCTTAAAAATAAATAAACATAAAAAAAAAAACAACTTTCTAAGCCACCAAGAAAAAGATGAGCCCTCATTAGAAAGTTGGGGAAAGAACCCGGTTAGACAACATGAAAGCAAATGCAAGTGGCCAGTCCACAGGAAAGCTGTCCCTTACAAGCCATCAAAGAAGCACAATACAAATCGGCCAAGACAAACAAACAAACAAAAAGTTAATAATCATACCCAGTGTTGGCAAAGGAGCCAGAGAATGGGCATCCGGACATCGCCAAGCAGGGTGCAAGTTGGTACGTCCTGTTAAAGAACACTTTGACACTAAATATCCATATTCTCTGACTCAGCACTTCCATTTCTAGGAAATTATCCTCAGCCACCAATTAGAGATCTGCACAAATGTCAAGCCTCAAAGATGTGACTGCAGCAGCGTTTATAATAACGACAGTAAAAAAACGGAAGTCATCTGCATATCCCAAAGGAGGGATTCACCTACCAAACCGTGGAATTCTACACCATATTATAGCATGGCTGGAAAGCTATTCACATGGTGTAGATCTGTTTACAGCACAAACACACAGACACACACACACACACACACACACACACACAGATTTCAAAAACTTATAGGATGATCCCAACTATGTGAGGGGAAAAAAAACGTATGTACGTCATTGAGTATTTTAATTAAGTAGTTTTTAACATATTTTTCTCCAGTAAAAAAGAATTGTTAAATGTATGTAATTCACTGCCTCCTAAAACACCTGTCTGTGCGGTATATGTGTCCCACGGGAAGAGGAGGGTTCCCCTGTTTGTGGGGAATCACCATGCTATAAACCCCCTCCCTCCAGAAGTCAAGGTGTATGTTAGTACCATAAAGGCTCTGAGAAGTCCTGCAGGGAAGGAATCTATTCTATTGAAGTATTTTCTAAACTTATTTGGCCAGCACACCTTTTTGTCCAACCCCCCCCCCCTTAACTCCCATTAGCATTTGAAAAATTGGTGTCCTGTGGAATAAATAACCACGAGGAACACACTGCTTTATGGGTCTGACCCCCCCCTGGGAGAAATGATGGGGATAGCATGCCCTCAAGGTAAGTGGGGCAACACTGAGCCTCGACGAGGGTTAGACGGATGGAGGTAAAGCAGTCAACCTTCAGAACGTGTGTTCACAGGGTGGGCGTGGCTAGAGAGAGCCCACCCACCGGAGTTCCATAACCTTGCACTGGGCTCAACTGAGCGGATCCGCCCTGTCCCTACAACATGCTTCATGCCCATACGGTGGCTGCTGGAGCACTGTGTTGGGAGGAGTCGAGGCAAGCTCGGGCGTGGCTGGAGAGAGTGGCGTGAACCCTCGTGCTGTGGGTCACAGTCACGGGAGGAAGGGTCAGCCTGGGCCCCGAGCCTCCCGATGTTCCTTCGAGAGAATTCTCTGGTCTGACCCGCCCATCTTGCCTGCCGGGGAGCTGCTGCATCATTAGTCCTCAGTAAAATGGCAGTCGGAGAGGACCAGGGGACTCTGGGCTCAGAGAGGAAGGACCATCCACCCGTGTCAGAGGGCCCTCTGGCCAGCCTCGTGTTTTAGGGGCCTGGGGAAGGGGCCAATCACTTCCTCTCCGTTGAGGGAAGCAGTTGGCACAGCCCCGAAGCCACTTACTGGTGATGTGGCCTGAGGCGAGTTGCTTAAACTCCTTAAGCCTTAGTTTCCACACCTGGAAAATGGGCGTAACAAAGATACCACCTCCCCCACAAAGCCATTATCGGAATCAAGTGTGGGGAGGCCTAGGTGGCTCAGGCTGTTAAGCGTCCAACTTCAGCTCGGGTCATGATCGTGCGCCTCGCGGGTTCGAGAGCCCCGCGTCCGGCTCCACGCTGGCGGTGCAGAGCCTGCTTGGGATTCTCTCCCTCTCTCTCTGCCCCTCCTCTGCTGGCACGTTCAGGCGTGCCCGCTCTCCCTCTCAAAACAGAACAAAAATTTTAAAAGTTTTGACAGAAGAATCAAGTCAGTACTTTGCACCACTCAGTAAAGATTGGCTGTTGTTACTGATGACTAATATTTTATTTTTTTTTTTTTTTTAATTTTTTTCAACGTTTTATTTATTTTTGGGACAGAGAGAGACAGAGCATGAACGGGGGAGGGGCAGAGAGAGAGGGAGACACAGAATCGGAAACAGGCTCCAGGCTCTGAGCCATCAGCCCAGAGCCCGACGCGGGGCTCGAACTCACGGACCGCGAGATCGTGACGTGGCTGAAGTCGGACGCTTAACCGACTGCGCCACCCAGGCGCCCCTAATATTTTATTTTAATAACATCCACACTGTTATTGACAAAGGGGGAAAAGCAATGCTTTAATGGAGCCATCTGTGGAAAGCACGGAAACCAGCAGCCCGCGTGCTGGTCCCGCCTGTGGGACCCGGGCTCAGGCATGTGGCCTTTCTGGGCCTCGGTGCCCTCATGTGTAAGCGGGGACCACGGTGCCCCGGGTCGGAGCCGCTTTCTCTGGTGGCAGGAGGCGTGGAACAGCTGAGCGGGCACATTCGAAACAAGAAACAGGTGCCGAGCCCATCTGGCCTGGGGGTAAAGGCCTCCCCCCTCGGTTCTCTCGGATGCCCCGGAAGTGAGAGGAGGTCTCTTCACTCCGGGAGTTCGTGGCCATCCTGCCGAAGGACAACCCCTAACAGGCAGACTGTTCCGGGCCTCACAGTCTCTCTGCCCCGTGAGCCCGGGGGGCACGTGCCCTCTCTGAACTTCACCTTCCCCGCCGCAGCCTTCGGCGAGGCTCTCAAAGTGAGGCTCTTCCTACAAGTGGACGGCTGGCCACCCGTCGCCTGCTGTCTCAGCGTGGGCCAATTCGTTAGAAGGACAGCAGACAAGCCAGGGCACCCGAGGGTAAGGGCACCCCTGGGAGGGAACAGAGACCAAAGCAGCTGAGGGCAATGTGTGCACACACAGAAGCGTCAGGGGACTGAGGGGCAGGTCCCCCCGATCTCCAGGACGTGGGACCCGCCGGCAAAAACGAGGAAAAACAGTGTCTTCAGGTAGCCATCAGCTCGGGTCCCTGCCTCCCCCTCTGCGGCCCTGTCTGTGCTCGAAGTGCAGTCCTGAGAGAGACTGTCTGGGCTGTGCCGGGGTCTCGGGCCCACACCGGACGTGGGGTGGGAAATTCCCCCAGGAACCGGGTGCTTTTTCCAGAAGGATGGGGAGTGACGGTTGGGGCGTTGGGGTGGGATCCGATAAACACCCGGGCACTTTCTCTGTCTGCAGACAGCCTCCCCGGCGCCTCCTGCCCCAGCCTGGGTCTCGTGTTCCCTCCAGCACCTGCCCACCAGACCGACTGGTGAGTCACAGGGCCCGGTTCTGGGACAGAGGGTCTGATTGGCCCACGCGAGTCAGGTGTTCGCCCCGGTCCAACGGGCCCTGGCCAACGAGGGGCAGGTCACATACTCAGGGCTTCCGAGGTCTGCCCTCAAGAAAGGGGAGCTGGGTTGACCCGCCAAATATCACCAACCACACAATTCAAGAAGCCTCAACGTGCCCCCCTTCCAGATGGCAGAGAGGAGATGCCACCTCCTGTGGCTTCTGCCAGATGCAGGGTAAAGCCTCCGGGAATCAGCGGGCTCCCCCAGGGTCAAGCTCAGAGATGATCAGAGCAAGGGGGGGGGGGGGCGGGGGCGGAGGAGCAGCTCTTCTGGAGGCCCAAGGCCAGGATCCCATAACCACCCTCAATGCCAGGGAGCTGCCCGCCACTTGGCCTGTCCCCAGGGCATCAGCGAGATGCCTGTTGGTTTCTGAGTCGGGCCCGGCCCCTCCTCATCCCAGGGGGTGCCGGGGCCAGGGAACAGGATATGGGCTCCCCTGGGCAGATCCAAGGGGTGGCTCCTCGAAGAGCCCCCGATGGCCTCTGGGGGCCTGGTCCCCCATACATCAGTTACCCCTGAGCCACTGCAGGGGCCCCAGGAAGGCTGGACCACACGCACCCTGTTGGGCCCAGCCCAGACGGGAAGCTCAGACAACAGCGATAAATGGGTCGGGGGTGACCCCCCCCCCCCAGCCCCTCACCTCCTCATTGGCCATGACATGAAGTCCATCCGTCCCCTTGAGGTCAGCCACATACAGAATCCCATAATGCCCAGGTCCACTAACTTCCGGTGCAGACCTAGACAGCTGTTGTCACCCGCTGGACCTCAGTTTCCCTGTCTGTACAGCGCGGGGCTCTGAGGTTCCTTCCAGCTGGGCCACTGGGTGCTGTAACGGTTCTGGGTCGGGGTCCAGTCTTGAAGGGTCAGAACCGACCGGGATGGAAGCAGGACACGTTCCTTCCCTTGCAGTCCCTCAGCTTCTCTTGCTTTCAGACTTGAACTTGGTGAGGAGCAGGTCCCCGGGTAACCACCACAGCCACCACTCACCGGCACCCTCGCAGGGTGCCTGGCGGCGGGCCGAGGGCTTCTCGTGCCATCAGCCCCAGAGCTCTCGCAGGATCCTGTGAATTAAGCGGTGAGGCCCAGAGAGGCTGAGGGGCCGAGCCTGGGCCACACAGCTGCTGACCGGCCCTAGGGATTCAAGTCAGGCTTGTCTGACCCGCAGCCTGGGAGCTCACTCTGTAGCACAGAAACATCCCGGAATCTGGCTGCGGAGAGACGTGCGCTCTGCTGAGCCCCACGCTTAGTTTGTGTTACTCCGGTTTCCCAGCTGGCAGAAGGCAGGGGGTCCGCACGATCCGGGGCTACCAAGGACTTACTGCTGTGTAGATGAGTGAGCCCTGGGGGGGCTGGGGGTGGGGACTGCTCTTGGCCTCCTGAAGTTTTGCAGGTGGGGCCCGACAGCCCCCTTCCCGGGGTCCAGCAAACAGGATAACCATCACCCTCAGTGGATCTTTAAAGCCCTCGTTCTCGGTGGCCTCGGGACGTCAGGAATCTCCTGACATGCTGACGGTGGGCACCCCGTCGCCCCCACCCCACCCCCGGCCCAGGGAAGTCCGTGCCAAGCACAGGATTCCCGCCCTCTAACGACCCACCTGCTGCGGGGGCTCAGACTGGGCCTTCCCGTGGGTCCCGGGAATGTTGTCGATGAGGACGTAGGAAAAGCTCCACCGGTAGGTGGGAGGCACAGGGCTGAGTTTGGGGGTGGAGTTCCCGAAACGTCTTTCCTGGACTCACAGCCCCCATCTCCCTGGGGCTTCCTGCCCCAGCTACTTTTGCTCCTGGCTCCCCTTGAAGGAAGCCCACCAACGCCGAGCAGCCCGCCCGGGTGCCCTTCGGTGACCCTCACGGGCCGGGGAAGAGACGCAAGACACGCGCGGAGGGAGGGGCAGGTGCAACTTGGGTTCCTTCCACGTGAACTCATGGCCTGGGGGAGGCCAAGCCCCACCCCACCATGCCCCTTCCGGGTTGTCTCTGCCTGGTCTCTGAGGCTGCGGGTGGGGAAGCCCCATAATAACTAGGCCCTTTACTGCCCGAGTGGCCCCCGATTCGCCTGCTCTGCGGCAAGGTCACGGTCCCCAGCCAGCCCCTCCGGAGGAGTAAACACCGCCTTGTTAATAACTCTGAATGACCCTGGTGCAGAAACCTCTGGATGATCTGCGTTAAGAGTAGTTCCTAGGGGCCTGGAGAGGCTCATTACGTGGAGGTCAAACCCGGCTGGGAGTCAGCGAGGCCACCCACTGACGGGTTTGATGAGGCCGCGACAGTGAAAAGGCAGGAGCCACAGCCAGGGGCCCCACGGGTAAGGAGCGGGGCAAAGGAGCCTGCGGTGAATTCCAGATGGGGTAAATGAGCTTTGTCTCAAAAGCAATGACATCAGCTGTTCCCAGACTCGGCCCTGGAAGGTTCGTGGCTTCCGGACTGGTGAGTGTTAAGGACTCAGCCCAGGGGACAGCACGGCTGGGCTCCAGGTCGGAGCACTTGCTGTGTGGCCGTGGGCCGATCATCTGCCCCCTGGGGCCTCGCCTTGGGAGGATGAGCTAATTCGGCGGCAGGGCCCATTCGGCCCCTCTCATGCTCCGTGTGGGTCGGGGGTGAGGGCCCCCCCCCGACGGGCTGATGACATCCACCCCCGGCCACCTGCCTTCCGGGTATTGATGATGAATGAATGTCATTAGCAGATTCTCAGGAAAGACACCGTACAAATGATCCATTCCTCTCCATGACAGCCTTTCCACCTCCTTTGCTAATTACCTCCTTCTCTTCTTTCAGAATTCTGCCCTAGCATTTCCGGGCAGTCTTCTGGGACTTTCCAGGGCAACCTGTGCCTTGTGAGTCTCTTCTGTCCAGCGCTTTGTAGTAACAGAAAACCTACCTAAACGAATGCAAAAGAGAACTTTATTGACTCGTGTCACTCAGGAGTCCAGCAGTCTCTGCTTTCAGGCAAGGCTCGATCCAGGCTTCAGCTATGACAGGACCTGGGTTTCCTTTCTCCATATCTGGCTCTGCTTCCTCAGCACAGGGGCCATTCTAAGGACATCCTGGTAAAAGTGACCCGTTTCCTCCTCACCCTGCCCACCACGACCCTAAGATGATGCCTCATGGTCTCAGATGGCTGGAAGGAGGTCATGGGTCTAGTCTCCAATCAAGGTAGCGGGGCAGGGAGACAAGGGATATATACTGATCCGTTTAAACCAATCAGGGCTCAAGTCTAAAGCCAGGAATGTGGGGTCAGTCTCGCCCAACCCAGAATTCTGAGAAAGGAGGAGTCCAGTCTGGGATAAAGAAGTGGGGATAGGAGCCAGAGAGGCAGCCAAGAGATGTCCCCCCACATCTCTCCTTGGTGCTATAGTTCCCAGGGTGCCCGTCACGGTGCCGTCTGACCCCGTCTGTTCCCTGTTAAAGCTTCCTAGTGCCTTCCTACTGCCCTTGGGGTAAGTCCAAGCTCCAGCAGAGAGCGGCCTACTGCGGTCAAGCCACGCCTGCTTTTCTAGTCTCACCTCTTGGCTCCCTAGTTCCCACTCATGGTTCCAGCTCTACTGGATTTGTCCAAATAGGCCAGGCTCTCTCTCATCACGGGCCTTAGCACATGCTGTTCCCCCTGCCTGAACACCTGTCCACCACCACGGGCTTCATGGAGCTAATTCATTCTTTTTTTTTTTTTTTTAATTTTTTTTTCAACGTTTTTTATTTATTTTTGGGAGAGAGAGAGACAGAGCATGAACGGGGGAGGGGCAGAGAGAGAGGGAGACACAGAATCGGAAAGAGGCTCCAGGCTCCGAGCCATCAGCCCAGAGCCTGACGCGGGGCTCGAACTCACGGACCGCGAGATCGTGACCTGGCTGAAGTCGGACGCTTAACTGACTGCGCCACCCAGGCGCCCCGGAGCTAATTCATTCTATACAGGATGGTACTTCCTCCCTGAAGCTCTGCTTGACCTAGCCGGGGTTGGGGACCCAGGCTCTGTGTCACCAGGCACCTCTCAGCTTGGATCATTGGGTTTTTTTTTTAATATTTATTTTCAGAGACAGAGAGAGAGAGAGAGCATGAGCAGGGGGAGAGGCAGAGAGAATCCCAAGGAGCCCGAGACTTGGTGCTCGATCCCTCAAATGGTGAGATCGTGACCTAAGCCAAAATCAAGAGTTGGATGCTTGGGGCACCTGAGTGGCTCAGTTGGTTAAGCGTCCGACTTCGGCTTAGGTCACGATCTCTCGGTTCATGAGTTCGAGCCCCACGTTGGGCTCTGTGCTAACAGCTCAGAGCCTTGAGCTTGCTTCTGATTCTATGTCTCCCTGTCTCTCTGCCCCTGCCCAGCTCGTGCCCTCTCTCTCAAAAATAAACGTTTAAAAAAAAAAAAAAAAAAAAAAAGAGTTGGATGCTTAACCAATTGAGCCATCCAGGCAGGAGCCTCCACTGTATTTTTTTTTTAAGTTTATTTATTTAGAGAGAGAGAATGAAAGTGTCCAGGAGGGACAGAGAGAGAGAGAGAGAGAGAGAGAGAGAGAGAGAGAGAGAGAGAGAATCCCAAGCAGGCTCCACACCGTCAGTGCTGAGCCTGATGCAGGGCTTGAACCCAGGAACCATGAATCATGACCTGAGCAGAAATCAAGAGTCGGATGCTCAACCAACTGAGCCACCCAGGAGCCCCCCATTGTATTTTTTAATAGCTTTTGTGAGATATAAATCACATACAATTCATCCATGTAAAGTGTACATTTAATGGTTTTTAGTAAATTCATAGAGTTGCACAAGGGTCACAATTTTAGGGCATTGTCATCACTTTCCAAAAGAAACCTTGTACTCTTTAGCAGTTACCCCTCACAACCCCCTCTCCCTGGCAACCACTAACCTGTTTTCTGTCTCAGGGGCACCTGGGTGGCTCAGTCGGTTAAGCGTCTGACTCTTGGTTTCAGCCCAGGTCATCTCATCGTTCATGGGTTCGAGCACCACATCGGGCTCTGTGCTGACAGCACAGAATCTACTTGGGCTTCTCGCTCGCCCTCTTTCTCTACGCCCCTCCCGTTTATGCTCTCTCTCAAAAATAACTAAACTAGGGGTGCCTGGGTGGCTCAGTTGGTTAAGCATCCAACTTCAGCTTCATGATCTCACAGTCTGTGAGTTTGAGCCCTACATCGGGCTCTGTGCTGATGGCTCAGAGCCTGGAGCCTGCTTTGGAGTCTGTGTCTCCCTCTCTCTCTGCCCCGCCCCTCTCTCAAAAACAAAACATTAAAAAATAAACTAACCCCCCCCCCCCATATTTTCTATCTCTACAGACTTAGAGATATATATTATATAAATGGAATCATACAGGAGGTGGCCTTTTGCGTCTGGCTTGTTTCTGCTTCGTATAATGCTATCAGGGCTCATCCAAGTTGTAGCAGATGTCACATCTTCATTCCTTTTTATGGATGAATAATATAATCCTTTGGGTAGACCGCTTCTTTTTATCCACTCATCAGTGATGGACATTTGGGTGATTTCTACTTTCTGGCTGCTAGGAATCATCCTGCTCTGGACAACTGTACAGAAGTTTCTGTGTGGACATCTGTTTTCATTTCTCTTGACTGTGTACCCAGGAATGGAATCGTCACATGGTGACTATGCCTAATCTTTTGAGGAACTGTCAGATTTTTCCAGAGCATCATGTTATGTCCCCATCAGCCATGGATGAGAGCTCCAACTTCTCCACATCCTCCCCAGTACTTATTCTTATGTCTTTTTTTTTTTTTTAATAGCCACACCAGTGGGTGTGAGTCAGTGTCTCACTAATTTTGACTTCCATTTCCCTGGTGAGTAATGATGTGGAGCATCTTTTCTCGTGCTTGCCGGCCGCCAATTCAGATGCCAAGACCATCTGGTGGGAAAGGACAGTTCTTCCAACCAGCAGTGCTGGGAAAAGTGGATCTCCACATGCAAAAGAGTGAAGTTGGGCCTTTGTCTCACACTACATGCAAAAATTAACTGAAAACGAATCAAAGACCTAACCCAGGAGCCGAAACTATAAAACTCTTAGAAGAAAATGTAGAGGAAAAGCTTCATGACGGATTTGGTGGTGATTTCTTGTATATGATGTCAAAAGCGCAGGCAATTTAAGAAAAAACAAATAGATTAGGCTTCATCAAAATTTAAAACTTTTGTGCATCAAAGAAACTATCGAAAATGAATGGCAACCCACAGAGTGGGAGAAAATATTTGCAAATTCTGTATCTGATAAGGGATTAATAACCAGAATATATAAAGAACTCTTACAACTCAACAGTAATAAAAAATCCAGTTCAAGGGCGCCCGGGTGACTCAGTCGGTTAAGTGTCCAACTCTTGATCTTAGCTCAGGCCTTGATCTCAGGGTCGTGAGTTCAAGCCTTGTGTTGGGCTCCACGGTGGGCGTGAAGCCTACTTAAAAATTTTTTTAAATTAAAAAATGGGCAAAGGCGCGACATCATGCTGAGTGAAACATGCCAGTCACAACGTGACAGGTACTGTAGAGTTCTATTTATAGGAGGTACCCCTAGTTGTCAAATTCATATAGCCAAAACCTGGAATGGTGGTTTCCAGGGTTTGGGGGGGGGGGCGGGGCAAAAATGGAGAGTTGTTGATTAATGGGTGTAGAGTATCAGTTTTGCAAGATGAAAAGTTCTAGAGATTGGTTGTACAACAATGCAAATGTACTGAACACTACTGAATTCCACACTAAAAAATAGTTAAGATAGTAAATTTTATGTTATGGGTATTTTGCCATAATTAAAGTCAAGCTGAACTAAAATAAAAACGGGCCAAGAATTTGAATATTCATGTGTCTGAAGAAGATACACAGATGGCCAATAAGCATGCAAAAAGATATGCAACCTCAAGGGGCACCTGGGTGACTCAATCGGTTGAGCTCCCGACTTCAGCTCAGGTTATGATCTCACAGTTTGTGGGTTCAAGCCCTGCGTCGGGCTCTGTGCTGACAGCTCAAAGCCTGGAGCCTGCTTCGGATCTGTGTCTCCCTCTCTCTCTGCCCCTCCCCTGCTCATGCTCTGGCTCTCTCCAAAATAAACATTAAAAACAAAAGAGAGAGAGAGTGTGTGGTACTGACATTAGTAGAGATATATAAAGTTCAATGTAATAGAATTGAAGTCCAAAAAAGACTCACACGTTCATGGTCAATTCATATTTGGCAAGGATGCCAAAACAATTCAATGGGGAAAGAATCATCTCTTTTTATTCAACCAATGGTGCAGGGATAACTGGACATCCACATGCAGAAAGTAAGTATGTAGCCCTACCTCACACCATATACTAAAGTTACCTCAAAATGGATCATACACGTAAAACTATAAAACTCTAATAAGGAAGTGACTAAGCTTTCACAACCTTGTATTTAGGCAAGGTTTTTTAGATAGGACACTGAAGCATAAGCAATAAAAGAAAATGGATAAACTGGAATTGATCCAAATTAAAGCTTATGTGCTTCAAGGACATATCAACAAAGTGCAAGGACAACCCGATTATTTGGAAATCACAGATGTGATAAGGGTCAAATTTCTAGAATACGTAAAGATATGTTACAACTCAATAAAAGGATAACCCATTTTAAAAATGGGCAACAGTGGGGAGCCTGGGTGGCACCGTTGGTTATCTGACTTTGGCTCAGGTCATGATCCCACAGTTTGTGAGTGTGAGCCCTGCATCCGTCTCTCTGCTGTCGGCACACTTGGGATCCAATTTGGATCCTCTGTCTCCCTCTCTCTGCTCCTCCTCTACCCCCACTGTCCCTTTCAAAAATAAACCTTTTTTTTTTTTTTTTAATGGGCAAAAGATCTGAAAAGGCATTTCACTTAGCGTCATATTCAGGGTTCATCCATGTTGCAACATGCACGAGAATTTCATTCCTTTTGAAGGCTGAGTAATATCCCATTGTATGTGTAGACCACATTGTTGATTCATCCATCCACCGATGGACACTTGGATCGCTTCCCCTTTTTGGTGTGAATTATGCTGTTGTGAATATGAGTGTACAGATATCTATCCGAGTCTCTGCTTTCAGTTCTTTTGGGTATATATACCCAGAAGTGGAATTGCCGGATAATATGGTAGTTTTGTGTTTAATTTTTTGAGGAACCGCCATAACCATTTTCCATAGCGGGTGCACCATTTTATAATCCCCCCAGGGGTGAGTGCACAAGGGTTGCAATTTCTCCAAATGGCTGTGATTTGGTATCATTGTGGTTTTGATTTGCATATCCCTAATGACCAGTGAGGTTGAACATCTTTTTTTTTTTTTCCTTTTTTAATTTTTTTTTTTGGGGGGGGGGGGGGGGGCAGAGCGAGAGGGAGACACAGAATTTAAAGCAGCTCCAGGCTCTGAGCTGTCAGCACAGAGCCTGACGCGAGGCTTGAACTCACAAGCCGTGAGATCATGACCTGAGCCGAAGTCAGATGCTCAACTGACTGAGCCACCCAGGTGCCCCAACAATATTGTCTTCTGATCCACGAATATAGACGGCTTTGCATGTATTTGGATCTCCTTGAATTTCTTTCAATGTTTCAGTTTTCAGAGTTTTAAGTCTTGCACTTGTTAAATGTATTCCTAAGTATTTTACTCTCTCCAATGCTACTATAAAAGGAACTTTCTTTGAGGGAGAGAAAGCGCACGCACGCATGTGAGCAGGGGAGAGGCAGGGAGAGAGAGAATCTCAAGCAGGCTCCACACCGTGAGTGTGCAGCCCAACATGGGGCTCAAACCCATGAACTGTGTGATCATGACCTGAGCTGAAACCGAGAGTCAGACGCTCAACCGGCTGGGCCACCCAGGCGCCCATGTCAATGGAACAGTTTTTTAATTTTTTTTTTTTAACGTCTATTTATTTAAAAAAAAAATTTTTTTTCAACGTTTATTTATTTTTGGGACAGAGAGAGACAGAGCATGAACGGGGGAGGGGCAGAGAGAGAGGGAGACACAGAATCGGAAAGAGGCTCCAGGCTCTGAGCCATCGGCCCAGAGCCCGACGCGGGGCTCGAACTCACGGACCGCGAGATCGTGACCTGGCTGAAGTCGGACGCTTAACCAACTGCGCCACCCAGGCGCCCCATATTTATTTTTGAGACAGAGAGAGACAGAGCATGAACAGGGGAGGGCCAGAGAGAGAGGGAGACACAGAATCTGAAACAGGCTCCAGGCTCCGAGCTGTCAGCACAGAGCCCGACGTGGGTCTTGAACTCACGGACCGTGAGATCATGACCTGAGCCGAAGTCGGCCGCTTAACCGACTGAGCCAACCAGGCGCCCCAATGGAACGGTTTTAATTTCACTTTGGAGTTGTTCGCTACAAGTGTATAAAAATGTGGTTAACTTTTTTATATTGATCTTGTATCCTCCTTGCTGGCTTGTGTCTCTGCTGAACCAGTAGGCGGGCACTTTTTAAAAGGTCGCTGGGCTGCGGCATGGCACAGGGCTGGCAGCCAAGTGGGGCCAGACTGGAGGCCAGGCCTCCAGCTGGAAGGCAAGGGCTGGTGGTGTAATCCGGGGGTGGGTGAGGGGGGCCTGCGGGGGCAGTGGGGGGACAAGTGGATGCAGGAATGGGTTGGGGGATAGGGAAGGGCCAAGGGTCAGGCCCGGGTTTTGGGCCTGGACTGAGTCTTCAAAGAGGTGTGGCAATTTCATTTGGAACGTGTGGCCGTGAGGTGCCTTTAAAACAGCCCGGGAGACAGCAGGACAAGCCACCAGGGGCTCAGAGCAGCTCCAGGCTGGAGACAACCTCCTGGGCGCTGGAGAGCGGGAGCGCAGAGGAGACGGCCAGGGGGAGCTCAGGGACAGGCTGAGGACCCCAGAGTGCTGTGTGCACCCAGCTGGAGGGAGAAGGGAACCGGCAGGAGGTCGAACCTGGCAGGTGCACAGGGAGCTGAGGGTGCAGCTCAAGAGGGGAGGAGTCCTACCTTTCACCGGCTGCTCAAGTCGCAGCAGAGAGTAGCGGAGCCCCAAGGGGTCGTAGGTGACTTAGGCCAGTGGAAAGGGGCCTGCGGGGAGTTGGAAGAACTGGAAGGTGAGGCACGCCTGAGCGGTTCGGCCTTCGAGCTGGAGACGCGTTTTGGGTGGAGAGACTTCAGCCTGAGCTGTGCTGCAGACTGGAAGGGGCCTGTCCCAAGGGACAAGGAGGAAGTGGGGGGGGGGGCTCCCGGCACGGCCCACGCTTCTCCCCGTGGGTGTCCTGCAAACAGCGGTGTGGGGAGAACGACTCTCAGCCCCGAGTGCCGTTCACGCTGCTCTCAGTGCACAGCCTGGGAGCCTCGGGCTCCGTCCCTGCACATCCGTTCTAGTGAGCGGATTCCTCGTTCCGTGAAGCTCAGCGCCCCCCCGTATAAGGCACGGTCCTGAGCAGGTCACCCCAGCCCCCTGAACTCGGCTTCCTGGCGGGTGGGTGGGTGCGAGCGGGTGCCCCTGGGGGCTCTGCGAATTCTCAGGAGCGCCCCAGCGCGCGCGCGTGACGCCAGGAGAAGGTCTGCAGGAGGGAAGTCCATACTTTCCTTACACCTGTTACCTGCCTCATCATTCCGCGGCTGGAGGGCATGTGCGGCTGTCCATCCGAGGGCCCGACCGAGTCCCCGGGAAGAACAGGTCACCCAGCGGCAGCTGCAGCGGGGAGGCGGCCCACCTGGGCCCTGGGAGGGCTTCGCCAGGGTCCCGGGCCCGGGAGGCAGCGAGGAGGCTCTTGACTTAGCCTGTTCCGCGGCTCATCAGAACAAGGCACGGGCACAGGCCTTCCTGAGCCGAGCCCAGGTCCCGAGCTGCAGGCTCTGTGGCTTCCGGCCTAGACGGCTGCTTTTCCAACCGGGAAAGCCCCAGCCTGGCTGCCGGGGAGGAGGAAGCCGATGTTGACCAGCTGACGGCTGTCAGTCCCTGCCGGTACCCCTCCGTGCTCACCGCTGCGGCCCCACCGGCAGGCCCAGGCCCGGGGCGCTCTGGCTGCTGACTGCACCTGCAGCCGGGGCTGTGTGCGAGAGCTGCTCCTACACGTGGTGGAGGCAGGTCTCCAGGAGGGAGCTGGCTGGCTTGCCGTGGTGGTTCTCAACGTGCGATCTGGGACCGGCGGAGGCAGCCTCACCTGGGAGCTTGCCAGCAGTTACTTCTCAGGTCCCACGGGAGACTCTGCCCCCAGCCCTCCTCCCCACCCCGGGACTCTGATGCTTGCTCAAGCATGAGAAGCCTGGATTAGGTGGTCCCTAAGGTCCTTGCCACGCCTCCCCTCGGCTGCCCCTTCCCGGGTGGCCCCGGCATCGCTCATCCCTGAGAGTCTTGCCCGATTCCTGGGATCCCCATTAGAGGCCCCATTCTACTGCTCATCCCGCTGTTGGTGAGCCAAGCCCCCCAGGGGATCAGGAACGAGAGCGGGTAGGGAAGCATGGTCGCTAACTGGAAAACCGAGGCCAATGACACTGATTCTAAGGCCCCTGTCTCTGTCTCGGCAGAGGTGAATGAGGACCACTCTCACGTTCCTGTAAACAGAAACCAACAGAGCCATTACTGGGCCGAGCCCTCGATGTGATCCTCACCACCCCAACAAGGCCGGAGCCAGGAGGCGTGGGGGGGGGGGGCACAGCCTTCCCTGGCCCCAATTCTTGTGGCTTTAAAGCCAGGGCACCGGATGGATAAATCACAACACAGTGTGCCTCGTGGAGAAGCCGGACACGAAGGACAGACGGACGCACCCCATTCACACGAAGCTCCAGGACAGGCAAAGCCGTGGTGTGGCAGTGGCCAAGACGAGGCGCTTCCGGCCGAGAAGGGGCACAAGGGAACGTTCCGTCCCGATTACGGTGGAGGCCAGAGAAGTGTATACACCCTTGTCAAAATCCCTCCAACCATTCGCTTGAAGGGTGAATTTTACTCTAAGTCACGCCTCAACGTAGAACATTTGTGGTTAACTAAGGGCACGACTTCTACAAAAACACCCTGAGTCTCAACTCTTGGATTTCTGGGATTCTGCCGTGGGATAACTTGTGCGGGGAAGGGCGAACCGGAGGCCGTCGCGGTGAGGGCTCTTCCCCCAGGCTGCGCGGTCCCCTCCCCTCCAGGGGCAGCAGCCGCAGGGCCCGATTTGGAAGGCGCTCACGGGGCCCCGTGGAGGCAGGGGCATCCTGGAAACTACAAGGGATTTCTAGTCTGTTCCGAAACCGAGCCCCTGGGGTTGCAGTCACATGTCTGCGTCTCACCACAGCCGCTGGGTCTGCTGAGGCGCATGGAACTTCTCTTGGTAGGAGTCACTGTTGGCAGTGCGAGCAGGTGGGAGGCAGTTAACTAATTTAATGAACAAGAATCCCAAAAAATGACGATGAGAGGGAGGGGGAGGAAGAGAGACAGCAGCCAGAAGTCAGCGACTCCCTCCAGGATTACAAACGTACCTTTCCGTCAGAGAATCTTTATTGTACTATGTTTGCATCACAGCAAGAGAATCCATCCCAGACGTCACCCTGATTGGAAGCCCCACCCGTTACATGTTTACATAAATACTTTTCCGTGATCAGCAGTGTTAAAAAAAAAAAAAAATACTGCAAACTCCTGCATCCCAATCTAACCTGAAAAGCAAACGATATTTACAGATATTTTGTCCCCCAAATGAAACTTACTCCTGGACTGGATGTGTCTGACTTCTTTGGAGGTCACGTGACCAGGCAAATCCAAATTACGGTGGGCAAAAGCTGCTTAGGGCGTCAAGAACCGCCCCCACGTGGACAAGATTTGGGGATCCTTTTGTATTAAGTGTCTTAAATGCTAAGAAGGTTGACTCTCTG